>NC_088890.1:24616536-24929643 GCF_037157495.1 Lathamus discolor | reverse complement strand
AAGATGTTGGATTCAAATGCACTTTGAGGTAGGAAAGTGAGGAGAGACAGCAATGTGTGTGTCACCCTTGCAAAGCTCACTGTGTGCTGAAGATGGCGAGAGAGATCATTCACTCCTGGCTCTTGGGCTGCGGGAGCAGAGTTCAAACGTTCGTGCTTTACTCTGCTGTGCTCAGAGATTACCAGGCACCAGAGATGATTCAAATGCACTTTGAGATAGGAAAGTGAGGAGAGACAGCAATGTGTGTGTCACCCTTGCAAAGCTCACTGAGTGCTGAAGATGGCGAGAGAGATCTTTCACTCCTGGCTCTTTGGCTGTGGGAGCAGAGTTCAAACGTTCGTGCTTTACTCTGCTGTGCTCAGAGAGCACCAGGCACCGGAGATGTTGGATTCAAACGCACTTTTAGGTAGGAAGGGAGGAGAGACAGCAATGAGTGTGTCACCCTTGCAGTGCTCCCTGTGTGCTGAAGATCCTCAGCAACATCTTTCACTCCTGCCTCTTTGGCTCTGGGAGCAGAGTTCAAACGTTCCTGCTTTACTCAGCTGTGCTCAGAGATGACCAGGCACCAGAGATGATTCAAATGCACTTTGTGGTAGGAAAATGAGGAGAGACAGCAATGTGTGTGTCACCCTTGCAAAGCTCACTGAGTGCTGAAGACGCCCAGAAACATCATTCGCACCTGGATCTTCTGCTCTGGGAGCAGAGTTCAAACATTCGTTTCCTACGCTGCTCTGCTCAGGCAGCTCCAGACTCCACCGATGTCGGATTCGAATGCACTTTGAGGTAGAGAAGTAAGGAGTGACAGCAATGTGTGTGTCACCCTTGAAAGCGCACTGTGTGCAGAAGATGCCCAGACACATCTTTCACTCCTGCCTCTTTTCCTGTGGGAGCAGAGTTCACATGTTTATGCTTCACTCTGCTGAGCTCAGCAGACGGCAGGAAACGGAGATGTTGGATTCAAATGCACTTTGAGATAGGAAAGTGAGGAAAAACAGCAATGTGTGTGTCACCCTTGCAAAGCTCACTGGGTGCTGAAGATGGCGAGAGAGATCTTTCACTCCTGGCTCTTTGGCTGTGGGAGCAGAGTTCAAACGTTCGTGCTTTACTCTGCTGTGCTCAGAGAGCACCAGGCACCGGAGATGTTGGATTCAAACGCACTTTTAGGTAGGAAGGGAGGAGAGACAGCAATGAGTGTGTCACCCTTGCAGTGCTCCCTGTGTGCTGAAGGTGCCCAGCAACATCTTTCACTCCTGCCTCTTTGGTTCTGGGAGCAGAGTTCAAACGTTCGTGCTTTACTCTGCTGTGCTCAGCTGGAAATAGGCACCGGAGATATTGAATTCAAATGCACTTTGAGGTAGGGATTGAGGAGAGACAGCAATGTGTGTGTCGCTCTTCAAAGCTCACTCTCTGCTGAAATTGCAAAGCAACATCTTTCATTCCTGCCTCTTTTCCGGTGGGAGCAGAGTTTAAACGTTCGTGCTTTACTCTGCTGTGCTCAGAGATGACCAGGCACCAGAGATGATTCAAATGCACTTTGTGGTAGGAAAATGAGGAGAGACAGCAATGTGTGTGTCACCCTTGCAAAGCTCACTGAGTGCTGAAGACGCCAAGAAACATCATTCGCACCTGGATCTTCTGCTCTGGGAGCAGAGTTCAAACATTCGTTTCCTACGCTGCTCTGCTCAGGCAGCTCCAGACTCCACCGATGTCGGATTCGAATGCACTTTGAGGTAGGGAAGTAAGGAGTGACAGCAATGTGTGTGTCACCCTTGAAAGGGCACTGTGTGCAGAAGATGCCCAGACACATCTTTCACTCCTGCCTCTTTTCCTGTGGGAGCAGAGTTCACATGTTTATGCTTCACTCTGCTGAGCTCAGCCGACGGCAGGAACTGGAGATGTTGGATTCAAATGCACTTTAAGGTAGGAAAGTGAGGAAAAACAGCAATGTGTGTGTCACCCTTGCAAAGCTCACTGGGTGCTGAAGATGGCGAGAGAGATCTTTCACTCCTGGCTCTTTGGCTGTGGGAGCAGAGTTCAAACGTTCGTGCTTTACTCTGCTGTGCTCAGAGAGCACCAGGCACCGGAGATGTTGGATTCAAACGCACTTTTAGGTAGGAAGGGAGGAGAGACAGCAATGAGTGTGTCACCCTTGCAGTGCTCCCTGTGTGCTGAAGATCCTCAGCAACATCTTTCACTCCTACCTCTTTGGCTCTGGGAGCAGAGTTCAAACGTTCGTGCTTTACTCAGCTGTGCTCAGAGATGACCAGGCACCAGAGATGATTCAAATGCACTTTGTGGTAGGAAAATGAGGAGAGACAGCAATGTGTGTGTCACCCTTGCAAAGCTCACTGAGTGCTGAAGACGCCCAGAAACATCATTCGCACCTGGATCTTCTGCTCTGGGAGCAGAGTTCAAACATTCGTTTCCTACGCTGCTCTGCTCAGGCAGCTCCAGACTCCACCGATGTCGGATTCGAATGCACTTTGAGGTAGGGAAGTAAGGAGTGACAGCAATGTGTGTGTCACCCTTGAAAGCGCACTGTGTGCAGAGGATGCCCAGACACATCTTTCACTCCTGCCTCTTTTCCTGTGGGAGCAGAGTTCACATGTATATGCTTCACTCTGCTGAGCTCAGCCGACGGCAGGAAACAGAGATGTTGGATTCAAATGCACTTTGAGGTAGGAAAGTGAGGAAAAACAGCAATGTGTGTGTCACCCTTGCAAAGCTCACTGGGTGCTGAAGATGGCGAGAGAGATCTTTCACTCCTGGCTCTTTGGCTGTGGGAGCAGAGTTCAAACGTTCGTGCTTTACTCTGCTGTGCTCAGAGAGCACCAGGCACCGGAGATGTTGGATTCAAACGCACTTTTAGGTAGGAAGGGAGGAGAGACAGCAATGAGTGTGTCACCCTTGCAGTGCTCCCTGTGTGCTGAAGGAGCCCAGCAACATCTTTCACTCCTGCCTCTTTGGTTCTGGGAGCAGAGTTCAAACGTTCGTGCTTTACTCTGCTGTGCTCAGCTGGAAATAGGCACCGGAGATATTGAATTCAAATGCACTTTGAGGTAGGGATTGAGGAGAGACAGCAATGTGTGTGTCGCTCTTCAAAGCTCACTCTCTGCTGAAATTGCAAAGCAACATCTTTCATTCCTGCCTCTTTTCCGGTGGGAGCAGAGTTTAAACGTTCGTGCTTTACTCTGCTGTGCTCTGAGAGCACCAGGCACCAAAGATGTTGGATTCAAATGCACTTTGAGGTAGGAAAGTGAGGAGAGACAGCAATGTGTGTGTCACCCTTGCAAAGCTCACTGTGTGCTGAAGATGGCGAGAGAGATCATTCACTCCTGGCTCTTGGGCTGCGGGAGCAGAGTTCAAACGTTCGTGCTTTACTCTGCTGTGCTCAGAGATTACCAGGCACCAGAGATGATTCAAATGCACTTTGAGATAGGAAAGTGAGGAGAGACAGCAATGTGTGTGTCACCCTTGCAAAGCTCACTGAGTGCTGAAGACGCCCAGAAACATCATTCGCACCTGGATCTTCTGCTCTGGGAGCAGAGTTCAAATATTCGTTTCCTACGCTGCTCTGCTCAGGCAGCTCCAGACTCCACCGATGTCGTATTCGAATGCACTTTGAGGTAGAGAAGTAAGGAGTGACAGCAATGTGTGTGTCACCCTTGAAAGGGCACTGTGTGCAGAAGATGCCCAGACACATCTTTCACTCCTGCCTCTTTTCCTGTGGGAGCAGAGTTCACATGTTTATGCTTCACTCTGCTGAGCTCAGCCGACGGCAGGAAACGGAGATGTTGGATTCAAATGCACTTTGAGATAGGAAAGTGAGGAAAAACAGCAATGTGTGTGTCACCCTTGCAAAGCTCACTGGGTGCTGAAGATGGCGAGAGAGATCTTTCACTCCTGGCTCTTTGGCTGTGGGAGCAGAGTTCAAACGTTCGTGCTTTACTCTGCTGTGCTCAGAGAGCACCAGGCACCGGAGATGTTGGATTCAAACGCACTTTTAGGTAGGAAGGGAGGAGAGACAGCAATGAGTGTGTCACCCTTGCAGTGCTCCCTGTGTGCTGAAGATCCTCAGCAACATCTTTCACTCCTGCCTCTTTGGCTCTGGGAGCAGAGTTCAAACGTTCCTGCTTTACTCAGCTGTGCTCAGAGATGACCAGGCACCAGAGATGATTCAAATGCACTTTGTGGTAGGAAAATGAGGAGAGACAGCAATGTGTGTGTCACCCTTGCAAAGCTCACTGAGTGCTGAAGACGCCCAGAAACATCATTCGCACCTGGATCTTCTGCTCTGGGAGCAGAGTTCAAACATTCGTTTCCTACGCTGCTCTGCTCAGGCAGCTCCAGACTCCACCGATGTCGGATTCGAATGCACTTTGAGGTAGAGAAGTAAGGAGTGACAGCAATGTGTGTGTCACCCTTGAAAGCGCACTGTGTGCAGAAGATGCCCAGACACATCTTTCACTCCTGCCTCTTTTCCTGTGGGAGCAGAGTTCACATGTTTATGCTTCACTCTGCTGAGCTCAGCCGACGGCAGGAAACGGAGATGTTGGATTCAAATGCACTTTGAGATAGGAAAGTGAGGAAAAACAGCAATGTGTGTGTCACCCTTGCAAAGCTCACTGGGTGCTGAAGATGGCGAGAGAGATCTTTCACTCCTGGCTCTTTGGCTGTGGGAGCAGAGTTCAAACGTTCGTGCCTTACTCTGCTGCGCTCAGAGAGCACCAGGCACCAGAGATGTTGGATTCAAACGCACTTTTAGGTAGGAAGGGAGGAGAGACAGCAATGAGTGTGTCACCCTTGCAGTGCTCCCTGTGTGCTGAAGGTGCCCAGCAACATCTTTCACTCCTGCCTCTTTGGTTCTGGGAGCAGAGTTCAAACGTTCGTGCTTTACTCTGCTGTGCTCAGCTGGAAATAGGCACCGGAGATATTGAATTCAAATGCACTTTGAGGTAGGGATTGAGGAGAGACAGCAATGTGTGTGTCGCTCTTCAAAGCTCACTCTCTGCTGAAATTGCAAAGCAACATCTTTCATTCCTGCCTCTTTTCCGGTGGGAGCAGAGTTTAAACGTTCGTGCTTTACTCTGCTGTGCTCTGAGAGCACCAGGCACCAAAGATGTTGGATTCAAATGCACTTTGAGGTAGGAAAGTGAGGAGAGACAGCAATGTGTGTGTCACCCTTGCAAAGCTCACTGTGTGCTGAAGATGGCGAGAGAGATCATTCACTCCTGGCTCTTGGGCTGCGGGAGCAGAGTTCAAACGTTCGTGCTTTACTCTGCTGTGCTCAGAGATTACCAGGCACCAGAGATGATTCAAATGCACTTTGAGATAGGAAAGTGAGGAGAGACAGCAATGTGTGTGTCACCCTTGCAAAGCTCACTGAGTGCTGAAGACGCCCAGAAACATCATTCGCACCTGGATCTTCTGCTCTGGGAGCAGAGTTCAAACATTCGTTTCCTACGCTGCTCTGCTCAGGCAGCTCCAGACTCCACGGATGTCGGATTCGAATGCACTTTGAGGTAGGGAAGTAAGGAGTGACAGCAATGTGTGTGTCACCCTTGAAAGCGCACTGTGTGCAGAAGATGCCCAGACACATCTTTCACTCCTGCCTCTTTTCCTGTGGGAGCAGAGTTCACATGTTTATGCTTCACTCTGCTGAGCTCAGCCGACGGCAGGAAACGGAGATGTTGGATTCAAATGCACTTTGAGGTAGGAAAGTGAGGAAAAACAGCAATGTGTGTGTCACCCTTGCAAAGCTCACTGGGTGCTGAAGATGGCGAGAGAGATCTTTCACTCCTGGCTCTTTGGCTGTGGGAGCAGAGTTCAAACGTTCGTGCTTTACTCTGCTGTGCTCAGAGAGCACCAGGCACCGGAGATGTTGGATTCAAACGCACTTTTAGGTAGGAAGGGAGGAGAGACAGCAATGAGTGTGTCACCCTTGCAGTGCTCCCTGTGTGCTGAAGATCCTCAGCAACATCTTTCACTCCTGCCTCTTTGGCTCTGGGAGCAGAGTTCAAACGTTCCTGCTTTACTCAGCTGTGCTCAGAGATGACCAGGCACCAGAGATGATTCAAATGCACTTTGTGGTAGGAAAATGAGGAGAGACAGCAATGTGTGTGTCACCCTTGCAAAGCTCACTGAGTGCTGAAGACGCCCAGAAACATCATTCGCACCTGGAACCTCTGCTCTGGGAGCAGAGTTCAAACATTCGTTTCCTACGCTGCTCTGCTCAGGCAGCTCCAGACTCCACCGATGTCGGATTCGAATGCACTTTGAGGTAGAGAAGTAAGGAGTGACAGCAATGTGTGTGTCACCCTTGAAAGCGCACTGTGTGCAGAAGATGCCCAGACACATCTTTCACTCCTGCCTCTTTTCCTGTGGGAGCAGAGTTCACATGTTTATGCTTCACTCTGCTGAGCTCAGCCGACGGCAGGAAACGGAGATGTTGGATTCAAATGCACTTTGAGATAGGAAAGTGAGGAAAAACAGCAATGTGTGTGTCACCCTTGCAAAGCTCACTGGGTGCTGAAGATGGCGAGAGAGATCTTTCACTCCTGGCTCTTTGGCTGTGGGAGCAGAGTTCAAACGTTCGTGCCTTACTCTGCTGCGCTCAGAGAGCACCAGGCACCAGAGATGTTGGATTCAAACGCACTTTTAGGTAGGAAGGGAGGAGAGACAGCAATGAGTGTGTCACCCTTGCAGTGCTCCCTGTGTGCTGAAGGCGCCCAGCAACATCTTTCACTCCTGCCTCTTTGGTTCTGGGAGCAGAGTTCAAACGTTCGTGCTTTACTCTGCTGTGCTCAGCTGGAAATAGGCACCGGAGATATTGAATTCAAATGCACTTTGAGGTAGGGATTGAGGAGAGACAGCAATGTGTGTGTCGCTCTTCAAAGCTCACTCTCTGCTGAAATTGCAAAGCAACATCTTTCATTCCTGCCTCTTTTCCGGTGGGAGCAGAGTTTAAACGTTCGTGCTTTACTCTGCTGTGCTCTGAGAGCACCAGGCACCAAAGATGTTGGATTCAAATGCACTTTGAGGTAGGAAAGTGAGGAGAGACAGCAATGTGTGTGTCACCCTTGCAAAGCTCACTGTGTGCTAAAGATGGCGAGAGAGATCATTCACTCCTGGCTCTTTGGCTGTGGGAGCAGAGTTCAAACGTTCGTGCTTTACTCAGCTGTGCTCAGAGATGACCAGGCACCAGAGATGATTCAAATGCACTTTGTGGTAGGAAAATGAGGAGAGACAGCAATGTGTGTGTCACCCTTGCAAAGCTCACTGAGTGCTGAAGACGCCAAGAAACATCATTCGCACCTGGATCTTCTGCTCTGGGAGCAGAGTTCAAACATTCGTTTCCTACGCTGCTCTGCTCAGGCAGCTCCAGACTCCACCGATGTCGGATTCGAATGCACTTTGAGGTAGGGAAGTAAGGAGTGACAGCAATGTGTGTGTCACCCTTGAAAGCGCACTGTGTGCAGAAGATGCCCAGACACATCTTTCACTCCTGCCTCTTTTCCTGTGGGAGCAGAGTTCACATGTTTATGCTTCACTCTGCTGAGCTCAGCCGACGGCAGGAACCGGAGATGTTGGATTCAAATGCACTTTGAGGTAGGAAAGTGAGGAAAAACAGCAATGTGTGTGTCACCCTTGCAAAGCTCACTGGGTGCTGAAGATGGCGAGAGAGATCTTTCACTCCTGGCTCTTTGGCTGTGGGAGCAGAGTTCAAACGTTCGTGCCTTACTCTGCTGTGCTCAGAGAGCACCAGGCACCAAAGATGTTGGATTCAATCGCACTTTTAGGTAGGAAGGGAGGAGAGACAGCAATGAGTGTGTCACCCTTGCAGTGCTCCCTGTGTGCTGAAGATCCTCAGCAACATCTTTCACTCCTGCCTCTTTGGCTCTGGGAGCAGAGTTCAAACGTTCCTGCTTTACTCAGCTGTGCTCAGAGATGACCAGGCACCAGAGATGATTCAAATGCACTTTGTGGTAGGAAAATGAGGAGAGACAGCAATGTGTGTGTCACCCTTGCAAAGCTCACTGAGTGCTGAAGACGCCCACAAACATCATTCGCACCTGGATCTTCTGCTCTGGGAGCAGAGTTCAAACATTCGTTTCCTACGCTGCTCTGCTCAGGCAGCTCCAGACTCCACGGATGTCGGATTCGAATGCACTTTGAGGTAGGGAAGTAAGGAGTGACAGCAATGTGTGTGTCACCCTTGAAAGCGCACTGTGTGCAGAAGATGCCCAGACACATCTTTCACTCCTGCCTCTTTTCCTGTGGGAGCAGAGTTCACATGTTTATGCTTCACTCTGCTGAGCTCAGCCGACGGCAGGAACCGGAGATGTTGGATTCAAATGCACTTTGAGGTAGGAAAGTGAGGAAAAACAGCAATGTGTGTGTCACCCTTGCAAAGCTCACTGGGTGCTGAAGATGGCGAGAGAGATCTTTCACTCCTGGCTCTTTGGCTGTGGGAGCAGAGTTCAAACGTTCGTGTTTTACTCTGCTGTGCTCAGAGAGAACCAGGCACCGGAGATGTTGGATTCAAACGCACTTTTAGGTAGGAAGGGAGGAGAGACAGCAATGAGTGTGTCACCCTTGCAGTGCTCCCTGTGTGCTGAAGGTGCCCAGCAACATCTTTCACTCCTGCCTCTTTGGTTCTGGGAGCAGAGTTCAAACGTTCGTGCTTTACTCTGCTGTGCTCAGCTGGAAATAGGCACCGGAGATATTGAATTCAAATGCACTTTGAGGTAGGGATTGAGGAGAGACAGCAATGTGTGTGTCGCTCTTCAAAGCTCACTCTCTGCTGAAATTGCAAAGCAACATCTTTCATTCCTGCCTCTTTTCCGGTGGGAGCAGAGTTTAAACGTTCGTGCTTTACTCTGCTGTGCTCTGAGAGCACCAGGCACCAAAGATGTTGGATTCAATCGCACTTTGAGATAGGAAAGTGAGGAGAGACAGCAATGTGTGTGTCACCCTTGCAAAGCTCACTGGGTGCTGAAGATGGCGAGAGAGATCTTTCACTCCTGGCTCTTTGGCTGTGGGAGCAGAGTTCAAACGTTCGTGCCTTACTCTGCTGTGCTCAGAGAGCACCAGGCACCAAAGATGTTGGATTCAATCGCACTTTTAGGTAGGAAGGGAGGAGAGACAGCAATGAGTGTGTCACCCTTGCAGTGCTCCCTGTGTGCTGAAGATCCTCAGCAACATCTTTCACTCCTGCCTCTTTGGCTCTGGGAGCAGAGTTCAAACGTTCCTGCTTTACTCAGCTGTGCTCAGAGATGACCAGGCACCAGAGATGATTCAAATGCACTTTGTGGTAGGAAAATGAGGAGAGACAGCAATGTGTGTGTCACCCTTGCAAAGCTCACTGAGTGCTGAAGACGCCCAGAAACATCATTCGCACCTGGAACCTCTGCTCTGGGAGCAGAGTTCAAACATTCGTTTCCTACGCTGCTCTGCTCAGGCAGCTCCAGACTCCACCGATGTCGGATTCGAATGCACTTTGAGGTAGAGAAGTAAGGAGTGACAGCAATGTGTGTGTCACCCTTGAAAGCGCACTGTGTGCAGAAGATGCCCAGACACATCTTTCACTCCTGCCTCTTTTCCTGTGGGAGCAGAGTTCACATGTTTATGCTTCACTCTGCTGAGCTCAGCCGACGGCAGGAAACGGAGATGTTGGATTCAAATGCACTTTGAGATAGGAAAGTGAGGAAAAACAGCAATGTGTGTGTCACCGTTGCAAAGCTCACTGGGTGCTGAAGATGGCGAGAGAGATCTTTCACTCCTGGCTCTTTGGCTGTGGGAGCAGAGTTCAAACGTTCGTGCCTTACTCTGCTGCGCTCAGAGAGCACCAGGCACCGGAGATGTTGGATTCAAACGCACTTTTAGGTAGGAAGGGAGGAGAGACAGCAATGAGTGTGTCACCCTTGCAGTGCTCCCTGTGTGCTGAAGGTGCCCAGCAACATCTTTCACTCCTGCCTCTTTGGTTCTGGGAGCAGAGTTCAAACGTTCGTGCTTTACTCTGCTGTGCTCAGCTGGAAATAGGCACCGGAGATATTGAATTCAAATGCACTTTGAGGTAGGGATTGAGGAGAGACAGCAATGTGTGTGTCGCTCTTCAAAGCTCACTCTCTGCTGAAATTGCAAAGCAACATCTTTCATTCCTGCCTCTTTTCCGGTGGGAGCAGAGTTTAAACGTTCGTGCTTTACTCTGCTGTGCTCTGAGAGCACCAGGCACCAAAGATGTTGGATTCAAATGCACTTTGAGGTAGGAAAGTGAGGAGAGACAGCAATGTGTGTGTCACCCTTGCAAAGCTCACTGTGTGCTAAAGATGGCGAGAGAGATCATTCACTCCTGGCTCTTTGGCTCTGGGAGCAGAGTTCAAACGTTCGTGCTTTACTCAGCTGTGCTCAGAGATGACCAGGCACCAGAGATGATTCAAATGCACTTTGTGGTAGGAAAATGAGGAGAGACAGCAATGTGTGTGTCACCCTTGCAAAGCTCACTGAGTGCTGAAGACGCCCAGAAACATCATTCGCACCTGGATCTTCTGCTCTGGGAGCAGAGTTCAAACATTCGTTTCCTACGCTGCTCTGCTCAGGCAGCTCCAGACTCCACCGATGTCGGATTCGAATGCACTTTGAGGTAGGGAAGTAAGGAGTGACAGCAATGTGTGTGTCACCCTTGAAAGCGCACTGTGTGCAGAAGATGCCCAGACACATCTTTCACTCCTGCCTCTTTTCCTGTGGGAGCAGAGTTCACATGTTTATGCTTCACTCTGCTGAGCTCAGCCGACGGCAGGAAACGGAGATGTTGGATTCAAATGCACTTTGAGATAGGAAAGTGAGGAGAGACAGCAATGTGTGTGTCACCCTTGCAAAGCTCACTGGGTGCTGAAGATGGCGAGAGAGATCTTTCACTCCTGGCTCTTTGGCTGTGGGAGCAGAGTTCAAACGTTCGTGCCTTACTCTGCTGTGCTCAGAGAGCACCAGGCACCAAAGATGTTGGATTCAATCGCACTTTTAGGTAGGAAGGGAGGAGAGACAGCAATGAGTGTGTCACCCTTGCAGTGCTCCCTGTGTGCTGAAGATCCTCAGCAACATCTTTCACTCCTGCCTCTTTGGCTCTGGGAGCAGAGTTCTAACGTTCCTGCTTTACTCAGCTGTGCTCAGAGATGACCAGGCACCAGAGATGATTCAAATGCACTTTGTGGTAGGAAAATGAGGAGAGACAGCAATGTGTGTGTCACCCTTGCAAAGCTCACTGAGTGCTGAAGACGCCCAGAAACATCATTCGCACCTGGATCTTCTGCTCTGGGAGCAGAGTTCAAATATTCGTTTCCTACGCTGCTCTGCTCAGGCAGCTCCAGACTCCACCGATGTCGGATTCGAATGCACTTTGAGGTAGAGAAGTAAGGAGTGACAGCAATGTGTGTGTCACCCTTGAAAGCGCACTGTGTGCAGAAGATGCCCAGACACATCTTTCACTCCTGCCTCTTTTCCTGTGGGAGCAGAGTTCACATGTTTATGCTTCACTCTGCTGAGCTCAGCCGACGGCAGGAAACGGAGATGTTGGATTCAAATGCACTTTGAGATAGGAAAGTGAGGAAAAACAGCAATGTGTGTGTCACCCTTGCAAAGCTCACTGGGTGCTGAAGATGGCGAGAGAGATCTTTCACTCCTGGCTCTTTGGCTGTGGGAGCAGAGTTCAAACGTTCGTGCTTTACTCTGCTGTGCTCAGAGAGCACCAGGCACCGGAGATGTTGGATTCAAACGCACTTTTAGGTAGGAAGGGAGGAGAGACAGCAATGAGTGTGTCACCCTTGCAGTGCTCCCTGTGTGCTGAAGGTGCCCAGCAACATCTTTCACTCCTGCCTCTTTGGTTCTGGGAGCAGAGTTCAAACGTTCGTGCTTTACTCTGCTGTGCTCAGCTGGAAATAGGCACCGGAGATATTGAATTCAAATGCACTTTGAGGTAGGGATTGAGGAGAGACAGCAATGTGTGTGTCGCTCTTCAAAGCTCACTCTCTGCTGAAATTGCAAAGCAACATCTTTCATTCCTGCCTCTTTTCCGGTGGGAGCAGAGTTTAAACGTTCGTGCTTTACTCTGCTGTGCTCAGAGATTACCAGGCACCAGAGATGATTCAAATGCACTTTGAGATAGGAAAGTGAGGAGAGACAGCAATGTGTGTGTCACCCTTGCAAAGCTCACTGAGTGCTGAAGACGCCCAGAAACATCATTCGCACCTGGATCTTCTGCTCTGGGAGCAGAGTTCAAACATTCGTTTCCTACGCTGCTCTGCTCAGGCAGCTCCAGACTCCACCGATGTCGGATTCGAATGCACTTTGAGGTAAGGAAGTAAGGAGTGACAGCAATGTGTGTGTCACCCTTGAAAGGGCACTGTGTGCAGAAGATGCCCAGACACATCTTTCACTCCTGCCTCTTTTCCTGTGGGAGCAGAGTTCACATGTTTATGCTTCACTCTGCTGAGCTCAGCCGACGGCAGGAAACGGAGATGTTGGATTCAAATGCACTTTGAGGTAGGAAAGTGAGGAAAAACAGCAATGTGTGTGTCACCCTTGCAAAGCTCACTGGGTGCTGAAGATGGCGAGAGAGATCTTTCACTCCTGGCTCTTTGGCTGTGGGAGCAGAGTTCAAACGTTCGTGCCTTACTCTGCTGTGCTCAGAGAGCACCAGGCACCAAAGATGTTGGATTCAATCGCACTTTTAGGTAGGAAGGGAGGAGAGACAGCAATGAGTGTGTCACCCTTGCAGTGCTCCCTGTGTGCTGAAGATCCTCAGCAACATCTTTCACTCCTGCCTCTTTGGCTCTGGGAGCAGAGTTCAAACGTTTGTGCTTTACTCAGCTCTGCCCAGAGATGACCAGGCACCAGAGATGATTCAAATGCACTTTGTGGTAGGAAAATGAGGAGAGACAGCAATGTGTGTGTCACCCTTGCAAAGCTCACTGAGTGCTGAAGACGCCAAGAAACATCATTCGCACCTGGATCTTCTGCTCTGGGAGCAGAGTTCAAACATTCGTTTCCTACGCTGCTCTGCTCAGGCAGCTCCAGACTCCACCGATGTCGGATTCGAATGCACTTTGAGGTAGGGAAGTAAGGAGTGACAGCAATGTGTGTGTCACCCTTGAAAGGGCACTGTGTGCAGAAGATGCCCAGACACATCTTTCACTCCTGCCTCTTTTCCTGTGGGAGCAGAGTTCACATGTTTATGCTTCACTCTGCTGAGCTCAGCCGACGGCAGGAACTGGAGATGTTGGATTCAAATGCACTTTAAGGTAGGAAAGTGAGGAAAAACAGCAATGTGTGTGTCACCCTTGCAAAGCTCACTGGGTGCTGAAGATGGCGAGAGAGATCTTTCACTCCTGGCTCTTTGGCTGTGGGAGCAGAGTTCAAACGTTCGTGCTTTACTCTGCTGTGCTCAGAGAGCACCAGGCACCGGAGATGTTGGATTCAAACGCACTTTTAGGTAGGAAGGGAGGAGAGACAGCAATGAGTGTGTCACCCTTGCAGTGCTCCCTGTGTGCTGAAGATCCTCAGCAACATCTTTCACTCCTGCCTCTTTGGCTCTGGGAGCAGAGTTCAAACGTTCGTGCTTTACTCAGCTGTGCTCAGAGATGACCAGGCACCAGAGATGATTCAAATGCACTTTGTGGTAGGAAAATGAGGAGAGACAGCAATGTGTGTGTCACCCTTGCAAAGCTCACTGAGTGCTGAAGACGCCCAGAAACATCATTCGCACCTGGATCTTCTGCTCTGGGAGCAGAGTTCAAACATTCGTTTCCTACGCTGCTCTGCTCAGGCAGCTCCAGACTCCACGGATGTCGGATTCGAATGCACTTTGAGGTAGGGAAGTAAGGAGTGACAGCAATGTGTGTGTCACCCTTGAAAGCGCACTGTGTGCAGAAGATGCCCAGACACATCTTTCACTCCTGCCTCTTTTCCTGTGGGAGCAGAGTTCACATGTATATGCTTCACTCTGCTGAGCTCAGCCGACGGCAGGAAACAGAGATGTTGGATTCAAATGCACTTTGAGGTAGGAAAGTGAGGAAAAACAGCAATGTGTGTGTCACCCTTGCAAAGCTCACTGGGTGCTGAAGATGGCGAGAGAGATCTTTCACTCCTGGCTCTTTGGCTGTGGGAGCAGAGTTCAAACGTTCGTGCTTTACTCTGCTGTGCTCAGAGAGCACCAGGCACCAGAGATGTTGGATTCAAACGCACTTTTAGGTAGGAAGGGAGGAGAGACAGCAATGAGTGTGTCACCCTTGCAGTGCTCCCTGTGTGCTGAAGGTGCCCAGCAACATCTTTCACTCCTGCCTCTTTGGTTCTGGGAGCAGAGTTCAAACGTTCGTGCTTTACTCTGCTGTGCTCAGCTGGAAATAGGCACCGGAGATATTGAATTCAAATGCACTTTGAGGTAGGGATTGAGGAGAGACAGCAATGTGTGTGTCGCTCTTCAAAGCTCACTCTCTGCTGAAATTGCAAAGCAACATCTTTAATTCCTGCCTCTTTTCCGGTGGGAGCAGAGTTTAAACGTTCGTGCTTTACTCTGCTGTGCTCTGAGAGCACCAGGCACCAAAGATGTTGGATTCAAATGCACTTTGAGGTAGGAAAGTGAGGAGAGACAGCAATGTGTGTGTCACCCTTGCAAAGCTCACTGTGTGCTGAAGATGGCGAGAGAGATCATTCACTCCTGGCTCTTGGGCTGCGGGAGCAGAGTTCAAACGTTCGTGCTTTACTCTGCTGTGCTCAGAGATTACCAGGCACCAGAGATGATTCAAATGCACTTTGAGATAGGAAAGTGAGGAGAGACAGCAATGTGTGTGTCACCCTTGCAAAGCTCACTGAGTGCTGAAGACGCCCAGAAACATCATTCGCACCTGGATCTTCTGCTCTGGGAGCAGAGTTCAAATATTCGTTTCCTACGCTGCTCTGCTCAGGCAGCTCCAGACTCCACCGATGTCGGATTCGAATGCACTTTGAGGTAAGGAAGTAAGGAGTGACAGCAATGTGTGTGTCACCCTTGAAAGGGCACTGTGTGCAGAAGATGCCCAGACACATCTTTCACTCCTGCCTCTTTTCCTGTGGGAGCAGAGTTCACATGTTTATGCTTCACTCTGCTGAGCTCAGCCGACGGCAGGAACCGGAGATGTTGGATTCAAATGCACTTTGAGGTAGGAAAGTGAGGAAAAACAGCAATGTGTGTGTCACCCTTGCAAAGCTCACTGGGTGCTGAAGATGGCGAGAGAGATCTTTCACTCCTGGCTCTTTGGCTGTGGGAGCAGAGTTCAAACGTTCGTGCTTTCCTCTGCTGTGCTCAGAGAGCACCAGGCACCAAAGATGTTGGATTCAATCGCACTTTTAGGTAGGAAGGGAGGAGAGACAGCAATGAGTGTGTCACCCTTGCAGTGCTCCCTGTGTGCTGAAGATCCTCAGCAACATCTTTCACTCCTGCCTCTTTGGCTCTGGGAGCAGAGTTCAAACGTTCCTGCTTTACTCAGCTGTGCTCAGAGATGACCAGGCACCAGAGATGATTCAAATGCACTTTGTGGTAGGAAAATGAGGAGAGACAGCAATGTGTGTGTCACCCTTGCAAAGCTCACTGAGTGCTGAAGACGCCCAGAAACATCATTCGCACCTGGATCTTCTGCTCTGGGAGCAGAGTTCAAACATTCGTTTCCTACGCTGCTCTGCTCAGGCAGCTCCAGACTCCACCGATGTCGGATTCGAATGCACTTTGAGGTAGAGAAGTAAGGAGTGACAGCAATGTGTGTGTCACCCTTGAAAGCGCACTGTGTGCAGAAGATGCCCAGACACATCTTTCACTCCTGCCTCTTTTCCTGTGGGAGCAGAGTTCACATGTTTATGCTTCACTCTGCTGAGCTCAGCCGACGGCAGGAAACGGAGATGTTGGATTCAAATGCACTTTGAGATAGGAAAGTGAGGAAAAACAGCAATGTGTGTGTCACCCTTGCAAAGCTCACTGGGTGCTGAAGATGGCGAGAGAGATCTTTCACTCCTGGCTCTTTGGCTGTGGGAGCAGAGTTCAAACGTTCGTGCTTTACTCTGCTGTGCTCAGAGAGCACCAGGCACCGGAGATGTTGGATTCAAACGCACTTTTAGGTAGGAAGGAGGAGAGACAGCAATGAGTGTGTCACCCTTGCAGTGCTCCCTGTGTGCTGAAGGTGCCCAGCAACATCTTTCACTCCTGCCTCTTTGGTTCTGGGAGCAGAGTTCAAACGTTCGTGCTTTACTCTGCTGTGCTCAGCTGGAAATAGGCACCGGAGATATTGAATTCAAATGCACTTTGAGGTAGGGATTGAGGAGAGACAGCAATGTGTGTGTCGCTCTTCAAAGCTCACTCTCTGCTGAAATTGCAAAGCAACATCTTTCATTCCTGCCTCTTTTCCGGTGGGAGCAGAGTTTAAACGTTCGTGCTTTACTCTGCTGTGCTCTGAGAGCACCAGGCACCAAAGATGTTGGATTCAAATGCACTTTGAGGTAGGAAAGTGAGGAGAGACAGCAATGTGTGTGTCACCCTTGCAAAGCTCACTGTGTGCTAAAGATGGCGAGAGAGATCATTCACTCCTGGCTCTTTGGCTGTGGGAGCAGAGTTCAAACGTTCGTGCTTTACTCAGCTGTGCTCAGAGATGACCAGGCACCAGAGATGATTCAAATGCACTTTGTGGTAGGAAAATGAGGAGAGACAGCAATGTGTGTGTCACCCTTGCAAAGCTCACTGAGTGCTGAAGACGCCCAGAAACATCATTCGCACCTGGATCTTCTGCTCTGGGAGCAGAGTTCCAACATTCGTTTCCTACGCTGCTCTGCTCAGGCAGCTCCAGACTCCACCGATGTCGGATTCGAATGCACTTTGAGGTAGGGAAGTAAGGAGTGACAGCAATGTGTGTGTCACCCTTGAAAGGGCACTGTGTGCAGAAGATGCCCAGACACATCTTTCACTCCTGCCTCTTTTCCTGTGGGAGCAGAGTTCACATGTTTATGCTTCACTCTGCTGAGCTCAGCCGACGGCAGGAACTGGAGATGTTGGATTCAAATGCACTTTAAGGTAGGAAAGTGAGGAAAAACAGCAATGTGTGTGTCACCCTTGCAAAGCTCACTGGGTGCTGAAGATGGCGAGAGAGATCTTTCACTCCTGGCTCTTTGGCTGTGGGAGCAGAGTTCAAACGTTCGTGCTTTCCTCTGCTGTGCTCAGAGAGCACCAGGCACCAAAGATGTTGGATTCAATCGCACTTTTAGGTAGGAAGGGAGGAGAGACAGCAATGAGTGTGTCACCCTTGCAGTGCTCCCTGTGTGCTGAAGATCCTCAGCAACATCTTTCACTCCTGCCTCTTTGGCTCTGGGAGCAGAGTTCAAACGTTCCTGCTTTACTCAGCTGTGCTCAGAGATGACCAGGCACCAGAGATGATTCAAATGCACTTTGTGGTAGGAAAATGAGGAGAGACAGCAATGTGTGTGTCACCCTTGCAAAGCTCACTGAGTGCTGAAGACGCCCAGAAACATCATTCGCACCTGGATCTTCTGCTCTGGGAGCAGAGTTCAAACATTCGTTTCCTACGCTGCTCTGCTCAGGCAGCTCCAGACTCCACCGATGTCGGATTCGAATGCACTTTGAGGTAGAGATGTAAGGAGTGACAGCAATGTGTGTGTCACCCTTGAAAGCGCACTGTGTGCAGAAGATGCCCAGACACATCTTTCACTCCTGCCTCTTTTCCTGTGGGAGCAGAGTTCACATGTTTATGCTTCACTCTGCTGAGCTCAGCCGACGGCAGGAAACGGAGATGTTGGATTCAAATGCACTTTGAGATAGGAAAGTGAGGAAAAACAGCAATGTGTGTGTCACCCTTGCAAAGCTCACTGGGTGCTGAAGATGGCGAGAGAGATCTTTCACTCCTGGCTCTTTGGCTGTGGGAGCAGAGTTCAAACGTTCGTGCTTTACTCTGCTGTGCTCAGAGAGCACCAGGCACCGGAGATGTTGGATTCAATCGCACTTTTAGGTAGGAAGGGAGGAGAGACAGCAATGAGTGTGTCACCCTTGCAGTGCTCCCTGTGTGCTGAAGGTGCCCAGCAACATCTTTCACTCCTGCCTCTTTGGTTCTGGGAGCAGAGTTCAAACGTTCGTGCTTTACTCTGCTGTGCTCAGCTGGAAATAGGCACCGGAGATATTGAATTCAAATGCACTTTGAGGTAGGGATTGAGGAGAGACAGCAATGTGTGTGTCGCTCTTCAAAGCTCACTCTCTGCTGAAATTGCAAAGCAACATCTTTCATTCCTGCCTCTTTTCCGGTGGGAGCAGAGTTTAAACGTTCGTGCTTTACTCTGCTGTGCTCTGAGAGCACCAGGCACCAAAGATGTTGGATTCAAATGCACTTTGAGGTAGGAAAGTGAGGAGAGACAGCAATGTGTGTGTCACCCTTGCAAAGCTCACTGTGTGCTGAAGATGGCGAGAGAGATCTTTCACTCCTGGCTCTTGGGCTGTGGGAGCAGAGTTTAAACGTTCGTGCTTTACTCAGCTGTGCTCAGAGATGACCAGGCACCAGAGATGATTCAAATGCACTTTGTGGTAGGAAAATGAGGAGAGACAGAAATGTGTGTGTCACCCTTGCAAAGCTCACTGAGTGCTGAAGACGCCAAGAAACATCATTCGCACCTGGATCTTCTGCTCTGGGAGCAGAGTTCAAACATTCGTTTCCTACGCTGCTCTGCTCAGGCAGCTCCAGACTCCACCGATGTCGGATTCGAATGCACTTTGAGGTAGGGAAGTAAGGAGTGACAGCAATGTGTGTGTCACCCTTGAAAGGGCACTGTGTGCAGAAGATGCCCAGACACATCTTTCACTCCTGCCTCTTTTCCTGTGGGAGCAGAGTTCACATGTTTATGCTTCACTCTGCTGAGCTCAGCCGACGGCAGGAACTGGAGATGTTGGATTCAAATGCACTTTAAGGTAGGAAAGTGAGGAAAAACAGCAATGTGTGTGTCACCCTTGCAAAGCTCACTGGGTGCTGAAGATGGCGAGAGAGATCTTTCACTCCTGGCTCTTTGGCTGTGGGAGCAGAGTTCAAACGTTCGTGCTTTACTCTGCTGTGCTCAGAGAGCACCAGGCACCGGAGATGTTGGATTCAAACGCACTTTTAGGTAGGAAGGGAGGAGAGACAGCAATGAGTGTGTCACCCTTGCAGTGCTCCCTGTGTGCTGAAGATCCTCAGCAACATCTTTCACTCCTGCCTCTTTGGCTCTGGGAGCAGAGTTCAAACGTTCGTGCTTTACTCAGCTGTGCTCAGAGATGACCAGGCACCAGAGATGATTCAAATGCACTTTGTGGTAGGAAAGTGAGGAGAGACAGCAATGTGTGTGTCACCCTTGCAAAGCTCACTGTGTGCTAAAGATGGCGAGAGAGATCATTCACTCCTGGCTCTTTGGCTGCCGGAGCAGAGTTCAAACGTTCGTGCTTTACTCTGCTGTGCTCAGAGATTACCAGGCACCAGAGATGATTCAAATGCACTTTGAGATAGGAAAGTGAGGAGAGACAGCAATGTGTGTGTCACCCTTGCAAAGCTCACTGAGTGCTGAAGACGCCCAGAAACATCATTCGCACCTGGATCTTCTGCTCTGGGAGCAGAGTTCAAACATTCGTTTCCTACGCTGCTCTGCTCAGGCAGCTCCAGACTCCACCGATGTCGGATTCGAATGCACTTTGAGGTAAGGAAGTAAGGAGTGACAGCAATGTGTGTGTCACCCTTGAAAGGGCACTGTGTGCAGAAGATGCCCAGACACATCTTTCACTCCTGCCTCTTTTCCTGTGGGAGCAGAGTTCACATGTTTATGCTTCACTCTGCTGAGCTCAGCCGATGGCAGGAAACGGAGATGTTGGATTCAAATGCACTTTGAGGTAGGAAAGTGAGGAAAAACAGCAATGTGTGTGTCACCCTTGCAAAGCTCACTGGGTGCTGAAGATGGCGAGAGAGATCTTTCACTCCTGGCTCTTTGGCTGTGGGAGCAGAGTTCAAACGTTCGTGCCTTACTCTGCTGTGCTCAGAGAGCACCAGGCACCGGAGATGTTGGATTCAATCGCACTTTTAGGTAGGAAGGGAGGAGAGACAGCAATGAGTGTGTCACCCTTGCAGTGCTCCCTGTGTGCTGAAGATCCTCAGCAACATCTTTCACTCCTGCCTCTTTGGCTCTGGGAGCAGAGTTCAAACGTTCCTGCTTTACTCAGCTGTGCTCAGAGATGTCCAGGCACCAGAGATGATTCAAATGCACTTTGTGGTAGGAAAATGAGGAGAGACAGCAATGTGTGTGTCACCCTTGCAAAGCTCACTGAGTGCTGAAGACGCCCAGAAACATCATTCGCACCTGGATCTTCTGCTCTGGGAGCAGAGTTCAAACATTCGTTTCCTACGCTGCTCTGCTCAGGCAGCTCCAGACTCCACCGATGTCGGATTCGAATGCACTTTGAGGTAGGGAAGTAAGGAGTGACAGCAATGTGTGTGTCACCCTTGAAAGCGCACTGTGTGCAGAAGATGCCCAGACACATCTTTCACTCCTGCCTCTTTTCCTGTGGGAGCAGAGTTCACATGTATATGCTTCACTCTGCTGAGCTCAGCCGACGGCAGGAAACGGAGATGTTGGATTCAAATGCACTTTGAGATAGGAAAGTGAGGAAAAACAGCAATGTGTGTGTCACCCTTGCAAAGCTCACTGGGTGCTGAAGATGGCGAGAGAGATCTTTCACTCCTGGCTCTTTGGCTGTGGGAGCAGAGTTCAAACGTTCGTGCTTTACTCTGCTGTGCTCAGAGAGCACCAGGCACCGGAGATGTTGGATTCAAACGCACTTTTAGGTAGGAAGGGAGGAGAGACAGCAATGAGTGTGTCACCCTTGCAGTGCTCCCTGTGTGCTGAAGGTGCCCAGCAACATCTTTCACTCCTGCCTCTTTGGTTCTGGGAGCAGAGTTCAAACGTTCGTGCTTTACTCTGCTGTGCTCAGCTGGAAATAGGCACCGGAGATATTGAATTCAAATGCACTTTGAGGTAGGGATTGAGGAGAGACAGCAATGTGTGTGTCGCTCTTCAAAGCTCACTCTCTGCTGAAATTGCAAAGCAACATCTTTCATTCCTGCCTCTTTTCCGGTGGGAGCAGAGTTTAAACGTTCGTGCTTTACTCTGCTGTGCTCTGAGAGCACAAGGCACCAAAGATGTTGGATTCAAATGCACTTTGTGGTAGGAAAATGAGGAGAGACAGCAATGTGTGTGTCACCCTTGCAAAGCTCACTGAGTGCTGAAGACGCCCAGAAACATCATTCGCACCTGGATCTTCTGCTCTGGGAGCAGAGTTCAAACATTCGTTTCCTACGCTGCTCTGCTCAGGCAGCTCCAGACTCCACGGATGTCGGATTCGAATGCACTGTGAGGTAGGGAAGTAAGGAGTGACAGCAATGTGTGTGTCACCCTTGAAAGCGCACTGTGTGCAGAAGATGCCCAGACACATCTTTCACTCCTGCCTCTTTTCCTGTGGGAGCAGAGTTCACATGTTTATGCTTCACTCTGCTGAGCTCAGCCAACGGCAGGAAACGGATATGTTGGATTCAAATGCACTTTGAGGTAGGAAAGTGAGGAAAAACAGCAATGTGTGTGTCACCCTTGCAAAGCTCACTGGGTGCTGAAGATGGCGAGAGAGATCTTTCACTCCTGGCTCTTTGGCTGTGGGAGCAGAGTTCAAACGTTCGTGCCTTACTCTGCTGTGCTCAGAGAGCACCAGGCACCAAAGATGTTGGATTCAATCGCACTTTTAGGTAGGAAGGGAGGAGAGACAGCAATGAGTGTGTCACCCTTGCAGTGCTCCCTGTGTGCTGAAGATCCTCAGCAACATCTTTCACTCCTGCCTCTTTGGCTCTGGGAGCAGAGTTCAAACGTTCCTGCTTTACTCAGCTGTGCTCAGAGATGTCCAGGCACCAGAGATGATTCAAATGCACTTTGTGGTAGGAAAATGAGGAGAGACAGCAATGTGTGTGTCACCCTTGCAAAGCTCACTGAGTGCTGAAGACGCCCAGAAACATCATTCGCACCTGGATCTTCTGCTCTGGGAGCAGAGTTCAAACATTCGTTTCCTACGCTGCTCTGCTCAGGCAGCTCCAGACTCCACCGATGTCGGATTCGAATGCACTTTGAGGTAGGGAAGTAAGGAGTGACAGCAATGTGTGTGTCACCCTTGAAAGCGCACTGTGTGCAGAAGATGCCCAGACACATCTTTCACTCCTGCCTCTTTTCCTGTGGGAGCAGAGTTCACATGTATATGCTTCACTCTGCTGAGCTCAGCCGACGGCAGGAAACGGAGATGTTGGATTCAAATGCACTTTGAGATAGGAAAGTGAGGAAAAACAGCAATGTGTGTGTCACCCTTGCAAAGCTCACTGGGTGCTGAAGATGGCGAGAGAGATCTTTCACTCCTGGCTCTTTGGCTGTGGGAGCAGAGTTCAAACGTTCGTGCTTTACTCTGCTGTGCTCAGAGAGCACCAGGCACCGGAGATGTTGGATTCAAACGCACTTTTAGGTAGGAAGGGAGGAGAGACAGCAATGAGTGTGTCACCCTTGCAGTGCTCCCTGTGTGCTGAAGGTGCCCAGCAACATCTTTCACTCCTGCCTCTTTGGTTCTGGGAGCAGAGTTCAAACGTTCGTGCTTTACTCTGCTGTGCTCAGCTGGAAATAGGCACCGGAGATATTGAATTCAAATGCACTTTGAGGTAGGGATTGAGGAGAGACAGCAATGTGTGTGTCGCTCTTCAAAGCTCACTCTCTGCTGAAATTGCAAAGCAACATCTTTCATTCCTGCCTCTTTTCCGGTGGGAGCAGAGTTTAAACGTTCGTGCTTTACTCTGCTGTGCTCTGAGAGCACAAGGCACCAAAGATGTTGGATTCAAATGCACTTTGTGGTAGGAAAATGAGGAGAGACAGCAATGTGTGTGTCACCCTTGCAAAGCTCACTGAGTGCTGAAGACGCCCAGAAACATCATTCGCACCTGGATCTTCTGCTCTGGGAGCAGAGTTCAAACATTCGTTTCCTACGCTGCTCTGCTCAGGCAGCTCCAGACTCCACGGATGTCGGATTCGAATGCACTGTGAGGTAGGGAAGTAAGGAGTGACAGCAATGTGTGTGTCACCCTTGAAAGCGCACTGTGTGCAGAAGATGCCCAGACACATCTTTCACTCCTGCCTCTTTTCCTGTGGGAGCAGAGTTCACATGTTTATGCTTCACTCTGCTGAGCTCAGCCGACGGCAGGAAACGGAGATGTTGGATTCAAATGCACTTTGAGGTAGGAAAGCGAGGAAAAACAGCAATGTGTGTGTCACCCTTGCAAAGCTCACTGGGTGCTGAAGATGGCGAGAGAGATCTTTCACTCCTGGCTCTTTGGCTGTGGGAGCAGAGTTCAAACGTTCGTGCCTTACTCTGCTGTGCTCAGAGAGCACCAGGCACCGGAGATGTTGGATTCAATCGCACTTTTAGGTAGGAAGGGAGGAGAGACAGCAATGAGTGTGTCACCCTTGCAGTGCTCCCTGTGTGCTGAAGGTGCCCAGCAACATCTTTCACTCCTGCCTCTTTGGTTCTGGGAGCAGAGTTCAAACGTTCGTGCTTTACTCTGCTGTGCTCAGCTGGAAATAGGCACCGGAGATATTGAATTCAAATGCACTTTGAGGTAGGGATTGAGGAGAGACAGCAATGTGTGTGTCGCTCTTCAAAGCTAACTCTCTGCTGAAATTGCAAAGCAACATCTTTCATTCCTGCCGCTTTTCCGGTGGGAGCAGAGTTTAAACGTTCGTGCTTTACTCTGCTGTGCTCTGAGAGCACCCGGCACCAAAGATGTTGGATTCAAATGCACTTTGAGGTAGGAAAGTGAGGAGAGACAGCAATGTGTGTGTCACCCTTGCAAAGCTCACTGTGTGCTAAAGATGGCGAGAGAGATCATTCACTCCTGGCTCTTTGGCTGCGGGAGCAGAGTTCAAACGTTCGTGCTTTACTCTGCTGTGCTCAGAGATTACCAGGCACCAGAGATGATTCAAATGCACTTTGAGATAGGAAAGTGAGGAGAGACAGCAATGTGTGTGTCACCCTTGCAAAGCTCACTGAGTGCTGAAGACGCCCAGAAACATCATTCGCACCTGGATCTTCTGCTCTGGGAGCAGAGTTCAAACATTCGTTTCCTACGCTGCTCTGCTCAGGCAGCTCCAGACTCCACCGATGTCGGATTCGAATGCACTTTGAGGTAAGGAAGTAAGGAGTGACAGCAATGTGTGTGTCACCCTTGAAAGGGCACTGTGTGCAGAAGATGCCCAGACACATCTTTCACTCCTGCCTCTTTTCCTGTGGGAGCAGAGTTCACATGTTTATGCTTCACTCTGCTGAGCTCAGCCGACGGCAGGAAACGGAGATGTTGGATTCAAATGCACTTTGAGGTAGGAAAGTGAGGAAAAACAGCAATGTGTGTGTCACCCTTGCAAAGCTCACTGGGTGCTGAAGATGGCGAGAGAGATCTTTCACTCCTGGCTCTTTGGCTGTGGGAGCAGAGTTCAAACGTTCGTGCCTTACTCTGCTGTGCTCAGAGAGCACCAGGCACCAAAGATGTTGGATTCAATCGCACTTTTAGGTAGGAAGGGAGGAGAGACAGCAATGAGTGTGTCACCCTTGCAGTGCTCCCTGTGTGCTGAAGATCCTCAGCAACATCTTTCACTCCTGCCTCTTTGGCTCTGGGAGCAGAGTTCAAACGTTCCTGCTTTACTCAGCTGTGCTCAGAGATGTCCAGGCACCAGAGATGATTCAAATGCACTTTGTGGTAGGAAAATGAGGAGAGACAGCAATGTGTGTGTCACCCTTGCAAAGCTCACTGAGTGCTGAAGACGCCCAGAAACATCATTCGCACCTGGATCTTCTGCTCTGGGAGCAGAGTTCAAACATTCGTTTCCTACGCTGCTCTGCTCAGGCAGCTCCAGACTCCACCGATGTCGGATTCGAATGCACTTTGAGGTAGAGAAGTAAGGAGTGACAGCAATGTGTGTGTCACCCTTGAAAGCGCACTGTGTGCAGAAGATGCCCAGACACATCTTTCACTCCTGCCTCTTTTCCTGTGGGAGCAGAGTTCACATGTTTATGCTTCACTCTGCTGAGCTCAGCCGACGGCAGGAAACGGAGATGTTGGATTCAAATGCACTTTGAGATAGGAAAGTGAGGAAAAACAGCAATGTGTGTGTCACCCTTGCAAAGCTCACTGGGTGCTGAAGATGGCGAGAGAGATCTTTCACTCCTGGCTCTTTGGCTGTGGGAGCAGAGTTCAAACGTTCGTGCTTTACTCTGCTGTGCTCAGAGAGCACCAGGCACCGGAGATGTTGGATTCAAACGCACTTTTAGGTAGGAAGGGAGGAGAGACAGCAATGAGTGTGTCACCCTTGCAGTGCTCCCTGTGTGCTGAAGGTGCCCAGCAACATCTTTCACTCCTGCCTCTTTGGTTCTGGGAGCAGAGTTCAAACGTTCGTGCTTTACTCTGCTGTGCTCAGCTGGAAATAGGCACCGGAGATATTGAATTCAAATGCACTTTGAGGTAGAGATTGAGGAGAGACAGCAATGTGTGTGTCGCTCTTCAAAGCTCACTCTCTGCTGAAATTGCAAAGCAACATCTTTCATTCCTGCCTCTTTTCCGGTGGGAGCAGAGTTTAAACGTTCGTGCTTTACTCTGCTGTGCTCTGAGAGCACCAGGCACCAAAGATGTTGGATTCAAATGCACTTTGAGGTAGGAAAGTGAGGAGAGACAGCAATGTGTGTGTCACCCTTGCAAAGCTCACTGTGTGCTGAAGATGGCGAGAGAGATCATTCACTCCTGGCTCTTGGGCTGCGGGAGCAGAGTTCAAACGTTCGTGCTTTACTCTGCTGTGCTCAGAGATTACCAGGCACCAGAGATGATTCAAATGCACTTTGAGATAGGAAAGTGAGGAGAGACAGCAATGTGTGTGTCACCCTTGCAAAGCTCACTGAGTGCTGAAGACGCCCAGAAACATCATTCGCACCTGGATCTTCTGCTCTGGGAGCAGAGTTCAAACATTCGTTTCCTACGCTGCTCTGCTCAGGCAGCTCCAGACTCCACCGATGTCGGATTCGAATGCACTTTGAGGTAAGGAAGTAAGGAGTGACAGCAATGTGTGTGTCACCCTTGAAAGGGCACTGTGTGCAGAAGATGCCCAGACACATCTTTCACTCCTGCCTCTTTTCCTGTGGGAGCAGAGTTCACATGTTTATGCTTCACTCTGCTGAGCTCAGCCGACGGCAGGAAACGGAGATGTTGGATTCAAATGCACTTTGAGGTAGGAAAGTGAGGAAAAACAGCAATGTGCGTGTCACCCTTGCAAAGCTCCCTGGGTGCTGAAGATGGCGAGAGAGATCTTTCACTCCTGGCTCTTTGGCTGTGGGAGCAGAGTTCAAACGTTCGTGCCTTACTCTGCTGTGCTCAGAGAGCACCAGGCAACAAAGATGTTGGATTCAATCGCACTTTTAGGTAGGAAGGGAGGAGAGACAGCAATGAGTGTGTCACCCTTGCAGTGCTCCCTGTGTGCTGAAGATCCTCAGCAACATCTTTCACTCCTGCCTCTTTGGCTCTGGGAGCAGAGTTCAAACGTTCCTGCTTTACTCAGCTGTGCTCAGAGATGACCAGGCACCAGAGATGATTCAAATGCACTTTGTGGTAGGAAAATGAGGAGAGACAGCAATGTGTGTGTCACCCTTGCAAAGCTCACTGAGTGCTGAAGACGCCCAGAAACATCATTCGCACCTGGATCTTCTGCTCTGGGAGCAGAGTTCAAACATTCGTTTCCTACGCTGCTCTGCTCAGGCAGCTCCAGACTCCACCGATGTCGGATTCGAATGCACTTTGAGGTAGAGAAGTAAGGAGTGACAGCAATGTGTGTGTCACCCTTGAAAGCGCACTGTGTGCAGAAGATGCCCAGACACATCTTTCACTCCTGCCTCTTTTCCTGTGGGAGCAGAGTTCACATGTTTATGCTTCACTCTGCTGAGCTCAGCCGACGGCAGGAAACGGAGATGTTGGATTCAAATGCACTTTGAGATAGGAAAGTGAGGAAAAACAGCATGTGTGTGTCACCCTTGCAAAGCTCACTGGGTGCTGAAGATGGCGAGAGAGATCTTTCACTCCTGGCTCTTTGGCTGTGGGAGCAGAGTTCAAACGTTCGTGCTTTACTCTGCTGTGCTCAGAGAGCACCAGGCACCGGAGATGTTGGATTCAAACGCACTTTTAGGTAGGAAGGGAGGAGAGACAGCAATGAGTGTGTCACCCTTGCAGTGCTCCCTGTGTGCTGAAGGTGCCCAGCAACATCTTTCACTCCTGCCTCTTTGGTTCTGGGAGCAGAGTTCAAACGTTCGTGCTTTACTCTGCTGTGCTCAGCTGGAAATAGGCACCGGAGATATTGAATTCAAATGGACTTTGAGGTAGGGATTGAGGAGAGACAGCAATGTGTGTGTCGCTCTTCAAAGCTCACTCTCTGCTGAAATTGCAAAGCAACATCTTTCATTCCTGCCTCTTTTCCGGTGGGAGCAGAGTTTAAACGTTCGTGCTTTACTCTGCTGTGCTCTGAGAGCACCAGGCACCAAAGATGTTGGATTCAAATGCACTTTGAGGTAGGAAAGTGAGGAGAGACAGCAATGTGTGTGTCACCCTTGCAAAGCTCACTGTGTGCTGAAGATGGCGAGAGAGATCATTCACTCCTGGCTCTTGGGCTGCGGGAGCAGAGTTCAAACGTTCGTGCTTTACTCTGCTGTGCTCAGTGATTACCAGGCACCAGAGATGATTCAAATGCACTTTGAGATAGGAAAGTGAGGAGAGACAGCAATGTGTGTGTCACCCTTGCAAAGCTCACTGAGTGCTGAAGACGCCCAGAAACATCATTCGCACCTGGATCTTCTGCTCTGGGAGCAGAGTTCAAACATTCGTTTCCTACGCTGCTCTGCTCAGGCAGCTCCAGACTCCACCGATGTCGGATTCGAATGCACTTTGAGGTAAGGAAGTAAGGAGTGACAGCAATGTGTGTGTCACCCTTGAAAGGGCACTGTGTGCAGAAGATGCCCAGACACATCTTTCACTCCTGCCTCTTTTCCTGTGGGAGCAGAGTTCACATGTTTATGCTTCACTCTGCTGAGCTCAGCCGACGGCAGGAACCGGAGATGTTGGATTCAAATGCACTTTGAGGTAGGAAAGTGAGGAAAAACAGCAATGTGTGTGTCACCCTTGCAAAGCTCACTGGGTGCTGAAGATGGCGAGAGAGATCTTTCACTCCTGGCTCTTTGGCTGTGGGAGCAGAGTTCAAACGTTCGTGCCTTACTCTGCTGTGCTCAGAGAGCACCAGGCACCAAAGATGTTGGATTCAATCGCACTTTTAGGTAGGAAGGGAGGAGAGACAGCAATGAGTGTGTCACCCTTGCAGTGCTCCCTGTGTGCTGAAGATCCTCAGCAACATCTTTCACTCCTGCCTCTTTGGCTCTGGGAGCAGAGTTCAAACGTTCCTGCTTTACTCAGCTGTGCTCAGAGATGACCAGGCACCAGAGATGATTCAAATGCACTTTGTGGTAGGAAAATGAGGAGAGACAGCAATGTGTGTGTCACCCTTGCAAAGCTCACTGAGTGCTGAAGACGCCCAGAAACATCATTCGCACCTGGATCTTCTGCTCTGGGAGCAGAGTTCAAACATTCGTTTCCTACGCTGCTCTGCTCAGGCAGCTCCAGACTCCACCGATGTCGGATTCGAATGCACTTTGAGGTAGAGAAGTAAGGAGTGACAGCAATGTGTGTGTCACCCTTGAAAGCGCACTGTGTGCAGAAGATGCCCAGACACATCTTTCACTCCTGCCTCTTTTCCTGTGGGAGCAGAGTTCACATGTTTATGCTTCACTCTGCTGAGCTCAGCCGACGGCAGGAAACGGAGATGTTGGATTCAAATGCACTTTGAGATAGGAAAGTGAGGAAAAACAGCATGTGTGTGTCACCCTTGCAAAGCTCACTGGGTGCTGAAGATGGCGAGAGAGATCTTTCACTCCTGGCTCTTTGGCTGTGGGAGCAGAGTTCAAACGTTCGTGCTTTACTCTGCTGTGCTCAGAGAGCACCAGGCACCGGAGATGTTGGATTCAAACGCACTTTTAGGTAGGAAGGGAGGAGAGACAGCAATGAGTGTGTCACCCTTGCAGTGCTCCCTGTGTGCTGAAGGTGCCCAGCAACATCTTTCACTCCTGCCTCTTTGGTTCTGGGAGCAGAGTTCAAACGTTCGTGCTTTACTCTGCTGTGCTCAGCTGGAAATAGGCACCGGAGATATTGAATTCAAATGCACTTTGAGGTAGGGATTGAGGAGAGACAGCAATGTGTGTGTCGCTCTTCAAAGCTCACTCTCTGCTGAAATTGCAAAGCAACATCTTTCATTCCTGCCTCTTTTCCGGTGGGAGCAGAGTTTAAACGTTCGTGCTTTACTCTGCTGTGCTCTGAGAGCACCAGGCACCAAAGATGTTGGATTCAAATGCACTTTGAGGTAGGAAAGTGAGGAGAGACAGCAATGTGTGTGTCACCCTTGCAAAGCTCACTGTGTGCTGAAGATGGCGAGAGAGATCATTCACTCCTGGCTCTTGGGCTGCGGGAGCAGAGTTCAAACGTTCGTGCTTTACTCTGCTGTGCTCAGTGATTACCAGGCACCAGAGATGATTCAAATGCACTTTGAGATAGGAAAGTGAGGAGAGACAGCAATGTGTGTGTCACCCTTGCAAAGCTCACTGAGTGCTGAAGACGCCCAGAAACATCATTCGCACCTGGATCTTCTGCTCTGGGAGCAGAGTTCAAACATTCGTTTCCTACGCTGCTCTGCTCAGGCAGCTCCAGACTCCACCGATGTCGGATTCGAATGCACTTTGAGGTAAGGAAGTAAGGAGTGACAGCAATGTGTGTGTCACCCTTGAAAGGGCACTGTGTGCAGAAGATGCCCAGACACATCTTTCACTCCTGCCTCTTTTCCTGTGGGAGCAGAGTTCACATGTTTATGCTTCACTCTGCTGAGCTCAGCCGACGGCAGGAACCGGAGATGTTGGATTCAAATGCACTTTGAGGTAGGAAAGTGAGGAAAAACAGCAATGTGTGTGTCACCCTTGCAAAGCTCACTGGGTGCTGAAGATGGCGAGAGAGATCTTTCACTCCTGGCTCTTTGGCTGTGGGAGCAGAGTTCAAACGTTCGTGCCTTACTCTGCTGTGCTCAGAGAGCACCAGGCACCAAAGATGTTGGATTCAATCGCACTTTTAGGTAGGAAGGGAGGAGAGACAGCAATGAGTGTGTCACCCTTGCAGTGCTCCCTGTGTGCTGAAGATCCTCAGCAACATCTTTCACTCCTGCCTCTTTGGCTCTGGGAGCAGAGTTCAAACGTTCCTGCTTTACTCAGCTGTGCTCAGAGATGACCAGGCACCAGAGATGATTCAAATGCACTTTGTGGTAGGAAAATGAGGAGAGACAGCAATGTGTGTGTCACCCTTGCAAAGCTCACTGAGTGCTGAAGACGCCCAGAAACATCATTCGCACCTGGATCTTCTGCTCTGGGAGCAGAGTTCAAACATTCGTTTCCTACGCTGCTCTGCTCAGGCAGCTCCAGACTCCACCGATGTCGGATTCGAATGCACTTTGAGGTAGAGAAGTAAGGAGTGACAGCAATGTGTGTGTCACCCTTGAAAGGGCACTGTGTGCAGAAGATGCCCAGACACATCTTTCACTCCTGCCTCTTTTCCTGTGGGAGCAGAGTTCACATGTCTATGCTTCACTCTGCTGAGCTCAGCCGACGGCAGGAAACGGAGATGTTGGATTCAAATGCACTTTGAGATAGGAAAGTGAGGAAAAACAGCAATGTGTGTGTCACCCTTGCAAAGCTCACTGGGTGCTGAAGATGGCGAGAGAGATCTTTCACTCCTGGCTCTTTGGCTGTGGGAGCAGAGTTCAAACGTTCGTGCCTTACTCTGCTGTGCTCAGAGAGCACCAGGCACCGGAGATGTTGGATTCAAACGCACTTTTAGGTAGGAAGGGAGGAGAGACAGCAATGAGTGTGTCACCCTTGCAGTGCTCCCTGTGTGCTGAAGATCCTCAGCAACATCTTTCACTCCTGCCTCTTTGGCTCTGGGAGCAGAGTTCAAACGTTCCTGCTTTACTCAGCTGTGCTCAGAGATGACCAGGCACCAGAGATGATTCAAATGCACTTTGTGGTAGGAAAATGAGGAGAGACAGCAATGTGTGTGTCACCCTTGCAAAGCTCACTGAGTGCTGAAGACGCCCAGAAACATCATTCGCACCTGGATCTTCTGCTCTGGGAGCAGAGTTCAAACATTTGTTTCCTACGCTGCTCTGCTCAGGCAGCTCCAGACTCCACCGATGTCGGATTCGAATGCACTTTGAGGTAGGGAAGTAAGGAGTGACAGCAATGTGTGTGTCACCCTTGAAAGCGCACTGTGTGCAGAAGATGCCCAGACACATCTTTCACTCCTGCCTCTTTTCCTGTGGGAGCAGAGTTCACATGTTTATGCTTCACTCTGCTGAGCTCAGCCGACGGCAGGAACCGGAGATGTTGGATTCAAATGCACTTTGAGGTAGGAAAGTGAGGAAAAACAGCAATGTGTGTGTCACCCTTGCAAAGCTCACTGGGTGCTGAAGATGGCGAGAGAGATCTTTCACTCCTGGCTCTTTGGCTGTGGGAGCAGAGTTCAAACGTTCGTGCTTTACTCTGCTGTGCTCAGAGAGCACCAGGCACCGGAGATATTGGATTCAAACGCACTTTTAGGTAGGAAGGGAGGAGAGACAGCAATGAGTGTGTCACCCTTGCAGTGCTCCCTGTGTGCTGAAGGTGCCCAGCAACATCTTTCACTCCTGCCTCTTTGGTTCTGGGAGCAGAGTTCAAACGTTCGTGCTTTACTCTGCTGTGCTCAGCTGGAAATAGGCACCGGAGATATTGAATTCAAATGCACTTTGAGGTAGGGATTGAGGAGAGACAGCAATGTGTGTGTCGCTCTTCAAAGCTCACTCTCTGCTGAAATTGCAAAGCAACATCTTTCATTCCTGCCTCTTTTCCGGTGGGAGCAGAGTTTAAACGTTCGTGCTTTACTCTGCTGTGCTCTGAGAGCACCAGGCACCAAAGATGTTGGATTCAAATGCACTTTGAGGTAGGAAAGTGAGGAGAGACAGCAATGTGTGTGTCACCCTTGCAAAGCTCACTGTGTGCTGAAGATGGCGAGAGAGATCATTCACTCCTGGCTCTTGGGCTGCGGGAGCAGAGTTCAAACGTTCGTGCTTTACTCTGCTGTGCTCAGTGATTACCAGGCACCAGAGATGATTCAAATGCACTTTGAGATAGGAAAGTGAGGAGAGACAGCAATGTGTGTGTCACCCTTGCAAAGCTCACTGAGTGCTGAAGACGCCCAGAAACATCATTCGCACCTGGATCTTCTGCTCTGGGAGCAGAGTTCAAACATTCGTTTCCTACGCTGCTCTGCTCAGGCAGCTCCAGACTCCACCGATGTCGGATTCGAATGCACTTTGAGGTAAGGAAGTAAGGAGTGACAGCAATGTGTGTGTCACCCTTGAAAGGGCACTGTGTGCAGAAGATGCCCAGACACATCTTTCACTCCTGCCTCTTTTCCTGTGGGAGCAGAGTTCACATGTTTATGCTTCACTCTGCTGAGCTCAGCCGACGGCAGGAACCGGAGATGTTGGATTCAAATGCACTTTGAGGTAGGAAAGTGAGGAAAAACAGCAATGTGTGTGTCACCCTTGCAAAGCTCACTGGGTGCTGAAGATGGCGAGAGAGATCTTTCACTCCTGGCTCTTTGGCTGTGGGAGCAGAGTTCAAACGTTCATGCCTTACTCTGCTGTGCTCAGAGAGCACCAGGCACCAAAGATGTTGGATTCAATCGCACTTTTAGGTAGGAAGGGAGGAGAGACAGCAATGAGTGTGTCACCCTTGCAGTGCTCCCTGTGTGCTGAAGATCCTCAGCAACATCTTTCACTCCTGCCTCTTTGGCTCTGGGAGCAGAGTTCAAACGTTCCTGCTTTACTCAGCTGTGCTCAGAGATGACCAGGCACCAGAGATGATTCAAATGCACTTTGTGGTAGGAAAATGAGGAGAGACAGCAATGTGTGTGTCACCCTTGCAAAGCTCACTGAGTGCTGAAGACGCCCAGAAACATCATTCGCACCTGGATCTTCTGCTCTGGGAGCAGAGTTCAAACATTCGTTTCCTACGCTGCTCTGCTCAGGCAGCTCCAGACTCCACCGATGTCGGATTCGAATGCACTTTGAGGTAGAGAAGTAAGGAGTGACAGCAATGTGTGTGTCACCCTTGAAAGGGCACTGTGTGCAGAAGATGCCCAGACACATCTTTCACTCCTGCCTCTTTTCCTGTGGGAGCAGAGTTCACATGTTTATGCTTCACTCTGCTGAGCTCAGCCGACGGCAGGAAACGGAGATGTTGGATTCAAATGCACTTTGAGATAGGAAAGTGAGGAAAAACAGCAATGTGTGTGTCACCCTTGCAAAGCTCACTGGGTGCTGAAGATGGCGAGAGAGATCTTTCACTCCTGGCTCTTTGGCTGTGGGAGCAGAGTTCAAACGTTCGTGCCTTACTCTGCTGTGCTCAGAGAGCACCAGGCACCAAAGATGTTGGATTCAATCGCACTTTTAGGTAGGAAGGGAGGAGAGACAGCAATGAGTGTGTCACCCTTGCAGTGCTCCCTGTGTGCTGAAGATCCTCAGCAACATCTTTCACTCCTGCCTCTTTGGCTCTGGGAGCAGAGTTCAAACGTTCCTGCTTTACTCAGCTGTGCTCAGAGATGACCAGGCACCAGAGATGATTCAAATGCACTTTGTGGTAGGAAAATGAGGAGAGACAGCAATGTGTGTGTCACCCTTGCAAAGCTCACTGAGTGCTGAAGACGCCCAGAAACATCATTCGCACCTGGATCTTCTGCTCTGGGAGCAGAGTTCAAACATTTGTTTCCTACGCTGCTCTGCTCAGGCAGCTCCAGACTCCACCGATGTCGGATTCGAATGCACTTTGAGGTAGGGAAGTAAGGAGTGACAGCAATGTGTGTGTCACCCTTGAAAGCGCACTGTGTGCAGAAGATGCCCAGACACATCTTTCACTCCTGCCTCTTTTCCTGTGGGAGCAGAGTTCACATGTTTATGCTTCACTCTGCTGAGCTCAGCCGACGGCAGGAAACGGAGATGTTGGATTCAAATGCACTTTGAGGTAGGAAAGTGAGGAAAAACAGCAATGTGTGTGTCACCCTTGCAAAGCTCACTGGGTGCTGAAGATGGCGAGAGAGATCTTTCACTCCTGGCTCTTTGGCTGTGGGAGCAGAGTTCAAACGTTCGTGCTTTACTCTGCTGTGCTCAGAGAGCACCAGGCACCGGAGATGTTGGATTCAAACGCACTTTTAGGTAGGAAGGGAGGAGAGACAGCAATGAGTGTGTCACCCTTGCAGTGCTCCCTGTGTGCTGAAGGTGCCCAGCAACATCTTTCACTCCTGCCTCTTTGGTTCTGGGAGCAGAGTTCAAACGTTCGTGCTTTACTCTGCTGTGCTCAGCTGGAAATAGGCACCGGAGATATTGAATTCAAATGCACTTTGAGGTAGGGATTGAGGAGAGACAGCAATGTGTGTGTCGCTCTTCAAAGCTCACTCTCTGCTGAAATTGCAAAGCAACATCTTTCATTCCTGCCTCTTTTCCGGTGGGAGCAGAGTTTAAACGTTCGTGCTTTACTCTGCTGTGCTCTGAGAGCACCAGGCACCAAAGATGTTGGATTCAAATGCACTTTGAGGTAGGAAAGTGAGGAGAGACAGCAATGTGTGTGTCACCCTTGCAAAGCTCACTGTGTGCTGAAGATGGCGAGAGAGATCATTCACTCCTGGCTCTTGGGCTGCGGGAGCAGAGTTCAAACGTTCGTGCTTTACTCTGCTGTGCTCAGAGATGACCAGGCACCAGAGATGATTCAAATGCACTTTGAGATAGGAAAATGAGGAGAGACAGCAATGTGTGTGTCACCCTTGCAAAGCTCACTGAGTGCTGAAGACGCCCAGAAACATCATTCGCACCTGGATCTTCTGCTCTGGGAGCAGAGTTCAAACATTCGTTTCCTACGCTGCTCTGCTCAGGCAGCTCCAGACTCCACCGATGTCGGATTCGAATGCACTTTGAGGTAAGGAAGTAAGGAGTGACAGCAATGTGTGTGTCACCCTTGAAAGGGCACTGTGTGCAGAAGATGCCCAGACACATCTTTCACTCCTGCCTCTTTTCCTGTGGGAGCAGAGTTCACATGTTTATGCTTCACTCTGCTGAGCTCAGCCGACGGCAGGAACCGGAGATGTTGGATTCAAATGCACTTTGAGGTAGGAAAGTGAGGAAAAACAGCAATGTGTGTGTCACCCTTGCAAAGCTCACTGGGTGCTGAAGATGGCGAGAGAGATCTTTCACTCCTGGCTCTTTGGCTGTGGGAGCAGAGTTCAAACGTTCGTGCCTTACTCTGCTGTGCTCAGAGAGCACCAGGCACCAAAGATGTTGGATTCAATCGCACTTTTAGGTAGGAAGGGAGGAGAGACAGCAATGAGTGTGTCACCCTTGCAGTGCTCCCTGTGTGCTGAAGATCCTCAGCAACATCTTTCACTCCTGCCTCTTTGGCTCTGGGAGCAGAGTTCAAACGTTCCTGCTTTACTCAGCTGTGCTCAGAGATGACCAGGCACCAGAGATGATTCAAATGCACTTTGTGGTAGGAAAATGAGGAGAGACAGCAATGTGTGTGTCACCCTTGCAAAGCTCACTGAGTGCTGAAGACGCCCAGAAACATCATTCGCACCTGGATCTTCTGCTCTGGGAGCAGAGTTCAAACATTCGTTTCCTACGCTGCTCTGCTCAGGCAGCTCCAGACTCCACCGATGTCGGATTCGAATGCACTTTGAGGTAGAGAAGTAAGGAGTGACAGCAATGTGTGTGTCACCCTTGAAAGCGCACTGTGTGCAGAAGATGCCCAGACACATCTTTCACTCCTGCCTCTTTTCCTGTGGGAGCAGAGTTCACATGTTTATGCTTCACTCTGCTGAGCTCAGCCGACGGCAGGAAACGGAGATGTTGGATTCAAATGCACTTTGAGATAGGAAAGTGAGGAAAAACAGCAATGTGTGTGTCACCCTTGCAAAGCTCACTGGGTGCTGAAGATGGCGAGAGAGATCTTTCACTCCTGGCTCTTTGGCTGTGGGAGCAGAGTTCAAACGTTCGTGCTTTACTCTGCTGTGCTCAGAGAGCACCAGGCACCGGAGATGTTGGATTCAAACGCACTTTTAGGTAGGAAGGGAGGAGAGACAGCAATGAGTGTGTCACCCTTGCAGTGCTCCCTGTGTGCTGAAGGTGCCCAGCAACATCTTTCACTCCTGCCTCTTTGGTTCTGGGAGCAGAGTTCAAACGTTCGTGCTTTACTCTGCTGTGCTCAGCTGGAAATAGGCACCGGAGATATTGAATTCAAATGGACTTTGAGTTAGGGATTGAGGAGAGACAGCAATGTGTGTGTCGCTCTTCAAAGCACACTCTCTGCTGAAATTGCAAAGCAACATCTTTCATTCCTGCCTCTTTTCCGGTGGGAGCAGAGTTTAAACGTTCGTGCTTTACTCTGCTGTGCTCTGAGAGCACCAGGCACCAAAGATGTTGGATTCAAATGCACTTTGAGGTAGGAAAGTGAGGAGAGACAGCAATGTGTGTGTCACCCTTGCAAAGCTCACTGTGTGCTAAAGATGGCGAGAGAGATCATTCACTCCTGGCTCTTTGGCTGTGGGAGCAGAGTTCAAACGTTCGTGCTTTACTCAGCTGTGCTCAGAGATGACCAGGCACCAGAGATGATTCAAATGCACTTTGTGGTAGGAAAATGAGGAGAGACAGCAATGTGTGTGTCACCCTTGCAAAGCTCACTGAGTGCTGAAGACGCCAAGAAACATCATTCGCACCTGGATCTTCTGCTCTGGGAGCAGAGTTCAAACATTCGTTTCCTACGCTGCTCTGCTCAGGCAGCTCCAGACTCCACCGATGTCGGATTCGAATGCACTTTGAGGTAGGGAAGTAAGGAGTGACAGCAATGTGTGTGTCACCCTTGAAAGGGCACTGTGTGCAGAAGATGCCCAGACACATCTTTCACTCCTGCCTCTTTTCCTGTGGGAGCAGAGTTCACATGTTTATGCTTCACTCTGCTGAGCTCAGCCGACGGCAGGAACCGGAGATGTTGGATTCAAATGCACTTTAAGGTAGGAAAGTGAGGAAAAACAGCAATGTGTGTGTCACCCTTGCAAAGCTCACTGGGTGCTGAAGATGGCGAGAGAGATCTTTCACTCCTGGCTCTTTGGCTGTGGGAGCAGAGTTCAAACGTTCGTGCTTTACTCTGCTGTGCTCAGAGAGCACCAGGCACCGGAGATGTTGGATTCAAACGCACTTTTAGGTAGGAAGGGAGGAGAGACAGCAATGAGTGTGTCACCCTTGCAGTGCTCCCTTTGTGCTGAAGATCCTCAGCAACATCTTTCACTCCTACCTCTTTGGCTCTGGGAGCAGAGTTCAAACGTTCGTGCTTTACTCAGCTGTGCTCAGAGATGACCAGGCACCAGAGATGATTCAAATGCACTTTGTGGTAGGAAAATGAGGAGAGACAGCAATGTGTGTGTCACCCTTGCAAAGCTCACTGAGTGCTGAAGACGCCAAGAAACATCATTCGCACCTGGATCTTCTGCTCTGGGAGCAGAGTTCAAACATTCGTTTCCTACGCTGCTCTGCTCAGGCAGCTCCAGACTCCACGGATGTAGGATTCGAATGCACTTTGAGGTAGGGAAGTAAGGAGTGACAGCAATGTGTGTGTCACCCTTGAAAGCGCACTGTGTGCAGAAGATGCCCAGACACATCTTTCACTCCTGCCTCTTTTCCTGTGGGAGCAGAGTTCACATGTATATGCTTCACTCTGCTGAGCTCAGCCGACGGCAGGAAACAGAGATGTTGGATTCAAATGCACTTTGAGGTAGGAAAGTGAGGAAAAACAGCAATGTGTGTGTCACCCTTGCAAAGCTCACTGGGTGCTGAAGATGGCGAGAGAGATCTTTCACTCCTGGCTCTTTGGCTGTGGGAGCAGAGTTCAAACGTTCGTGCTTTACTCTGCTGTGCTCAGAGAGCACCAGGCACCAGAGATGTTGGATTCAAACGCACTTTTAGGTAGGAAGGGAGGAGAGACAGCAATGAGTGTGTCACCCTTGCAGTGCTCCCTGTGTGCTGAAGGTGCCCAGCAACATCTTTCACTCCTGCCTCTTTGGTTCTGGGAGCAGAGTTCAAACGTTCGTGCTTTACTCTGCTGTGCTCAGCTGGAAATAGGCACCGGAGATATTGAATTCAAATGCACTTTGAGGTAGGGATTGAGGAGAGACAGCAATGTGTGTGTCGCTCTTCAAAGCTCACTCTCTGCTGAAATTGCAAAGCAACATCTTTCATTCCTGCCTCTTTTCCGGTGGGAGCAGAGTTTAAACGTTCGTGCTTTTCTCTGCTGTGCTCTGAGAGCACCAGGCACCAAAGATGTTGGATTCAAATGCACTTTGAGGTAGGAAAGTGAGGAGAGACAGCAATGTGTGTGTCACCCTTGCAAAGCTCACTGTGTGCTGAAGATGGCGAGAGAGATCATTCACTCCTGGCTCTTGGGCTGCGGGAGCAGAGTTCAAACGTTCGTGCTTTACTCAGCTGTGCTCAGAGATTACCAGGCACCAGAGATGATTCAAATGCACTTTGTGGTAGGAAAATGAGGAGAGACAACAATGTGTGTGTCACCCTTGCAAAGCTCACTGAGTGCTGAAGACGCCCAGAAACATCATTCGCACCTGGATCTTCTGCTCTGGGAGCAGAGTTCAAACATTCGTTTCCTACGCTGCTCTGCTCAGGCAGCTCCAGACTCCACCGATGTCGGATTCGAATGCACTTTGAGGTAGGGAAGTAAGGAGTGACAGCAATGTGTGTGTCACCCTTGAAAGGGCACTGTGTGCAGAAGATGCCCAGACACATCTTTCACTCCTGCCTCTTTTCCTGTGGGAGCAGAGTTCACATGTTTATGCTTCACTCTGCTGAGCTCAGCCGACGGCAGGAAACGGAGATGTTGGATTCAAATGCACTTTGAGGTAGGAAAGTGAGGAAAAACAGCAATGTGTGTGTCACCCTTGCAAAGCTCACTGGGTGCTGAAGATGGCGAGAGAGATCTTTCACTCCTGGCTCTTTGGCTGTGGGAGCAGAGTTCAAACGTTCGTGCCTTACTCTGCTGTGCTCAGAGAGCACCAGGCACCAAAGAGGTTGGATTCAATCGCACTTTTAGGTAGGAAGGGAGGAGAGACAGCAATGAGTGTGTCACCCTTGCAGTGCTCCCTGTGTGCTGAAGATCCTCAGCAACATCTTTCACTCCTACCTCTTTGGCTGTGGGAGCAGAGTTCAAACGTTCGTGCTTTACTCAGCTGTGCTCAGAGATGACCAGGCACCAGAGATGATTCAAATGCACTTTGTGGTTGGAAAATGAGGAGAGACAGCAATGTGTGTGTCACCCTTGCAAAGCTCACTGAGTGCTGAAGACGCCAAGAAATATCATTCGCACCTGGATCTTCTGCTCTGGGAGCAGAGTTCAAACATTCGTTTCCTACGCTGCTCTGCTCAGGCAGCTCCAGACTCCACGGATGTCGGATTCGAATGCACTTTGAGGTAGGGAAGTAAGGAGTGACAGCAATGTGTGTGTCACCCTTGAAAGGGCACTGTGTGCAGAAGATGCCCAGACACATCTTTCACTCCTGCCTCTTTTCCTGTGGGAGCAGAGTTCACATGTATATGCTTCACTCTGCTGAGCTCAGCTGACGGCAGGAAACAGAGATGTTGGATTCAAATGCACTTTGAGGTAGGAAAGTGAGGAAAAACAGCAATGTGTGTGTCACCCTTGCAAAGCTCACTGGGTGCTGAAGATGGCGAGAGAGATCTTTCACTCCTGGCTCTTTGGCTGTGGGAGCAGAGTTCAAACGTTCGTGCTTTACTCTGCTGTGCTCAGAGAGCACCAGGCACCAGAGATGTTGGATTCAAACGCACTTTTAGGTAGGAAGGGAGGAGAGACAGCAATGAGTGTGTCACCCTTGCAGTGCTCCCCCTGTGCTGAAGGTGCCCAGCAACATCTTTCACTCCTGCCTCTTTGGTTCTGGGAGCAGAGTTCAAACGTTCGTGCTTTACTCTGCTGTGCTCAGCTGGAAATAGGCACCGGAGATATTGAATTCAAATGCACTTTGAGGTAGGGATTGAGGAGAGACAGCAATGTGTGTGTCGCTCTTCAAAGCTCACTCTCTGCTGAAATTGCAAAGCAACATCTTTCATTCCTGCCTCTTTTCCGGTGGGAGCAGAGTTTAAACGTTCGTGCTTTACTCTGCTGTGCTCTGAGAGCACCAGGCACCAAAGATGTTGGATTCAAATGCACTTTGAGGTAGGAAAGTGAGGAGAGACAGCAATGTGTGTGTCACCCTTGCAAAGCTCACTGTGTGCTAAAGATGGCGAGAGAGATCATTCACTCCTGGCTCTTTGGCTGTGGGAGCAGAGTTCAAACGTTCGTGCTTTACTCAGCTGTGCTCAGAGATGACCAGGCACCAGAGATGATTCAAATGCACTTTGTGGTAGGAAAATGAGGAGAGACAGCAATGTGTGTGTCACCCTTGCAAAGCTCACTGAGTGCTGAAGACGCCAAGAAACATCATTCGCACCTGGATCTTCTGCTCTGGGAGCAGAGTTCAAACATTCGTTTCCTACGCTGCTCTGCTCAGGCAGCTCCAGACTCCACCGATGTCGGATTCGAATGCACTTTGAGGTAGGGAAGTAAGGAGTGACAGCAATGTGTGTGTCACCCTTGAAAGGGCACTGTGTGCAGAAGATGCCCAGACACATCTTTCACTCCTGCCTCTTTTCCTGTGGGAGCAGAGTTCACATGTTTATGCTTCACTCTGCTGAGCTCAGCCGACGGCAGGAACCGGAGATGTTGGATTCAAATGCACTTTAAGGTAGGAAAGTGAGGAAAAACAGCAATGTGTGTGTCACCCTTGCAAAGCTCACTGGGTGCTGAAGATGGCGAGAGAGATCTTTCACTCCTGGCTCTTTGGCTGTGGGAGCAGAGTTCAAACGTTCGTGCTTTACTCTGCTGTGCTCAGAGAGCACCAGGCACCGGAGATGTTGGATTCAAACGCACTTTTAGGTAGGAAGGGAGGAGAGACAGCAATGAGTGTGTCACCCTTGCAGTGCTCCCTGTGTGCTGAAGGTGCCCAGCAACATCTTTCACTCCTGCCTCTTTGGCTGTGGGAGCAGAGTTCAAACGTTCGTGCTTTACTCTGCTGTGCTCAGCTGGAAATAGGCACCGGAGATATTGAATTCAAATGCACTTTGAGGTAGGGATTGAGGAGAGACAGCAATGTGTGTGTCGCTCTTCAAAGCTCACTCTCTGCTGAAATTGCAAAGCAACATCTTTCATTCCTGCCTCTTTTCCGGTGGGAGCAGAGTTTAAACGTTCGTGCTTTACTCTGCTGTGCTCTGAGAGCACCAGGCACCAAAGATGTTGGATACAAATGCACTTTGAGGTAGGAAAGTGAGGAGAGACAGCAATGAGTGTGTCACCCTTGCAGTGCTCCCTGTGTGCTGAAGATCCTCAGCAACATCTTTCACTCCTGGCTCTTGGGCTGTGGGAGCAGAGTTCAAACGTTCGTGCTTTACTCAGCTGTGCTCAGAGATGACCAGGCACCAGAGATGATTCAAATGCACTTTGTGGTAGGAAAATGAGGAGAGACAGCAATGTGTGTGTCACCCTTGCAAAGCTCACTGAGTGCTGAAGACGCCAAGAAATATCATTCGCACCTGGATCTTCTGCTCTGGGAGCAGAGTTCAAACATTCGTTTCCTACGCTGCTCTGCTCAGGCAGCTCCAGACTCCACGGATGTCGGATTCGAATGCACTTTGAGGTAGGGAAGTAAGGAGTGACAGCAATGTGTGTGTCACCCTTGAAAGCGCACTGTGTGCAGAAGATGCCCAGACACATCTTTCACTCCTGCCTCTTTTCCTGTGGGAGCAGAGTTCACATGTATATGCTTCACTCTGCTGAGCTCAGCCGACGGCAGGAAACAGAGATGTTGGATTCAAATGCACTTTGAGGTAGGAAAGTGAGGAAAAACAGCAATGTGTGTGTCACCCTTGCAAAGCTCACTGGGTGCTGAAGATGGCGAGAGAGATCTTTCACTCCTGGCTCTTTGGCTGTGGGAGCAGAGTTCAAACGTTCGTGCTTTACTCTGCTGTGCTCAGAGCGCACCAGGCACCAGAGATGTTGGATTCAAACGCACTTTTAGGTAGGAAGGGAGGAGAGACAGCAATGAGTGTGTCACCCTTGCAGTGCTCCCTGTGTGCTGAAGGTGCCCAGCAACATCTTTCACTCCTGCCTCTTTGGTTCTGGGAGCAGAGTTCAAACGTTCGTGCTTTACTCTGCTGTGCTCAGCTGGAAATAGGCACCGGAGATATTGAATTCAAATGCACTTTGAGGTAGGGATTGAGGAGAGACAGCAATGTGTGTGTCGCTCTTCAAAGCTCACTCTCTGCTGAAATTGCAAAGCAACATCTTTCATTCCTGCCTCTTTTCCGGTGGGAGCAGAGTTTAAACGTTCGTGCTTTACTCTGCTGTGCTCTGAGAGCACCAGGCACCAAAGATGTTGGATTCAAATGCACTTTGAGGTAGGAAAGTGAGGAGAGACAGCAATGTGTGTGTCACCCTTGCAAAGCTCACTGTGTGCTGAAGATGGCGAGAGAGATCATTCACTTTTGGCTCTTGGGCTGCGGGAGCAGAGTTCAAAAGTTCGTGCCTTACTCTGCTGTGCTCAGAGATTACCAGGCACCAGAGATGATTCAAATGCACTTTGAGATAGGAAAGTGAGGAGAGACAGCAATGTGTGTGTCACCCTTGCAAAGCTCACTGAGTGCTGAAGACGCCCAGAAACATCATTTGCACCTGGATCTTCTGCTCTGGGAGCAGAGTTCAAACATTCGTTTCCTACGCTGCTCTGCTCAGGCAGCTCCAGACTCCACCGATGTCGGATTCGAATGCACTTTGAGGTAAGGAAGTAAGGAGTGACAGCAATGTGTGTGTCACCCTTGAAAGGGCACTGTGTGCAGAAGATGCCCAGACACATCTTTCACTCCTGCCTCTTTTCCTGTGGGAGCAGAGTTCACATGTTTATGCTTCACTCTGCTGAGCTCAGCCGACGGCAGGAAACGGAGATGTTGGATTCAAATGCACTTTGAGGTAGGAAAGTGAGGAAAAACAGCAATGTGTGTGTCACCCTTGCAAAGCTCACTGGGTGCTGAAGATGGCGAGAGAGATCTTTCACTCCTGGCTCTTTGGCTGTGGGAGCAGAGTTCAAACGTTCGTGCCTTACTCTGCTGTGCTCAGAGAGCACCAGGCACCAAAGATGTTGGATTCAATCGCACTTTTAGGTAGGAAGGGAGGAGAGACAGCAATGAGTGTGTCACCCTTGCAGTGCTCCCTGTGTGCTGAAGATCCTCAGCAACATCTTTCACTCCTGCCTCTTTGGCTCTGGGAGCAGAGTTCAAACGTTCCTGCTTTACTCAGCTGTGCTCAGAGATGACCAGGCACCAGAGATGATTCAAATGCACTTTGTGGTAGGAAAATGAGGAGAGACAGCAATGTGTGTGTCACCCTTGCAAAGCTCACTGAGTGCTGAAGACGCCCAGAAACATCATTCGCACCTGGATCTTCTGCTCTGGGAGCAGAGTTCAAACATACGTTTCCTACGCTGCTCTGCTCAGGCAGCTCCAGACTCCACCGATGTCGGATTCGAATGCACTTTGAGGTAGGGAAGTAAGGAGTGACAGCAATGTGTGTGTCACCCTTGAAAGCGCACTGTGTGCAGAAGATGCCCAGACACATCTTTCACTCCTGCCTCTTTTCCTGTGGGAGCAGAGTTCACATGTTTATGCTTCACTCTGCTGAGCTCAGCCGACGGCAGGAAACGGAGATGTTGGATTCAAATGCACTTTGAGGTAGGGATTGAGGAGAGACAGCAATGTGTGTGTCGCTCTTCAAAGCTCACTCTCTGCTGAAATTGCAAAGCAACATCTCTCATTCCTGCCTCTTTTCCGGTGGGAGCAGAGTTTAAACGTTCGTGCTTTACTCTGCTGTGCTCTGAGAGCACCAGGCACCAAAGATGTTGGATTCAAATGCACTTTGAGGTAGGAAAGTGAGGAGAGACAGCAATGTGTGTGTCACCCTTGCAAAGCTCACTGTGTGCTAAAGATGGCGAGAGAGATCTTTCACTCCTGGCTCTTTGGCTGTGGGAGCAGAGTTCAAACGTTCGTGCTTTACTCAGCTGTGCTCAGAGATGACCAGGCACCAGAGATGATTCAAATGCACTTTGTGGTAGGAAAATGAGGAGAGACAGCAATGTGTGTGTCACCCTTGCAAAGCTCACTGAGTGCTGAAGACGCCAAGAAACATCATTCGCACCTGGATCTTCTGCTCTGGGAGAAGAGTTCAAACATTCGTTTCCTACGCTGCTCTGCTCAGGCAGCTCCAGACTCCACCGATGTCGGATTCGAATGCACTTTGAGGTAGGGAAGTAAGGAGTGACAGCAATGTGTGTGTCACCCTTGAAAGGGCACTGTGTGCAGAAGATGCCCAGACACATCTTTCACTCCTGCCTCTTTTCCTGTGGGAGCAGAGTTCACATGTTTATGCTTCACTCTGCTGAGCTCAGCCGACGGCAGGAACCGGAGATGTTGGATTCAAATGCACTTTAAGGTAGGAAAGTGAGGAAAAACAGCAATGTGTGTGTCACCCTTGCAAAGCTCACTGGGTGCTGAAGATGGCGAGAGAGATCTTTCACTCCTGGCTCTTTGGCTGTGGGAGCAGAGTTCAAACGTTCGTGCTTTACTCTGCTGTGCTCAGAGAGCACCAGGCACCGGAGATGTTGGATTCAAACGCACTTTTAGGTAGGAAGGGAGGAGAGACAGCAATGAGTGTGTCACCCTTGCAGTGCTCCCTGTGTGCTGAAGATCCTCAGCAACATCTTTCACTCCTACCTCTTTGGCTCTGGGAGCAGAGTTCAAACGTTCGTGCTTTACTCAGCTGTGCTCAGAGATGACCAGGCACCAGAGATGATTCAAATGCACTTTGTGGTAGGAAAATGAGGAGAGACAGCAATGTGTGTGTCACCCTTGCAAAGCTCACTGAGTGCTGAAGACGCCAAGAAATATCATTCGCACCTGGATCTTCTGCTCTGGGAGCAGAGTTCAAACATTCGTTTCCTACGCTGCTCTGCTCAGGCAGCTCCAGACTCCACCGATGTCGGATTCGAATGCACTTTGAGGTAGGGAAGTAAGGAGTGACAGCAATGTGTGTGTCACCCTTGAAAGGGCACTGTGTGCAGAAGATGCCCAGACACATCTTTCACTCCTGCCTCTTTTCCTGTGGGAGCAGAGTTCACATGTATATGCTTCACTCTGCTGAGCTCAGCCGACGGCAGGAAACAGAGATGTTGGATTCAAATGCACTTTGAGGTAGGAAAGTGAGGAAAAACAGCAATGTGTGTGTCACCCTTGCAAAGCTCACTGGGTGCTGAAGATGGCGAGAGAGATCTTTCACTCCTGGCTCTTTGGCTGTGGGAGCAGAGTTCAAACGTTCGTGCTTTACTCTGCTGTGCTCAGAGAGCACCAGGCACCAGAGATGTTGGATTCAAACGCACTTTTAGGTAGGAAGGGAGGAGAGACAGCAATGAGTGTGTCACCCTTGCTGTGCTCCCTGTGTGCTGAAGGTGCCCAGCAACATCTTTCACTCCTGCCTCTTTGGTTCTGGGAGCAGAGTTCAAACGTTCGTGCTTTACTCTGCTGTGCTCAGCTGGAAATAGGCACCGGAGATATTGAATTCAAATGCACTTTGAGGTAGGGATTGAGGAGAGACAGCAATGTGTGTGTCGCTCTTCAAAGCTCACTCTCTGCTGAAATTGCAAAGCAACATCTTTCATTCCTGCCTCTTTTCCGGTGGGAGCAGAGTTTAAACGTTCGTGCTTTACTCTGCTGTGCTCTGAGAGCACCAGGCACCAAAGATGTTGGATTCAAATGCACTTTGAGGTAGGAAAGTGAGGAGAGACAGCAATGAGTGTGTCACCCTTGCAAAGCTCACTGTGTGCTAAAGATGGCGAGAGAGATCTTTCACTCCTGGCTCTTTGGCTGTGGGAGCAGAGTTCAAACGTTCGTGCTTTACTCAGCTGTGCTCAGAGATGACCAGGCACCAGAGATGATTCAAATGCACTTTGTGGTAGGAAAATGAGGAGAGACAGCAATGTGTGTGTCACCCTTGCAAAGCTCACTGAGTGCTGAAGACGCCAAGAAACATCATTCGCACCTGGATCTTCTGCTCTGGGAGCAGAGTTCAAACATTCGTTTCCTACGCTGCTCTGCTCAGGCAGCTCCAGACTCCACCGATGTCGGATTCGAATGCACTTTGAGGTAGGGAAGTAAGGAGTGACAGCAATGTGTGTGTCACCCTTGAAAGGGCACTGTGTGCAGAAGATGCCCAGACACATCTTTCACTCCTGCCTCTTTTCCTGTGGGAGCAGAGTTCACATGTTTATGCTTCACTCTGCTGAGCTCAGCCGACGGCAGGAACCGGAGATGTTGGATTCAAATGCACTTTGAGGTAGGAAAGTGAGGAAAAACAGCAATGTGTGTGTCACCCTTGCAAAGCTCACTGGGTGCTGAAGATGGCGAGAGAGATCTTTCACTCCTGGCTCTTTGGCTGTGGGAGCAGAGTTCAAACGTTCGTGCTTTACTCTGCTGTGCTCAGAGAGCACCAGGCACCGGAGATGTTGGATTCAAACGCACTTTTAGGTAGGAAGGGAGGAGAGACAGCAATGAGTGTGTCACCCTTGCAGTGCTCCCTGTGTGCTGAAGATCCTCAGCAACATCTTTCACTCCTACCTCTTTGGCTCTGGGAGCAGAGTTCAAACGTTCGTGCTTTACTCAGCTGTGCTCAGAGATGACCAGGCACCAGAGATGATTCAAATGCACTTTGTGGTAGGAAAATGAGGAGAGACAGCAATGTGTGTGTCACCCTTGCAAAGCTCACTGAGTGCTGAAGACGCCAAGAAATATCATTCGCACCTGGATCTTCTGCTCTGGGAGCAGAGTTCAAACATTCGTTTCCTACGCTGCTCTGCTCAGGCAGCTCCAGACTCCACGGATGTCGGATTCGAATGCACTTTGAGGTAGGGAAGTAAGGAGTGACAGCAATGTGTGTGTCACCCTTGAAAGGGCACTGTGTGCAGAAGATGCCCAGACACATCTTTCACTCCTGCCTCTTTTCCTGTGGGAGCAGAGTTCACATGTATATGCTTCACTCTGCTGAGCTCAGCCGACGGCAGGAAACAGAGATGTTGGATTCAAATGCACTTTGAGGTAGGAAAGTGAGGAAAAACAGCAATGTGTGTGTCACCCTTGCAAAGCTCACTGGGTGCTGAAGATGGCGAGAGAGATCTTTCACTCCTGGCTCTTTGGCTGTGGGAGCAGAGTTCAAACGTTCGTGCTTTACTCTGCTGTGCTCAGAGAGCACCAGGCACCAGAGATGTTGGATTCAAACGCACTTTTAGGTAGGAAGGGAGGAGAGACAGCAATGAGTGTGTCACCCTTGCTGTGCTCCCTGTGTGCTGAAGGTGCCCAGCAACATCTTTCACTCCTGCCTCTTTGGTTCTGGGAGCAGAGTTCAAACGTTCGTGCTTTACTCTGCTGTGCTCAGCTGGAAATAGGCACCGGAGATATTGAATTCAAATGCACTTTGAGGTAGGGATTGAGGAGAGACAGCAATGTGTGTGTCGCTCTTCAAAGCTCACTCTCTGCTGAAATTGCAAAGCAACATCTTTCATTCCTGCCTCTTTTCCGGTGGGAGCAGAGTTTAAACGTTCGTGCTTTACTCTGCTGTGCTCTGAGAGCACCAGGCACCAAAGATGTTGGATTCAAATGCACTTTGAGGTAGGAAAGTGAGGAGAGACAGCAATGAGTGTGTCACCCTTGCAAAGCTCACTGTGTGCTAAAGATGGCGAGAGAGATCTTTCACTCCTGGCTCTTTGGCTGTGGGAGCAGAGTTCAAACGTTCGTGCTTTACTCAGCTGTGCTCAGAGATGACCAGGCACCAGAGATGATTCAAATGCACTTTGTGGTAGGAAAATGAGGAGAGACAGCAATGTGTGTGTCACCCTTGCAAAGCTCACTGAGTGCTGAAGACGCCAAGAAACATCATTCGCACCTGGATCTTCTGCTCTGGGAGCAGAGTTCAAACATTCGTTTCCTACGCTGCTCTGCTCAGGCAGCTCCAGACTCCACCGATGTCGGATTCGAATGCACTTTGAGGTAGGGAAGTAAGGAGTGACAGCAATGTGTGTGTCACCCTTGAAAGGGCACTGTGTGCAGAAGATGCCCAGACACATCTTTCACTCCTGCCTCTTTTCCTGTGGGAGCAGAGTTCACATGTTTATGCTTCACTCTGCTGAGCTCAGCCGACGGCAGGAGCCGGAGATGTTGGATTCAAATGCACTTTAAGGTAGGAAAGTGAGGAAAAACAGCAATGTGTGTGTCACCCTTGCAAAGCTCACTGGGTGCTGAAGATGGCGAGAGAGATCTTTCACTCCTGGCTCTTTGGCTGTGGGAGCAGAGTTCAAATGTTCGTGCTTTACTCTGCTGTGCTCAGAGAGCACCAGGCACCGGAGATGTTGGATTCAAACGCACTTTTAGGTAGGAAGGGAGGAGAGACAGCAATGAGTGTGTCACCCTTGCAGTGCTCCCTGTGTGCTGAAGATCCTCAGCAACATCTTTCACTCCTACCTCTTTGGCTCTGGGAGCAGAGTTCAAACGTTCGTGCTTTACTCAGCTGTGCTCAGAGATGACCAGGCACCAGAGATGATTCAAATGCACTTTGTGGTAGGAAAATGAGGAGAGACAGCAATGTGTGTGTCACCCTTGCAAAGCTCACTGAGTGCTGAAGACGCCAAGAAATATCATTCGCACCTGGATCTTCTGCTCTGGGAGCAGAGTTCAAACATTCGTTTCCTACGCTGCTCTGCTCAGGCAGCTCCAGACTCCACGGATGTCGGATTCGAATGCACTTTGAGGTAGGGAAGTAAGGAGTGACAGCAATGTGTGTGTCACCCTTGAAAGGGCACTGTGTGCAGAAGATGCCCAGACACATCTTTCACTCCTGCCTCTTTTCCTGTGGGAGCAGAGTTCACATGTATATGCTTCACTCTGCTGAGCTCAGCCGACGGCAGGAAACAGAGATGTTGGATTCAAATGCACTTTGAGGTAGGAAAGTGAGGAAAAACAGCAATGTGTGTGTCACCCTTGCAAAGCTCACTGGGTGCTGAAGATGGCGAGAGAGATCTTTCACTCCTGGCTCTTTGGCTGTGGGAGCAGAGTTCAAACGTTCGTGCTTTACTCTGCTGTGCTCAGAGAGCACCAGGCACCAGAGATGTTGGATTCAAACGCACTTTTAGGTAGGAAGGGAGGAGAGACAGCAATGAGTGTGTCACCCTTGCTGTGCTCCCTGTGTGCTGAAGGTGCCCAGCAACATCTTTCACTCCTGCCTCTTTGGTTCTGGGAGCAGAGTTCAAACGTTCGTGCTTTACTCTGCTGTGCTCAGCTGGAAATAGGCACCGGAGATATTGAATTCAAATGCACTTTGAGGTAGGGATTGAGGAGAGACAGCAATGTGTGTGTCGCTCTTCAAAGCTCACTCTCTGCTGAAATTGCAAAGCAACATCTTTCATTCCTGCCTCTTTTCCGGTGGGAGCAGAGTTTAAACGTTCGTGCTTTACTCTGCTGTGCTCTGAGAGCACCAGGCACCAAAGATGTTGGATTCAAATGCACTTTGAGGTAGGAAAGTGAGGAGAGACAGCAATGTGTGTGTCACCCTTGCAAAGCTCACTGTGTGCTGAAGATGGCGAGAGAGATCTTTCACTTTTGGCTCTTTGGCTGCGGGAGCAGAGTTCAAACGTTCGTGCATTACTCTGCTGTGCTCAGAGATTACCAGGCACCAGAGATGATTCAAATGCACTTTGAGATAGGAAAGTGAGGAGAGACAGCAATGTGTGTGTCACCCTTGCAAAGCTCACTGAGTGCTGAAGACGCCCAGAAACATCATTTGCACCTGGATCTTCTGCTCTGGGAGCAGAGTTCAAACATTCGTTTCCTACGCTGCTCTGCTCAGGCAGCTCCAGACTCCACCGATGTCGGATTCGAATGCACTTTGAGGTAAGGAAGTAAGGAGTGACAGCAATGTGTGTGTCACCCTTGAAAGGGCACTGTGTGCAGAAGATGCCCAGACACATCTTTCACTCCTGCCTCTTTTCCTGTGGGAGCAGAGTTCACATGTTTATGCTTCACTCTGCTGAGCTCAGCCGACGGCAGGAAACGGAGATGTTGGATTCAAATGCACTTTGAGGTAGGAAAGTGAGGAAAAACAGCAATGTGTGTGTCACCCTTGCAAAGCTCACTGGGTGCTGAAGATGGCGAGAGAGATCTTTCACTCCTGGCTCTTTGGCTGTGGGAGCAGAGTTCAAACGTTCGTGCCTTACTCTGCTGTGCTCAGAGAGCACCAGGCACCAAAGATGTTGGATTCAATCGCACTTTTAGGTAGGAAGGGAGGAGAGACAGCAATGAGTGTGTCACCCTTGCAGTGCTCCCTGTGCGCTGAAGATCCTCAGCAACATCTTTCACTCCTGCCTCTTTGGCTCTGGGAGCAGAGTTCAAACGTTCCTGCTTTACTCAGCTGTGCTCAGAGATGACCAGGCACCAGAGATGATTCAAATGCACTTTGTGGTAGGAAAATGAGGAGAGACAGCAATGTGTGTGTCACCCTTGCAAAGCTCACTGAGTGCTGAAGACGCCCACAAACATCATTCGCACCTGGATCTTCTGCTCTGGGAGCAGAGTTCAAACATTCGTTTCCTACGCTGCTCTGCTCAGGCAGCTCCAGACTCCACCGATGTCGGATTCGAATGCACTTTGAGGTAGGGAAGTAAGGAGTGACAGCAATGTGTGTGTCACCCTTGAAAGCGCACTGTGTGCAGAAGATGCCCAGACACATCTTTCACTCCTGCCTCTTTTCCTGTGGGAGCAGAGTTCACATGTTTATGCTTCACTCTGCTGAGCTCAGCCGACGGCAGGAACCGGAGATGTTGGATTCAAATGCACTTTAAGGTAGGAAAGTGAGGAAAAACAGCAATGTGTGTGTCACCCTTGCAAAGCTCACTGGGTGCTGAAGATGGCGAGAGAGATCTTTCACTCCTGGCTCTTTGGCTGTGGGAGCAGAGTTCAAACGTTCGTGCTTTACTCTGCTGTGCTCAGAGAGCACCAGGCACCAGAGATGTTGGATTCAAACGCACTTTTAAGTAGGAAGGGAGGAGAGACAGCAATGAGTGTGTCACCCTTGCAGTGCTCCCTGTGTGCTGAAGGTGCCCAGCAACATCTTTCACTCCTGCCTCTTTGGTTCTGGGAGCAGAGTTCAAGCGTTCGTGCTTTACTCTGCTGTGCTCAGCTGGAAATAGGCACCGGAGATATTGAATTCAAATGCACTTTGAGGTAGGGATTGAGGAGAGACAGCAATGTGTGTGTCGCTCTTCAAAGCTCACTCTCTGCTGAAATTGCAAAGCAACATCTTTCATTCCTGCCTCTTTTCCGGTGGGAGCAGAGTTTAAACGTTCGTGCTTTACTCTGCTGTGCTCTGAGAGCACCAGGCACCAAAGATGTTGGATTCAAATGCACTTTGAGGTAGGAAAGTGAGGAGAGACAGCAGTGTGTCACCCTTGCAAAGCTCACTGTGTGCTGAAGATGGCGAGAGAGATCATTCACTTTTGGCTCTTTGGCTGCGGGAGCAGAGTTCAAACGTTCGTGCCTTACTCTGCTGTGCTCAGAGATTACCAGGCACCAGAGATGATTCAAATGCACTTTGAGATAGGAAAGTGAGGAGAGACAGCAATGTGTGTGTCACCCTTGCAAAGCTCACTGAGTGCTGAAGACGCCCAGAAACATCATTCGCACCTGGATCTTCTGCTCTGGGAGCAGAGTTCAAACATTCGTTTCCTACGCTGCTCTGCTCAGGCAGCTCCAGACTCCACCGATGTCGGATTCGAATGCACTTTGAGGTAAGGAAGTAAGGAGTGACAGCAATGTGTGTGTCACCCTTGAAAGGGCACTGTGTGCAGAAGATGCCCAGACACATCTTTCACTCCTGCCTCTTTTCCTGTGGGAGCAGAGTTCACATGTTTATGCTTCACTCTGCTGAGCTCAGCCGACGGCAGGAAACGGAGATGTTGGATTCAAATGCACTTCGAGGTAGGAAAGTGAGGAGAGACAGCAATGTGTGTGTCACCCTTGCAAAGCTCACTGGGTGCTGAAGATGGCGAGAGAGATCTTTCACTCCTGGCTCTTTGGCTGTGGGAGCAGAGTTCAAACGTTAGTGCCTTACTCTGCTGTGCTCAGAGAGCACCAGGCACCAAAGATGTTGGATTCAATCGCACTTTTAGGTAGGAAGGGAGGAGAGACAGCAATGAGTGTGTCACCCTTGCAGTGCTCCCTGTGTGCTGAAGATCCTCAGCAACATCTTTCACTCCTGCCTCTTTGGCTCTGGGAGCAGAGTTCAAACGTTCCTGCTTTACTCAGCTGTGCTCAGAGATGACCAGGCACCAGAGATGATTCAAATGCACTTTGTGGTAGGAAAATGAGGAGAGACAGCAATGTGTGTGTCACCCTTGCAAAGCTCACTGAGTGCTGAAGACGCCCAGAAACATCATTCGCACCTGGATCTTCTGCTCTGGGAGCAGAGTTCAAACATTCGTTTCCTACGCTGCTCTGCTCAGGCAGCTCCAGACTCCACGGATGTCGGATTCGAATGCACTTTGAGGTAGGGAAGTAAGGAGTGACAGCAATGTGTGTGTCACCCTTGAAAGCGCACTGTGTGCAGAAGATGCCCAGACACATCTTTCACTCCTGCCTCTTTTCCTGTGGGAGCAGAGTTCACATGTTTATGCTTCACTCTGCTGAGCTCAGCCGACGGCAGGAAACAGAGATGTTGGATTCAAATGCACTTTGAGGTAGGAAAGTGAGGAAAAACAGCAATGTGTGTGTCACCCTTGCAAAGCTCACTGGGTGCTGAAGATGGCGAGAGAGATCTTTCACTCCTGGCTCTTTGGCTGTGGGAGCAGAGTTCAAACTTTCGTGCTTTACTCTGCTGTGCTCAGAGAGCACCAGGCACCAAAGATGTTGGATTCAATCGCACTTTTAGGTAGGAAGGGAGGAGAGACAGCAATGAGTGTGTCACCCTTGCAGTGCTCCCTGTGTGCTGAAGGTGCCCAGCAACATCTTTCACTCCTGCCTCTTTGGTTCTGGGAGCAGAGTTCAAACGTTCGTGCTTTACTCTGCTGTGCTCAGCCGGAAATAGGCACCGGAGATATTGAATTCAAATGCACTTTGAGGTAGGGATTGAGGAGAGACAGCAATGTGTGTGTCGCTCTTCAAAGCTCACTCTCTGCTGAAATTGCAAAGCAACATCTTTCATTCCTGCCTCTTTTCCGGTGGGAGCAGAGTTTAAACGTTCGTGCTTTACTCTGCTGTGCTCTGAGAGCACCAGGCACCAAAGATGTTGGATTCAAATGCACTTCGAGGTAGGAAAGTGAGGAGAGACAGCAATGTGTGTGTCACCCTTGCAAAGCTCACTGGGTGCTGAAGATGGCAAGAGAGATCTTTCACTCCTGGCTCTTTGGCTGTGGGAGCAGAGTTCAAACGTTCGTGCCTTACTCTGCTGTGCTCAGAGAGCACCAGGCACCAAAGATGTTGGATTCAATCGCACTTTTAGGTAGGAAGGGAAGAGAGACAGCAATGAGTGTGTCACCCTTGCAGTGCTCCCTGTGTGCTGAAGATCCTCAGCAACATCTTTCACTCCTGCCTCTTTGGCTCTGGGAGCAGAGTTCAAACGTTCCTGCTTTACTCAGCTGTGCTCAGAGATGTGCACCAGAGATGATTCAAATGCACTTTGTGGTAGGAAAATGAGGAGAGACAGCAATGTGTGTGTCACCCTTGCAAAGCTCACTGAGTGCTGAAGACGCCCAGAAACATCATTCGCACCTGGATCTTCTGCTCTGGGAGCAGAGTTCAAACATTCGTTTCCTACGCTGCTCTGCTCAGGCAGCTCCAGACTCCACCGATGTCGGATTCGAATGCACTTTGAGGTAAGGAAGTAAGGAGTGACAGCAATGTGTGTGTCACCCTTGAAAGGGCACTGTGTGCAGAAGATGCCCAGACACATCTTTCACTCCTGCCTCTTTTCCTGTGGGAGCAGAGTTCACATGTTTATGCTTCACTCTGCTGAGCTCAGCCGACGGCAGGAACCGGAGATGTTGGATTCAAATGCACTTTGAGGTAGGAAAGTGAGGAAAAACAGCAATGTGTGTGTCACCCTTGCAAAGCTCACTGGGTGCTGAAGATGGCGAGAGAGATCTTTCACTCCTGGCTCTTTGGCTGTGGGAGCAGAGTTCAAACGTTCGTGCTTTACTCTGCTGTGCTCAGAGAGCACCAGGCACCGGAGATGTTGGATTCAAACGCACTTTTAGGTAGGAAGGGAGGAGAGACAGCAATGAGTGTGTCACCCTTGCAGTGCTCCCTGTGTGCTGAAGATCCTCAGCAACATCTTTCACTCCTACCTCTTTGGCTCTGGGAGCAGAGTTCAAACGTTCGTGCTTTACTCAGCTGTGCTCAGAGATGACCAGGCACCAGAGATGATTCAAATGCACTTTGTGGTAGGAAAATGAGGAGAGACAGCAATGTGTGTGTCACCCTTGCAAAGCTCACTGAGTGCTGAAGACGCCAAGAAATATCATTCGCACCTGGATCTTCTGCTCTGGGAGCAGAGTTCAAACATTCGTTTCCTACGCTGCTCTGCTCAGGCAGCTCCAGACTCCACGGATGTCGGATTCGAATGCACTTTGAGGTAGGGAAGTAAGGAGTGACAGCAATGTGTGTGTCACCCTTGAAAGGGCACTGTGTGCAGAAGATGCCCAGACACATCTTTCACTCCTGCCTCTTTTCCTGTGGGAGCAGAGTTTAAACGTTCGTGCTTTACTCTGCTGTGCTCTGAGAGCACCAGGCACCAAAGATGTTGGATTCAAATGCACTTTGAGGTAGGAAAGTGAGGAGAGACAGCAATGTGTGTGTCACCCTTGCAAAGCTCACTGTGTGCTGAAGATGGCGAGAGAGATCATTCACTTTTGGCTCTTGGGCTGCGGGAGCAGAGTTCAAACGTTCGTGCCTTAATCTGCTGTGCTCAGAGATTACCAGGCACCAGAGATGATTCAAATGCACTTTGAGATAGGAAAGTGAGGAGAGACAGCAATGTGTGTGTCACCCTTGCAAAGCTCACTGAGTGCTGAAGACGCCCAGAAACATCATTCGCACCTGGATCTTCTGCTCTGGGAGCAGAGTTCAAACATTCGTTTCCTACGCTGCTCTGCTCAGGCAGCTCCAGACTCCACCGATGTCGGATTCGAATGCACTTTGAGGTAAGGAAGTAAGGAGTGACAGCAATGTGTGTGTCACCCTTGAAAGGGCACTGTGTGCAGAAGATGCCCAGACACATCTTTCACTCCTGCCTCTTTTCCTGTGGGAGCAGAGTTCACATGTTTATGCTTCACTCTGCTGAGCTCAGCCGACGGCAGGAAACGGAGATGTTGGATTCAAATGCACTTTGAGGCAGGAAAGTGAGGAAAAACAGCAATGTGTGTGTCACCCTTGCAAAGCTCACTGGGTGCTGAAGATGGCGAGAGAGATCTTTCACTCCTGGCTCTTTGGCTGTGGGAGCAGAGTTCAAACGTTCGTGCCTTACTCTGCTGTGCTCAGAGAGCACCAGGCACCAAAGAGGTTGGATTCAATCGCACTTTTAGGTAGGAAGGGAGGAGAGACAGCAATGAGTGTGTCACCCTTGCAGTGCTCCCTGTGTGCTGAAGATCCTCAGCAACATCTTTCACTCCTGCCTCTTTGGCTCTGGGAGCAGAGTTCAAACGTTCCTGCTTTACTCAGCTGTGCTCAGAGATGACCAGGCACCAGAGATGATTCAAATGCACTTTGTGGTAGGAAAATGAGGAGAGACAGCAATGTGTGTGTCACCCTTGCAAAGCTCACTGAGTGCTGAAGACGCCCAGAAACATCATTCGCACCTGGATCTTCTGCTCTGGGAGCAGAGTTCAAACATTCGTTTCCTACGCTGCTCTGCTCAGGCAGCTCCAGACTCCACGGATGTAGGATTCGAATGCACTTTGAGGTAGGGAAGTAAGGAGTGACAGCAATGTGTGTGTCACCCTTGAAAGCGCACTGTGTGCAGAAGATGCCCAGACACATCTTTCACTCCTGCCTCTTTTCCTGTGGGAGCAGAGTTCACATATTTATGCTTCACTCTGCTGAGCTCAGGGGACGGCAGGAAACGGAGATGTTGGATTCAAATGCACTTTGAGGTAGGGATTTAGGAGAGACAGCAATGTGTGTGTCGCTCTTCAAAGCTCACTCTCTGCTGAATTTGCAAAGCAACATCTCTCATTCCTGCCTCTTTTCCGGTGGGAGCAGAGTTTAAACGTTCGTGCTTTACTCTGCTGTGCTCTGAGAGCACCAGGCACCAAAGATGTTGGATTCAAATGCACTTTGAGGTAGGAAAGTGAGGAGAGACAGCAATGTGTGTGTCACCCTTGCAAAGCTCACTGTGTGCTAAAGATGGCGAGAGAGATCTTTCACTCCTGGCTCTTTGGCTGTGGGAGCAGAGTTCAAACGTTCGTGCTTTACTCAGCTGTGCTCAGAGATGACCAGGCACCAGAGATGATTCAAATGCACTTTGTGGTAGGAAAATGAGGAGAGACAGCAATGTGTGTGTCACCCTTGCAAAGCTCACTGAGTGCTGAAGACGCCAAGAAACATCATTCGCACCTGGATCTTCTGCTCTGGGAGCAGAGTTCAAACATTCGTTTCCTACGCTGCTCTGCTCAGGCAGCTCCAGACTCCACCGATGTCGGATTCGAATGCACTTTGAGGTAGGGAAGTAAGGAGTGACAGCAATGTGTGTGTCACCCTTGAAAGGGCACTGTGTGCAGAAGATGCCCAGACACATCTTTCACTCCTGCCTCTTTTCCTGTGGGAGCAGAGTTCACATGTATATGCTTCACTCTGCTGAGCTCAGCCGACGGCAGGAAACAGAGATGTTGGATTCAAATGCACTTTGAGGTAGGAAAGTGAGGAAAAACAGCAATGTGTGTGTCACCCTTGCAAAGCTCACTGGGTGCTGAAGATGGCGAGAGAGATCTTTCACTCCTGGCTCTTTGGCTGTGGGAGCAGAGTTCAAACGTTCGTGCTTTACTCTGCTGTGCTCAGAGAGCACCAGGCACCAGAGATGTTGGATTCAAACGCACTTTTAAGTAGGAAGGGAGGAGAGACAGCAATGAGTGTGTCACCCTTGCAGTGCTCCCTGTGTACTGAAGGTGCCCAGCAACATCTTTCACTCCTGCCTCTTTGGTTCTGGGAGCAGAGTTCAAACGTTCGTGCTTTACTCTGCTGTGCTCAGCTGGAAATAGGCACCGGAGATATTGAATTCAAATGCACTTTGAGGTAGGGATTGAGGAGAGACAGCAATGTGTGTGTCGCTCTTCAAAGCTCACTCTCTGCTGAAATTGCAAAGCAACATCTTTCATTCCTGCCTCTTTTCCGGTGGGAGCAGAGTTTAAACGTTCGTGCTTTACTCTGCTGTGCTCTGAGAGCACCAGGCACCAAAGATGTTGGATTCAAATGCACTTTGAGGTAGGAAAGTGAGGAGAGACAGCAGTGTGTCACCCTTGCAAAGCTCACTGTGTGCTGAAGATGGCGAGAGAGATCATTCACTTTTGGCTCTTTGGCTGCGGGAGCAGAGTTCAAACGTTCGTGCCTTACTCTGCTGTGCTCAGAGATTACCAGGCACCAGAGATGATTCAAATGCACTTTGAGATAGGAAAGTGAGGAGAGACAGCAATGTGTGTGTCACCCTTGCAAAGCTCACTGAGTGCTGAAGACGCCCAGAAACATCATTCGCACCTGGATCTTCTGCTCTGGGAGCAGAGTTCAAACATTCGTTTCCTACGCTGCTCTGCTCAGGCAGCTCCAGACTCCACCGATGTCGGATTCGAATGCACTTTGAGGTAAGGAAGTAAGGAGTGACAGCAATGTGTGTGTCACCCTTGAAAGGGCACTGTGTGCAGAAGATGCCCAGACACATCTTTCACTCCTGCCTCTTTTCCTGTGGGAGCAGAGTTCACATGTTTATGCTTCACTCTGCTGAGCTCAGCCGACGGCAGGAAACGGAGATGTTGGATTCAAATGCACTTCGAGGTAGGAAAGTGAGGAGAGACAGCAATGTGTGTGTCACCCTTGCAAAGCTCACTGGGTGCTGAAGATGGCGAGAGAGATCTTTCACTCCTGGCTCTTTGGCTGTGGGAGCAGAGTTCAAACGTTAGTGCCTTACTCTGCTGTGCTCAGAGAGCACCAGGCACCAAAGATGTTGGATTCAATCGCACTTTTAGGTAGGAAGGGAGGAGAGACAGCAATGAGTGTGTCACCCTTGCAGTGCTCCCTGTGTGCTGAAGATCCTCAGCAACATCTTTCACTCCTGCCTCTTTGGCTCTGGGAGCAGAGTTCAAACGTTCCTGCTTTACTCAGCTGTGCTCAGAGATGACCAGGCACCAGAGATGATTCAAATGCACTTTGTGGTAGGAAAATGAGGAGAGACAGCAATGTGTGTGTCACCCTTGCAAAGCTCACTGAGTGCTGAAGACGCCCAGAAACATCATTCGCACCTGGATCTTCTGCTCTGGGAGCAGAGTTCGAACATTCGTTTCCTACGCTGCTCTGCTCAGGCAGCTCCAGACTCCACCGATGTCGGATTCGAATGCACTTTGAGGTAGGGAAGTAAGGAGTGACAGCAATGTGTGTGTCACCCTTGAAAGCGCACTGTGTGCAGAAGATGCCCAGACACATCTTTCACTCCTGCCTCTTTTCCTGTGGGAGCAGAGTTCACATGTTTATGCTTCACTCTGCTGAGCTCAGCCGACGGCAGGAAACAGAGATGTTGGATTCAAATGCACTTTGAGGTAGGAAAGTGAGGAAAAACAGCAATGTGTGTGTCACCCTTGCAAAGCTCACTGGGTGCTGAAGATGGCGAGAGAGATCTTTCACTCCTGGCTCTTTGGCTGTGGGAGCAGAGTTCAAACTTTCGTGCTTTACTCTGCTGTGCTCAGAGAGCACCAGGCACCAAAGATGTTGGATTCAATCGCACTTTTAGGTAGGAAGGGAGGAGAGACAGCAATGAGTGTGTCACCCTTGCAGTGCTCCCTGTGTGCTGAAGGTGCCCAGCAACATCTTTCACTCCTGCCTCTTTGGTTCTGGGAGCAGAGTTCAAACGTTCGTGCTTTACTCTGCTGTGCTCAGCCGGAAATAGGCACCGGAGATATTGAATTCAAATGCACTTTGAGGTAGGGATTGAGGAGAGACAGCAATGTGTGTGTCGCTCTTCAAAGCTCACTCTCTGCTGAAATTGCAAAGCAACATCTTTCATTCCTGCCTCTTTTCCGGTGGGAGCAGAGTTTAAACGTTCGTGCTTTACTCTGCTGTGCTCTGAGAGCACCAGGCACCAAAGATGTTGGATTCAAATGCACTTCGAGGTAGGAAAGTGAGGAGAGACAGCAATGTGTGTGTCACCCTTGCAAAGCTCACTGGGTGCTGAAGATGGCAAGAGAGATCTTTCACTCCTGGCTCTTTGGCTGTGGGAGCAGAGTTCAAACGTTCGTGCCTTACTCTGCTGTGCTCAGAGAGCACCAGGCACCAAAGATGTTGGATTCAATCGCACTTTTAGGTAGGAAGGGAAGAGAGACAGCAATGAGTGTGTCACCCTTGCAGTGCTCCCTGTGTGCTGAAGATCCTCAGCAACATCTTTCACTCCTGCCTCTTTGGCTCTGGGAGCAGAGTTCAAACGTTCCTGCTTTACTCAGCTGTGCTCAGAGATGTGCACCAGAGATGATTCAAATGCACTTTGTGGTAGGAAAATGAGGAGAGACAGCAATGTGTGTGTCACCCTTGCAAAGCTCACTGAGTGCTGAAGACGCCCAGAAACATCATTCGCACCTGGATCTTCTGCTCTGGGAGCAGAGTTCAAACATTCGTTTCCTACGCTGCTCTGCTCAGGCAGCTCCAGACTCCACCGATGTCGGATTCGAATGCACTTTGAGGTAAGGAAGTAAGGAGTGACAGCAATGTGTGTGTCACCCTTGAAAGGGCACTGTGTGCAGAAGATGCCCAGACACATCTTTCACTCCTGCCTCTTTTCCTGTGGGAGCAGAGTTCACATGTTTATGCTTCACTCTGCTGAGCTCAGCCGACGGCAGGAACCGGAGATGTTGGATTCAAATGCACTTTGAGGTAGGAAAGTGAGGAAAAACAGCAATGTGTGTGTCACCCTTGCAAAGCTCACTGGGTGCTGAAGATGGCGAGAGAGATCTTTCACTCCTGGCTCTTTGGCTGTGGGAGCAGAGTTCAAACGTTCGTGCTTTACTCTGCTGTGCTCAGAGAGCACCAGGCACCGGAGATGTTGGATTCAAACGCACTTTTAGGTAGGAAGGGAGGAGAGACAGCAATGAGTGTGTCACCCTTGCAGTGCTCCCTGTGTGCTGAAGATCCTCAGCAACATCTTTCACTCCTACCTCTTTGGCTCTGGGAGCAGAGTTCAAACGTTCGTGCTTTACTCAGCTGTGCTCAGAGATGACCAGGCACCAGAGATGATTCAAATGCACTTTGTGGTAGGAAAATGAGGAGAGACAGCAATGTGTGTGTCACCCTTGCAAAGCTCACTGAGTGCTGAAGACGCCAAGAAATATCATTCGCACCTGGATCTTCTGCTCTGGGAGCAGAGTTCAAACATTCGTTTCCTACGCTGCTCTGCTCAGGCAGCTCCAGACTCCACGGATGTCGGATTCGAATGCACTTTGAGGTAGGGAAGTAAGGAGTGACAGCAATGTGTGTGTCACCCTTGAAAGGGCACTGTGTGCAGAAGATGCCCAGACACATCTTTCACTCCTGCCTCTTTTCCTGTGGGAGCAGAGTTTAAACGTTCGTGCTTTACTCTGCTGTGCTCTGAGAGCACCAGGCACCAAAGATGTTGGATTCAAATGCACTTTGAGGTAGGAAAGTGAGGAGAGACAGCAATGTGTGTGTCACCCTTGCAAAGCTCACTGTGTGCTGAAGATGGCGAGAGAGATCATTCACTTTTGGCTCTTGGGCTGCGGGAGCAGAGTTCAAACGTTCGTGCCTTAATCTGCTGTGCTCAGAGATTACCAGGCACCAGAGATGATTCAAATGCACTTTGAGATAGGAAAGTGAGGAGAGACAGCAATGTGTGTGTCACCCTTGCAAAGCTCACTGAGTGCTGAAGACGCCCAGAAACATCATTCGCACCTGGATCTTCTGCTCTGGGAGCAGAGTTCAAACATTCGTTTCCTACGCTGCTCTGCTCAGGCAGCTCCAGACTCCACCGATGTCGGATTCGAATGCACTTTGAGGTAAGGAAGTAAGGAGTGACAGCAATGTGTGTGTCACCCTTGAAAGGGCACTGTGTGCAGAAGATGCCCAGACACATCTTTCACTCCTGCCTCTTTTCCTGTGGGAGCAGAGTTCACATGTTTATGCTTCACTCTGCTGAGCTCAGCCGACGGCAGGAAACGGAGATGTTGGATTCAAATGCACTTTGAGGCAGGAAAGTGAGGAAAAACAGCAATGTGTGTGTCACCCTTGCAAAGCTCACTGGGTGCTGAAGATGGCGAGAGAGATCTTTCACTCCTGGCTCTTTGGCTGTGGGAGCAGAGTTCAAACGTTCGTGCCTTACTCTGCTGTGCTCAGAGAGCACCAGGCACCAAAGAGGTTGGATTCAATCGCACTTTTAGGTAGGAAGGGAGGAGAGACAGCAATGAGTGTGTCACCCTTGCAGTGCTCCCTGTGTGCTGAAGATCCTCAGCAACATCTTTCACTCCTGCCTCTTTGGCTCTGGGAGCAGAGTTCAAACGTTCCTGCTTTACTCAGCTGTGCTCAGAGATGACCAGGCACCAGAGATGATTCAAATGCACTTTGTGGTAGGAAAATGAGGAGAGACAGCAATGTGTGTGTCACCCTTGCAAAGCTCACTGAGTGCTGAAGACGCCCAGAAACATCATTCGCACCTGGATCTTCTGCTCTGGGAGCAGAGTTCAAACATTCGTTTCCTACGCTGCTCTGCTCAGGCAGCTCCAGACTCCACGGATGTAGGATTCGAATGCACTTTGAGGTAGGGAAGTAAGGAGTGACAGCAATGTGTGTGTCACCCTTGAAAGCGCACTGTGTGCAGAAGATGCCCAGACACATCTTTCACTCCTGCCTCTTTTCCTGTGGGAGCAGAGTTCACATATTTATGCTTCACTCTGCTGAGCTCAGGGGACGGCAGGAAACGGAGATGTTGGATTCAAATGCACTTTGAGGTAGGGATTTAGGAGAGACAGCAATGTGTGTGTCGCTCTTCAAAGCTCACTCTCTGCTGAATTTGCAAAGCAACATCTCTCATTCCTGCCTCTTTTCCGGTGGGAGCAGAGTTTAAACGTTCGTGCTTTACTCTGCTGTGCTCTGAGAGCACCAGGCACCAAAGATGTTGGATTCAAATGCACTTTGAGGTAGGAAAGTGAGGAGAGACAGCAATGTGTGTGTCACCCTTGCAAAGCTCACTGTGTGCTAAAGATGGCGAGAGAGATCTTTCACTCCTGGCTCTTTGGCTGTGGGAGCAGAGTTCAAACGTTCGTGCTTTACTCAGCTGTGCTCAGAGATGACCAGGCACCAGAGATGATTCAAATGCACTTTGTGGTAGGAAAATGAGGAGAGACAGCAATGTGTGTGTCACCCTTGCAAAGCTCACTGAGTGCTGAAGACGCCAAGAAACATCATTCGCACCTGGATCTTCTGCTCTGGGAGCAGAGTTCAAACATTCGTTTCCTACGCTGCTCTGCTCAGGCAGCTCCAGACTCCACCGATGTCGGATTCGAATGCACTTTGAGGTAGGGAAGTAAGGAGTGACAGCAATGTGTGTGTCACCCTTGAAAGGGCACTGTGTGCAGAAGATGCCCAGACACATCTTTCACTCCTGCCTCTTTTCCTGTGGGAGCAGAGTTCACATGTATATGCTTCACTCTGCTGAGCTCAGCCGACGGCAGGAAACAGAGATGTTGGATTCAAATGCACTTTGAGGTAGGAAAGTGAGGAAAAACAGCAATGTGTGTGTCACCCTTGCAAAGCTCACTGGGTGCTGAAGATGGCGAGAGAGATCTTTCACTCCTGGCTCTTTGGCTGTGGGAGCAGAGTTCAAACGTTCGTGCTTTACTCTGCTGTGCTCAGAGAGCACCAGGCACCAGAGATGTTGGATTCAAACGCACTTTTAAGTAGGAAGGGAGGAGAGACAGCAATGAGTGTGTCACCCTTGCAGTGCTCCCTGTGTACTGAAGGTGCCCAGCAACATCTTTCACTCCTGCCTCTTTGGTTCTGGGAGCAGAGTTCAAACGTTCGTGCTTTACTCTGCTGTGCTCAGCTGGAAATAGGCACCGGAGATATTGAATTCAAATGCACTTTGAGGTAGGGATTGAGGAGAGACAGCAATGTGTGTGTCGCTCTTCAAAGCTCACTCTCTGCTGAAATTGCAAAGCAACATCTTTCATTCCTGCCTCTTTTCCGGTGGGAGCAGAGTTTAAACGTTCGTGCTTTACTCTGCTGTGCTCTGAGAGCACCAGGCACCAAAGATGTTGGATTCAAATGCACTTTGAGGTAGGAAAGTGAGGAGAGACAGCAGTGTGTCACCCTTGCAAAGCTCACTGTGTGCTGAAGATGGCGAGAGAGATCATTCACTTTTGGCTCTTTGGCTGCGGGAGCAGAGTTCAAACGTTCGTGCCTTACTCTGCTGTGCTCAGAGATTACCAGGCACCAGAGATGATTCAAATGCACTTTGAGATAGGAAAGTGAGGAGAGACAGCAATGTGTGTGTCACCCTTGCAAAGCTCACTGAGTGCTGAAGACGCCCAGAAACATCATTCGCACCTGGATCTTCTGCTCTGGGAGCAGAGTTCAAACATTCGTTTCCTACGCTGCTCTGCTCAGGCAGCTCCAGACTCCACCGATGTCGGATTCGAATGCACTTTGAGGTAAGGAAGTAAGGAGTGACAGCAATGTGTGTGTCACCCTTGAAAGGGCACTGTGTGCAGAAGATGCCCAGACACATCTTTCACTCCTGCCTCTTTTCCTGTGGGAGCAGAGTTCACATGTTTATGCTTCACTCTGCTGAGCTCAGCCGACGGCAGGAAACGGAGATGTTGGATTCAAATGCACTTCGAGGTAGGAAAGTGAGGAGAGACAGCAATGTGTGTGTCACCCTTGCAAAGCTCACTGGGTGCTGAAGATGGCGAGAGAGATCTTTCACTCCTGGCTCTTTGGCTGTGGGAGCAGAGTTCAAACGTTAGTGCCTTACTCTGCTGTGCTCAGAGAGCACCAGGCACCAAAGATGTTGGATTCAATCGCACTTTTAGGTAGGAAGGGAGGAGAGACAGCAATGAGTGTGTCACCCTTGCAGTGCTCCCTGTGTGCTGAAGATCCTCAGCAACATCTTTCACTCCTGCCTCTTTGGCTCTGGGAGCAGAGTTCAAACGTTCCTGCTTTACTCAGCTGTGCTCAGAGATGACCAGGCACCAGAGATGATTCAAATGCACTTTGTGGTAGGAAAATGAGGAGAGACAGCAATGTGTGTGTCACCCTTGCAAAGCTCACTGAGTGCTGAAGACGCCCAGAAACATCATTCGCACCTGGATCTTCTGCTCTGGGAGCAGAGTTCAAACATTCGTTTCCTACGCTGCTCTGCTCAGGCAGCTCCAGACTCCACCGATGTCGGATTCGAATGCACTTTGAGGTAGGGAAGTAAGGAGTGACAGCAATGTGTGTGTCACCCTTGAAAGCGCACTGTGTGCAGAAGATGCCCAGACACATCTTTCACTCCTGCCTCTTTTCCTGTGGGAGCAGAGTTCACATGTTTATGCTTCACTCTGCTGAGCTCAGCCGACGGCAGGAAACAGAGATGTTGGATTCAAATGCACTTTGAGGTAGGAAAGTGAGGAAAAACAGCAATGTGTGTGTCACCCTTGCAAAGCTCACTGGGTGCTGAAGATGGCGAGAGAGATCTTTCACTCCTGGCTCTTTGGCTGTGGGAGCAGAGTTCAAACTTTCGTGCTTTACTCTGCTGTGCTCAGAGAGCACCAGGCACCAAAGATGTTGGATTCAATCGCACTTTTAGGTAGGAAGGGAGGAGAGACAGCAATGAGTGTGTCACCCTTGCAGTGCTCCCTGTGTGCTGAAGGTGCCCAGCAACATCTTTCACTCCTGCCTCTTTGGTTCTGGGAGCAGAGTTCAAACGTTCGTGCTTTACTCTGCTGTGCTCAGCCGGAAATAGGCACCGGAGATATTGAATTCAAATGCACTTTGAGGTAGGGATTGAGGAGAGACAGCAATGTGTGTGTCGCTCTTCAAAGCTCACTCTCTGCTGAAATTGCAAAGCAACATCTTTCATTCCTGCCTCTTTTCCGGTGGGAGCAGAGTTTAAACGTTCGTGCTTTACTCTGCTGTGCTCTGAGAGCACCAGGCACCAAAGATGTTGGATTCAAATGCACTTCGAGGTAGGAAAGTGAGGAGAGACAGCAATGTGTGTGTCACCCTTGCAAAGCTCACTGGGTGCTGAAGATGGCAAGAGAGATCTTTCACTCCTGGCTCTTTGGCTGTGGGAGCAGAGTTCAAACGTTCGTGCCTTACTCTGCTGTGCTCAGAGAGCACCAGGCACCAAAGATGTTGGATTCAATCGCACTTTTAGGTAGGAAGGGAAGAGAGACAGCAATGAGTGTGTCACCCTTGCAGTGCTCCCTGTGTGCTGAAGATCCTCAGCAACATCTTTCACTCCTGCCTCTTTGGCTCTGGGAGCAGAGTTCAAACGTTCCTGCTTTACTCAGCTGTGCTCAGAGATGTGCACCAGAGATGATTCAAATGCACTTTGTGGTAGGAAAATGAGGAGAGACAGCAATGTGTGTGTCACCCTTGCAAAGCTCACTGAGTGCTGAAGACGCCCAGAAACATCATTCGCACCTGGATCTTCTGCTCTGGGAGCAGAGTTCAAACATTCGTTTCCTACGCTGCTCTGCTCAGGCAGCTCCAGACTCCACCGATGTCGGATTCGAATGCACTTTGAGGTAAGGAAGTAAGGAGTGACAGCAATGTGTGTGTCACCCTTGAAAGGGCACTGTGTGCAGAAGATGCCCAGACACATCTTTCACTCCTGCCTCTTTTCCTGTGGGAGCAGAGTTCACATGTTTATGCTTCACTCTGCTGAGCTCAGCCGACGGCAGGAACCGGAGATGTTGGATTCAAATGCACTTTGAGGTAGGAAAGTGAGGAAAAACAGCAATGTGTGTGTCACCCTTGCAAAGCTCACTGGGTGCTGAAGATGGCGAGAGAGATCTTTCACTCCTGGCTCTTTGGCTGTGGGAGCAGAGTTCAAACGTTCGTGCTTTACTCTGCTGTGCTCAGAGAGCACCAGGCACCGGAGATGTTGGATTCAAACGCACTTTTAGGTAGGAAGGGAGGAGAGACAGCAATGAGTGTGTCACCCTTGCAGTGCTCCCTGTGTGCTGAAGATCCTCAGCAACATCTTTCACTCCTACCTCTTTGGCTCTGGGAGCAGAGTTCAAACGTTCGTGCTTTACTCAGCTGTGCTCAGAGATGACCAGGCACCAGAGATGATTCAAATGCACTTTGTGGTAGGAAAATGAGGAGAGACAGCAATGTGTGTGTCACCCTTGCAAAGCTCACTGAGTGCTGAAGACGCCAAGAAATATCATTCGCACCTGGATCTTCTGCTCTGGGAGCAGAGTTCAAACATTCGTTTCCTACGCTGCTCTGCTCAGGCAGCTCCAGACTCCACCGATGTCGGATTCGAATGCACTTTGAGGTAAGGAAGTAAGGAGTGACAGCAATGTGTGTGTCACCCTTGAAAGGGCACTGTGTGCAGAAGATGCCCAGACACATCTTTCACTCCTGCCTCTTTTCCTGTGGGAGCAGAGTTCACATGTTTATGCTTCACTCTGCTGAGCTCAGCCGACGGCAGGAAACGGAGATGTTGGATTCAAATGCACTTTGAGGCAGGAAAGTGAGGAAAAACAGCAATGTGTGTGTCACCCTTGCAAAGCTCACTGGGTGCTGAAGATGGCGAGAGAGATCTTTCACTCCTGGCTCTTTGGCTGTGGGAGCAGAGTTCAAACGTTCGTGCCTTACTCTGCTGTGCTCAGAGAGCACCAGGCACCAAAGAGGTTGGATTCAATCGCACTTTTAGGTAGGAAGGGAGGAGAGACAGCAATGAGTGTGTCACCCTTGCAGTGCTCCCTGTGTGCTGAAGATCCTCAGCAACATCTTTCACTCCTGCCTCTTTGGCTCTGGGAGCAGAGTTCAAACGTTCCTGCTTTACTCAGCTGTGCTCAGAGATGACCAGGCACCAGAGATGATTCAAATGCACTTTGTGGTAGGAAAATGAGGAGAGACAGCAATGTGTGTGTCACCCTTGCAAAGCTCACTGAGTGCTGAAGACGCCCAGAAACATCATTCGCACCTGGATCTTCTGCTCTGGGAGCAGAGTTCAAACATTCGTTTCCTACGCTGCTCTGCTCAGGCAGCTCCAGACTCCACGGATGTAGGATTCGAATGCACTTTGAGGTAGGGAAGTAAGGAGTGACAGCAATGTGTGTGTCACCCTTGAAAGCGCACTGTGTGCAGAAGATGCCCAGACACATCTTTCACTCCTGCCTCTTTTCCTGTGGGAGCAGAGTTCACATATTTATGCTTCACTCTGCTGAGCTCAGGGGACGGCAGGAAACGGAGATGTTGGATTCAAATGCACTTTGAGGTAGGGATTTAGGAGAGACAGCAATGTGTGTGTCGCTCTTCAAAGCTCACTCTCTGCTGAATTTGCAAAGCAACATCTCTCATTCCTGCCTCTTTTCCGGTGGGAGCAGAGTTTAAACGTTCGTGCTTTACTCTGCTGTGCTCTGAGAGCACCAGGCACCAAAGATGTTGGATTCAAATGCACTTTGAGGTAGGAAAGTGAGGAGAGACAGCAATGTGTGTGTCACCCTTGCAAAGCTCACTGTGTGCTAAAGATGGCGAGAGAGATCTTTCACTCCTGGCTCTTTGGCTGTGGGAGCAGAGTTCAAACGTTCGTGCTTTACTCAGCTGTGCTCAGAGATGACCAGGCACCAGAGATGATTCAAATGCACTTTGTGGTAGGAAAATGAGGAGAGACAGCAATGTGTGTGTCACCCTTGCAAAGCTCACTGAGTGCTGAAGACGCCAAGAAACATCATTCGCACCTGGATCTTCTGCTCTGGGAGCAGAGTTCAAACATTCGTTTCCTACGCTGCTCTGCTCAGGCAGCTCCAGACTCCACCGATGTCGGATTCGAATGCACTTTGAGGTAGGGAAGTAAGGAGTGACAGCAATGTGTGTGTCACCCTTGAAAGGGCACTGTGTGCAGAAGATGCCCAGACACATCTTTCACTCCTGCCTCTTTTCCTGTGGGAGCAGAGTTCACATGTATATGCTTCACTCTGCTGAGCTCAGCCGACGGCAGGAAACAGAGATGTTGGATTCAAATGCACTTTGAGGTAGGAAAGTGAGGAAAAACAGCAATGTGTGTGTCACCCTTGCAAAGCTCACTGGGTGCTGAAGATGGCGAGAGAGATCTTTCACTCCTGGCTCTTTGGCTGTGGGAGCAGAGTTCAAACGTTCGTGCTTTACTCTGCTGTGCTCAGAGAGCACCAGGCACCAGAGATGTTGGATTCAAACGCACTTTTAAGTAGGAAGGGAGGAGAGACAGCAATGAGTGTGTCACCCTTGCAGTGCTCCCTGTGTACTGAAGGTGCCCAGCAACATCTTTCACTCCTGCCTCTTTGGTTCTGGGAGCAGAGTTCAAACGTTCGTGCTTTACTCTGCTGTGCTCAGCTGGAAATAGGCACCGGAGATATTGAATTCAAATGCACTTTGAGGTAGGGTTTGAGGAGAGACAGCAATGTGTGTGTCGCTCTTCAAAGCTCACTCTCTGCTGAAATTGCAAAGCAACATCTTTCATTCCTGCCTCTTTTCCGGTGGGAGCAGAGTTTAAACGTTCGTGCTTTACTCTGCTGTGCTCTGAGAGCACGAGGCACCAAAGATGTTGGATTCAAATGCACTTTGAGGTAGGAAAGTGAGGAGAGACAGCAATGTGTGTGTCACCCTTGCAAAGCTCACTGTGTGCTGAAGATGGCGAGAGAGATCATTCACTTTTGGCTCTTGGGCTGCGGGAGCAGAGTTCAAACGTTCGTGCCTTACTCTGCTGTGCTCAGAGATTACCAGGCACCAGAGATGATTCAAATGCACTTTGAGATAGGAAAGTGAGGAGAGACAGCAATGTGTGTGTCACCCTTGCAAAGCTCACTGAGTGCTGAAGACGCCCAGAAACATCATTCGCACCTGGATCTTCTGCTCTGGGAGCAGAGTTCAAACATTCGTTTCCTACGCTGCTCTGCTCAGGCAGCTCCAGACTCCACCGATGTCGGATTCGAATGCACTTTGAGGTAAGGAAGTAAGGAGTGACAGCAATGTGTGTGTCACCCTTGAAAGGGCACTGTGTGCAGAAGATGCCCAGACACATCTTTCACTCCTGCCTCTTTTCCTGTGGGAGCAGAGTTCACATGTTTATGCTTCACTCTGCTGAGCTCTGCCGACGGCAGGAAACGGAGATGTTGGATTCAAATGCACTTCGAGGTAGGAAAGTGAGGAGAGACAGCAATGTGTGTGTCACCCTTGCAAAGCTCACTGGGTGCTGAAGATGGCGAGAGAGATCTTTCACTCCTGGCTCTTTGGCTGTGGGAGCAGAGTTCAAGCGTTAGTGCCTTACTCTGCTGTGCTCAGAGAGCACCAGGCACCAAAGATGTTGGATTCAATCGCACTTTTAGGTAGGAAGGGAGGAGAGACAGCAATGAGTGTGTCACCCTTGCAGTGCTCCCTGTGTGCTGAAGGTGCCCAGCAACATCTTTCACTCCTGCCTCTTTGGTTCTGGGAGCAGAGTTCAAACGTTCGTGCTTTACTCTGCTGTGCTCAGCCGGAAATAGGCACCGGAGATATTGAATTCAAATGCACTTTGAGGTAGGGATTGAGGAGAGACAGCAATGTGTGTGTCGCTCTTCAAAGCTCACTCTCTGCTGAAATTGCAAAGCAACATCTTTCATTCCTGCCTCTTTTCCGGTGGGAGCAGAGTTTAAACGTTCGTGCTTTACTCTGCTGTGCTCTGAGAGCACCAGGCACCAAAGATGTTGGATTCAAATGCACTTCGAGGTAGGAAAGTGAGGAGAGACAGCAATGTGTGTGTCACCCTTGCAAAGCTCACTGGGTGCTGAAGATGGCGAGAGAGATCTTTCACTCCTGGCTCTTTGGCTGTGGGAGCAGAGTTCAAACGTTCGTGCCTTACTCTGCTGTGCTCAGAGAGCACCAGGCACCAAAGATGTTGGATTCAATCGCACTTTTAGGTAGGAAGGGAGGAGAGACAGCAATGAGTGTGTCACCCTTGCAGTGCTCCCTGTGTGCTGAAGATCCTCAGCAACATCTTTCACTCCTGCCTCTTTGGCTCTGGGAGCAGAGTTCAAACGTTCCTGCTTTACTCAGCTGTGCTCAGAGATGTGCACCAGAGATGATTCAAATGCACTTTGTGGTAGGAAAATGAGGAGAGACAGCAATGTGTGTGTCACCCTTGCAAAGCTCACTGGGTGCTGAAGATGGCGAGAGAGATCTTTCACTCCTGGCTCTTTGGCTGTGGGAGCAGAGTTCAAACGTTCGTGCTTTACTCTGCTGTGCTCAGAGAGCACCAGGCACCGGAGATGTTGGATTCAAACGCACTTTTAGGTAGGAAGGGAGGAGAGACAGCAATGAGTGTGTCACCCTTGCAGTGCTCCCTGTGTGCTGAAGATCCTCAGCAACATCTTTCACTCCTACCTCTTTGGCTCTGGGAGCAGAGTTCAAACGTTCGTGCTTTACTCAGCTGTGCTCAGAGATGACCAGGCACCAGAGATGATTCAAATGCACTTTGTGGTAGGAAAATGAGGAGAGACAGCAATGTGTGTGTCACCCTTGCAAAGCTCACTGAGTGCTGAAGACGCCAAGAAATATCATTCGCACCTGGATCTTCTGCTCTGGGAGCAGAGTTCAAACATTCGTTTCCTACGCTGCTCTGCTCAGGCAGCTCCAGACTCCACGGATGTCGGATTCGAATGCACTTTGAGGTAGGGAAGTAAGGAGTGACAGCAATGTGTGTGTCACCCTTGAAAGGGCACTGTGTGCAGAAGATGCCCAGACACATCTTTCACTCCTGCCTCTTTTCCTGTGGGAGCAGAGTTCACATGTATATGCTTCACTCTGCTGAGCTCAGCCGACGGCAGGAAACAGAGATGTTGGATTCAAATGCACTTTGAGGTAGGAAAGTGAGGAAAAACAGCAATGTGTGTGTCACCCTTGCAAAGCTCACTGGGTGCTGAAGATGGCGAGAGAGATCTTTCACTCCTGGCTCTTTGGCTGTGGGAGCAGAGTTCAAACTTTCGTGCTTTACTCTGCTGTGCTCAGAGAGCACCAGGCACCGGAGATGTTGGATTCAAACGCACTTTTAGGTAGGAAGGGAGGAGAGACAGCAATGAGTGTGTCACCCTTGCACTGCTCCCTGTGTGCTGAAGGTGCCCAGCAACATCTTTCACTCCTGCCCCTTTGGTTCTGGGAGCAGAGTTCAAACGTTCGTGCTTTACTCTGCTGTGCTCAGCCGGAAATAGGCACCGGAGATATTGAATTCAAATGCACTTTGAGGTAGGGATTGAGGAGAGACAGCAATGTGTGTGTCGCTCTTCAAAGCTCACTCTCTGCTGAAATTGCAAAGCAACATCTTTCATTCCTGCCTCTTTTCCGGTGGGAGCAGAGTTTAAACGTTCGTGCTTTACTCTGCTGTGCTCTGAGAGCACCAGGCACCAAAGATGTTGGATTCAAATGCACTTCGAGGTAGGAAAGTGAGGAGAGACAGCAATGTGTGTGTCACCCTTGCAAAGCTCACTGGGTGCTGAAGATGGCGAGAGAGATCTTTCACTCCTGGCTCTTTGGCTGTGGGAGCAGAGTTCAAACGTTCGTGCCTTACTCTGCTGTGCTCAGAGAGCACCAGGCACCAAAGATGTTGGATTCAATCGCACTTTTAGGTAGGAAGGGAGGAGAGACAGCAATGAGTGTGTCACCCTTGCAGTGCTCCCTGTGTGCTGAAGATCCTCAGCAACATCTTTCACTCCTGCCTCTTTGGCTCTGGGAGCAGAGTTCAAACGTTCCTGCTTTACTCAGCTGTGCTCAGAGATGTGCACCAGAGATGATTCAAATGCACTTTGTGGTAGGAAAATGAGGAGAGACAGCAATGTGTGTGTCACCCTTGCAAAGCTCACTGAGTGCTGAAGACGCCCAGAAACATCATTCGCACCTGGATCTTCTGCTCTGGGAGCAGAGTTCAAACATTCGTTTCCTACGCTGCTCTGCTCAGGCAGCTCCAGACTCCACCGATGTCGGATTCGAATGCACTTTGAGGTAGGGAAGTAAGGAGTGACAGCAATGTGTGTGTCACCCTTGAAAGCGCACTGTGTGCAGAAGATGCCCAGACACATCTTTCACTCCTGCCTCTTTTCCTGTGGGAGCAGAGTTCACATGTTTATGCTTCACTCTGCTGAGCTCAGCCGACGGCAGGAACCGGAGATGTTGGATTCAAATGCACTTTGAGGTAGGAAAGTGAGGAAAAACAGCAATGTGTGTGTCACCCTTGCAAAGCTCACTGGGTGCTGAAGATGGCGAGAGAGATCTTTCACTCCTGGCTCTTTGGCTGTGGGAGCAGAGTTCAAACGTTCGTGCCTTACTCTGCTGTGCTCAGAGAGCACCAGGCACCAAAGATGTTGGATTCAATCGCACTTTTAGGTAGGAAGGGAGGAGAGACAGCAATGAGTGTGTCACCCTTGCAGTGCTCCCTGTGTGCTGAAGATCCTCAGCAACATCTTTCACTCCTGCCTCTTTGGCTCTGGGAGCAGAGTTCAAACGTTCCTGCTTTACTCAGCTGTGCTCAGAGATGTGCACCAGAGATGATTCAAATGCACTTTGTGGTAGGAAAATGAGGAGAGACAGCAATGTGTGTGTCACCCTTGCAAAGCTCACTGAGTGCTGAAGACGCCCAGAAACATCATTCGCACCTGGATCTTCTGCTCTGGGAGCAGAGTTCAAACATTCGTTTCCTACGCTGCTCTGCTCAGGCAGCTCCAGACTCCACCGATGTCGGATTCGAATGCACTTTGAGGTAGGGAAGTAAGGAGTGACAGCAATGTGTGTGTCACCCTTGAAAGCGCACTGTGTGCAGAAGATGCCCAGACACATCTTTCACTCCTGCCTCTTTTCCTGTGGGAGCAGAGTTCACATGTTTATGCTTCACTCTGCTGAGCTCAGGGGACGGCAGGAACCGGAGATGTTGGATTCAAATGCACTTTGAGGTAGGAAAGTGAGGAAAAACAGCAATGTGTGTGTCACCCTTGCAAAGCTCACTGGGTGCTGAAGATGGCGAGAGAGATCTTTCACTCCTGGCTCTTTGGCTGTGGGAGCAGAGTTCAAACGTTCGTGCTTTACTCTGCTGTGCTCAGAGAGCACCAGGCACCGGAGATGTTGGATTCAAACGCACTTTTAGGTAGGAAGGGAGGAGAGACAGCAATGAGTGTGTCACCCTTGCAGTGCTCCCTGTGTGCTGAAGATCCTCAGCAACATCTTTCACTCCTACCTCTTTGGCTCTGGGAGCAGAGTTCAAACGTTCGTGCTTTACTCAGCTGTGCTCAGAGATGACCAGGCACCAGAGATGATTCAAATGCACTTTGTGGTAGGAAAATGAGGAGAGACAGCAATGTGTGTGTCACCCTTGCAAAGCTCACTGAGTGCTGAAGACGCCCAGAAACATCATTCGCACCTGGATCTTCTGCTCTGGGAGCAGAGTTCAGACATTCGTTTCCTACGCTGCTCTGCTCAGGCAGCTCCAGACTCCACCGATGTCGGATTCGAATGCACTTTGAGGTAGGGAAGTAAGGAGTGACAGCAATGTGTGTGTCACCCTTGAAAGCGCACTGTGTGCAGAAGATGCCCAGACACATCTTTCACTCCTGCCTCTTTTCCTGTGGGAGCAGAGTTCACATGTTTATGCTTCACTCTGCTGAGCTCAGCCGACGGCAGGAAACGGAGATGTTGGATTCAAATGCACTTTGAGGTAGGGATTGAGGAGAGACAGCAATGTGTGTGTCGCTCTTCAAAGCTCACTCTCTGCTGAAATTGCAAAGCAACATCTCTCATTCCTGCCTCTTTTCCGGTGGGAGCAGAGTTTAAACGTTCGTGCTTTACTCTGCTGTGCTCTGAGAGCACCAGGCACCAAAGATGTTGGATTCAAATGCACTTTGAGGTAGGAAAGTGAGGAGAGACAGCAATGTGTGTGTCACCCTTGCAAAGCTCACTGTGTGCTAAAGATGGCGAGAGAGATCTTTCACTCCTGGCTCTTTGGCTGTGGGAGCAGAGTTCAAACGTTCGTGCTTTACTCAGCTGTGCTCAGAGATGACCAGGCACCAGAGATGATTCAAATGCACTTTGTGGTAGGAAAATGAGGAGAGGCAGCAATGTGTGTGTCACCCTTGCAAAGCTCACTGAGTGCTGAAGACGCCAAGAAACATCATTCGCACCTGGATCTTCTGCTCTGGGAGAAGAGTTCAAACATTCGTTTCCTACGCTGCTCTGCTCAGGCAGCTCCAGACTCCACCGATGTCGGATTCGAATGCACTTTGAGGTAGGGAAGTAAGGAGTGACAGCAATGTGTGTGTCACCCTTGAAAGGGCACTGTGTGCAGAAGATGCCCAGACACATCTTTCACTCCTGCCTCTTTTCCTGTGGGAGCAGAGTTCACATGTTTATGCTTCACTCTGCTGAGCTCAGCCGACGGCAGGAACCGGAGATGTTGGATTCAAATGCACTTTAAGGTAGGAAAGTGAGGAAAAACAGCAATGTGTGTGTCACCCTTGCAAAGCTCACTGGGTGCTGAAGATGGCGAGAGAGATCTTTCACTCCTGGCTCTTTGGCTGTGGGAGCAGAGTTCAAACGTTCGTGCTTTACTCTGCTGTGCTCAGAGAGCACCAGGCACCGGAGATGTTGGATTCAAACGCACTTTTAGGTAGGAAGGGAGGAGAGACAGCAATGAGTGTGTCACCCTTGCAGTGCTCCCTGTGTGCTGAAGATCCTCAGCAACATCTTTCACTCCTACCTCTTTGGCTCTGGGAGCAGAGTTCAAACGTTCGTGCTTTACTCAGCTGTGCTCAGAGATGACCAGGCACCAGAGATGATTCAAATGCACTTTGTGGTAGGAAAATGAGGAGAGACAGCAATGTGTGTGTCACCCTTGCAAAGCTCACTGAGTGCTGAAGACGCCAAGAAATATCATTCGCACCTGGATCTTCTGCTCTGGGAGCAGAGTTCAAACATTCGTTTCCTACGCTGCTCTGCTCAGGCAGCTCCAGACTCCACGGATGTCGGATTCGAATGCACTTTGAGGTAGGGAAGTAAGGAGTGACAGCAATGTGTGTGTCACCCTTGAAAGGGCACTGTGTGCAGAAGATGCCCAGACACATCTTTCACTCCTGCCTCTTTTCCTGTGGGAGCAGAGTTCACATGTATATGCTTCACTCTGCTGAGCTCAGCCGACGGCAGGAAACAGAGATGTTGGATTCAAATGCACTTTGAGGTAGGAAAGTGAGGAAAAACAGCAATGTGTGTGTCACCCTTGCAAAGCTCACTGGGTGCTGAAGATGGCGAGAGAGATCTTTCACTCCTGGCTCTTTGGCTGTGGGAGCAGAGTTCAAACGTTCGTGCTTTACTCTGCTGTGCTCAGAGAGCACCAGGCACCAGAGATGTTGGATTCAAACGCACTTTTAGGTAGGAAGGGAGGAGAGACAGCAATGAGTGTGTCACCCTTGCTGTGCTCCCTGTGTGCTGAAGGTGCCCAGCAACATCTTTCACTCCTGCCTCTTTGGTTCTGGGAGCAGAGTTCAAACGTTCGTGCTTTACTCTGCTGTGCTCAGCTGGAAATAGGCACCGGAGATATTGAATTCAAATGCACTTTGAGGTAGGGATTGAGGAGAGACAGCAATGTGTGTGTCGCTCTTCAAAGCTCACTCTCTGCTGAAATTGCAAAGCAACATCTTTCATTCCTGCCTCTTTTCCGGTGGGAGCAGAGTTTAAACGTTCGTGCTTTACTCTGCTGTGCTCTGAGAGCACCAGGCACCAAAGATGTTGGATTCAAATGCACTTTGAGGTAGGAAAGTGAGGAGAGACAGCAATGAGTGTGTCACCCTTGCAAAGCTCACTGTGTGCTAAAGATGGCGAGAGAGATCTTTCACTCCTGGCTCTTTGGCTGTGGGAGCAGAGTTCAAACGTTCGTGCTTTACTCAGCTGTGCTCAGAGATGACCAGGCACCAGAGATGATTCAAATGCACTTTGTGGTAGGAAAATGAGGAGAGACAGCAATGTGTGTGTCACCCTTGCAAAGCTCACTGAGTGCTGAAGACGCCAAGAAACATCATTCGCACCTGGATCTTCTGCTCTGGGAGCAGAGTTCAAACATTCGTTTCCTACGCTGCTCTGCTCAGGCAGCTCCAGACTCCACCGATGTCGGATTCGAATGCACTTTGAGGTAGGGAAGTAAGGAGTGACAGCAATGTGTGTGTCACCCTTGAAAGGGCACTGTGTGCAGAAGATGCCCAGACACATCTTTCACTCCTGCCTCTTTTCCTGTGGGAGCAGAGTTCACATGTTTATGCTTCACTCTGCTGAGCTCAGCCGACGGCAGGAGCCGGAGATGTTGGATTCAAATGCACTTTAAGGTAGGAAAGTGAGGAAAAACAGCAATGTGTGTGTCACCCTTGCAAAGCTCACTGGGTGCTGAAGATGGCGAGAGAGATCTTTCACTCCTGGCTCTTTGGCTGTGGGAGCAGAGTTCAAATGTTCGTGCTTTACTCTGCTGTGCTCAGAGAGCACCAGGCACCGGAGATGTTGGATTCAAACGCACTTTTAGGTAGGAAGGGAGGAGAGACAGCAATGAGTGTGTCACCCTTGCAGTGCTCCCTGTGTGCTGAAGATCCTCAGCAACATCTTTCACTCCTACCTCTTTGGCTCTGGGAGCAGAGTTCAAACGTTCGTGCTTTACTCAGCTGTGCTCAGAGATGACCAGGCACCAGAGATGATTCAAATGCACTTTGTGGTAGGAAAATGAGGAGAGACAGCAATGTGTGTGTCACCCTTGCAAAGCTCACTGAGTGCTGAAGACGCCAAGAAATATCATTCGCACCTGGATCTTCTGCTCTGGGAGCAGAGTTCAAACATTCGTTTCCTACGCTGCTCTGCTCAGGCAGCTCCAGACTCCACGGATGTCGGATTCGAATGCACTTTGAGGTAGGGAAGTAAGGAGTGACAGCAATGTGTGTGTCACCCTTGAAAGCGCACTGTGTGCAGAAGATGCCCAGACACATCTTTCACTCCTGCCTCTTTTCCTGTGGGAGCAGAGTTCACATGTATATGCTTCACTCTGCTGAGCTCAGCCGACGGCAGGAAACAGAGATGTTGGATTCAAATGCACTTTGAGGTAGGAAAGTGAGGAAAAACAGCAATGTGTGTGTCACCCTTGCAAAGCTCACTGGGTGCTGAAGATGGCGAGAGAGATCTTTCACTCCTGGCTCTTTGGCTGTGGGAGCAGAGTTCAAACGTTCGTGCTTTACTCTGCTGTGCTCAGAGCGCACCAGGCACCAGAGATGTTGGATTCAAACGCACTTTTAGGTAGGAAGGGAGGAGAGACAGCAATGAGTGTGTCACCCTTGCTGTGCTCCCTGTGTGCTGAAGGTGCCCAGCAACATCTTTCACTCCTGCCTCTTTGGTTCTGGGAGCAGAGTTCAAACGTTCGTGCTTTACTCTGCTGTGCTCAGCTGGAAATAGGCACCGGAGATATTGAATTCAAATGCACTTTGAGGTAGGAAAGTGAGGAGAGACAGCAATGTGTGTGTCACCCTTGCAAAGCTCACTGTGTGCTGAAGATGGCGAGAGAGATCATTCACTTTTGGCTCTTTGGCTGCGGGAGCAGAGTTCAAACGTTCGTGCCTTACTCTGCTGTGCTCAGAGATGACCAGGCACCAGAGATGATTCAAATGCACTTTGAGATAGGAAAGTGAGGAGAGACAGCAATGTGTGTGTCACCCTTGCAAAGCTCACTGAGTGCTGAAGACGCCCAGAAACATCATTCGCACCTGGATCTTCTGCTCTGGGAGCAGAGTTCAAACATTCGTTTCCTACGCTGCTCTGCTCAGGCAGCTCCAGACGCCACCGATGTCGGATTCGAATGCACTTTGAGGTAAGGAAGTAAGGAGTGACAGCAATGTGTGTGTCACCCTTGAAAGGGCACTGTGTGCAGAAGATGCCCAGACACATCTTTCACTCCTGCCTCTTTTCCTGTGGGAGCAGAGTTCACATGTTTATGCTTCACTCTGCTGAGCTCAGCCGACGGCAGGAAACGGAGATGTTGGATTCAAATGCACTTCGAGGTAGGAAAGTGAGGAGAGACAGCAATGTGTGTGTCACCCTTGCAAAGCTCACTGGGTGCTGAAGATGGCGAGAGAGATCTTTCACTCCTGGCTCTTTGGCTGTGGGAGCAGAGTTCAAACGTTAGTGCCTTACTCTGCTGTGCTCAGAGAGCACCAGGCACCAAAGATGTTGGATTCAATCGCACTTTTAGGTAGGAAGGGAGGAGAGACAGCAATGAGTGTGTCACCCTTGCAGTGCTCCCTGTGTGCTGAAGATCCTCAGCAACATCTTTCACTCCTGCCTCTTTGGCTCTGGGAGCAGAGTTCAAACGTTCCTGCTTTACTCAGCTGTGCTCAGAGATGACCAGGCACCAGAGATGATTCAAATGCACTTTGTGGTAGGAAAATGAGGAGAGACAGCAATGTGTGTGTCACCCTTGCAAAGCTCACTGAGTGCTGAAGACGCCCAGAAACATCATTCGCACCTGGATCTTCTGCTCTGGGAGCAGAGTTCAAACATTCGTTTCCTACGCTGCTCTGCTCAGGCAGCTCCAGACTCCACGGATGTCGGATTCGAATGCACTTTGAGGTAGGGAAGTAAGGAGTGACAGCAATGTGTGTGTCACCCTTGAAAGCGCACTGTGTGCAGAAGATGCCCAGACACATCTTTCACTCCTGCCTCTTTTCCTGTGGGAGCAGAGTTCACATGTTTATGCTTCACTCTGCTGAGCTCAGCCGACGGCAGGAAACGGAGATGTTGGATTCAAATGCACTTTGAGGTAGGAAAGTGAGGAAAAACAGCAATGTGTGTGTCACCCTTGCAAAGCTCACTGGGTGCTGAAGATGGCGAGAGAGATCTTTCACTCCTGGCTCTTTGGCTGTGGGAGCAGAGTTCAAACTTTCGTGCTTTACTCTGCTGTGCTCAGAGAGCACCAGGCACCGGAGATGTTGGATTCAAACGCACTTTTAGGTAGGAAGGGAGGAGAGACAGCAATGAGTGTGTCACCCTTGCAGTGCTCCCTGTGTGCTGAAGGTGCCCAGCAACATCTTTCACTCCTGCCTCTTTGGTTCTGGGAGCAGAGTTCAAACGTTCGTGCTTTACTCTGCTGTGCTCAGCCGGAAATAGGCACCGGAGATACTGAATTCAAATGCACTTTGAGGTAGGGATTGAGGAGAGACAGCAATGTGTGTGTCGCTCTTCAAAGCTCACTCTCTGCTGAAATTGCAAAGCAACATCTTTCATTCCTGCCTCTTTTCCGGTGGGAGCAGAGTTTAAACGTTCGTGCTTTACTCTGCTGTGCTCTGAGAGCACCAGGCACCAAAGATGTTGGATTCAAATGCACTTCGAGGTAGGAAAGTGAGGAGAGACAGCAATGTGTGTGTCACCCTTGCAAAGCTCACTGGGTGCTGAAGATGGCGAGAGAGATCTTTCACTCCTGGCTCTTTGGCTGTGGGAGCAGAGTTCAAACGTTCGTGCCTTACTCTGCTGTGCTCAGAGAGCACCAGGCACCAAAGATGTTGGATTCAATCGCACTTTTAGGTAGGAAGGGAGGAGAGACAGCAATGAGTGTGTCACCCTTGCAGTGCTCCCTGTGTGCTGAAGATCCTCAGCAACATCTTTCACTCCTGCCTCTTTGGCTCTGGGAGCAGAGTTCAAACGTTCCTGCTTTACTCAGCTGTGCTCAGAGATGTGCACCAGAGATGATTCAAATGCACTTTGTGGTAGGAAAATGAGGAGAGACAGCAATGTGTGTGTCACCCTTGCAAAGCTCACTGAGTGCTGAAGACGCCCAGAAACATCATTCGCACCTGGATCTTCTGCTCTGGGAGCAGAGTTCAAACATTCGTTTCCTACGCTGCTCTGCTCAGGCAGCTCCAGACTCCACCGATGTCGGATTCGAATGCACTTTGAGGTAGGGAAGTAAGGAGTGACAGCAATGTGTGTGTCACCCTTGAAAGCGCACTGTGTGCAGAAGATGCCCAGACACATCTTTCACTCCTGCCTCTTTTCCTGTGGGAGCAGAGTTCACATGTTTATGCTTCACTCTGCTGAGCTCAGCCGACGGCAGGAACCGGAGATGTTGGATTCAAATGCACTTTGAGGTAGGAAAGTGAGGAAAAACAGCAATGTGTGTGTCACCCTTGCAAAGCTCACTGGGTGCTGAAGATGGCGAGAGAGATCTTTCACTCCTGGCTCTTTGGCTGTGGGAGCAGAGTTCAAACGTTCGTGCTTTACTCTGCTGTGCTCAGAGAGCACCAGGCACCGGAGATGTTGGATTCAAACGCACTTTTAGGTAGGAAGGGAGGAGAGACAGCAATGAGTGTGTCACCCTTGCAGTGCTCCCTGTGTGCTGAAGATCCTCAGCAACATCTTTCACTCCTACCTCTTTGGCTCTGGGAGCAGAGTTCAAACGTTCGTGCTTTACTCAGCTGTGCTCAGAGATGACCAGGCACCAGAGATGATTCAAATGCACTTTGTGGTAGGAAAATGAGGAGAGACAGCAATGTGTGTGTCACCCTTGCAAAGCTCACTGAGTGCTGAAGACGCCAAGAAATATCATTCGCACCTGGATCTTCTGCTCTGGGAGCAGAGTTCAAACATTCGTTTCCTACGCTGCTCTGCTCAGGCAGCTCCAGACTCCACGGATGTCGGATTCGAATGCACTTTGAGGTAGGGAAGTAAGGAGTGACAGCAATGTGTGTGTCACCCTTGAAAGGGCACTGTGTGCAGAAGATGCCCAGACACATCTTTCACTCCTGCCTCTTTTCCTGTGGGAGCAGAGTTCACATGTATATGCTTCACTCTGCTGAGCTCAGCCGACGGCAGGAAACAGAGATGTTGGATTCAAATGCACTTTGAGGTAGGAAAGTGAGGAAAAACAGCAATGTGTGTGTCACCCTTGCAAAGCTCACTGGGTGCTGAAGATGGCGAGAGAGATCTTTCACTCCTGGCTCTTTGGCTGTGGGAGCGGAGTTCTAACGTTCGTGCTTTACTCTGCTGTGCTCAGAGAGCACCAGGCACCAGAGATGTTGGATTCAAACGCACTTTTAGGTAGGAAGGGAGGAGAGACAGCAATGAGTGTGTCACCCTTGCTGTGCTCCCTGTGTGCTGAAGGTGCTCAGCAACATCTTTCACTCCTGCCTCTTTGGTTCTGGGAGCAGAGTTCAAACGTTCGTGCTTTACTCTGCTGTGCTCAGCTGGAAATAGGCACCGGAGATATTGAATTCAAATGCACTTTGAGGTAGGGATTGAGGAGAGACAGCAATGTGTGTGTCGCTCTTCAAAGCTCACTCTCTGCTGAAATTGCAAAGCAACATCTTTCATTCCTGCCTCTTTTCCGGTGGGAGCAGAGTTTAAACGTTCGTGCTTTACTCTGCTGTGCTCTGAGAGCACCAGGCACCAAAGATGTTGGATTCAAATGCACTTTGAGGTAGGAAAGTGAGGAGAGACAGCAATGTGTGTGTCACCCTTGCAAAGCTCACTGTGTGCTGAAGATGGCGAGAGAGATCATTCACTTTTGGCTCTTGGGCTGCGGGAGCAGAGTTCAAACGTTCGTGCCTTAATCTGCTGTGCTCAGAGATTACCAGGCACCAGAGATGATTCAAATGCACTTTGAGATAGGAAAGTGAGGAGAGACAGCAATGTGTGTGTCACCCTTGCAAAGCTCACTGAGTGCTGAAGACGCCCAGAAACATCATTTGCACCTGGATCTTCTGCTCTGGGAGCAGAGTTCAAACATTCGTTTCCTACGCTGCTCTGCTCAGGCAGCTCCAGACTCCACCGATGTCGGATTCGAATGCACTTTGAGGTAAGGAAGTAAGGAGTGACAGCAATGTGTGTGTCACCCTTGAAAGGGCACTGTGTGCAGAAGATGCCCAGACACATCTTTCACTCCTGCCTCTTTTCCTGTGGGAGCAGAGTTCACATGTTTATGCTTCACTCTGCTGAGCTCAGCCGACGGCAGGAAACGGAGATGTTGGATTCAAATGCACTTTGAGGTAGGAAAGTGAGGAAAAACAGCAATGTGTGTGTCACCCTTGCAAAGCTCACTGGGTGCTGAAGATGGCGAGAGAGATCTTTCACTCCTGGCTCTTTGGCTGTGGGAGCAGAGTTCAAACGTTCGTGCCTTACTCTGCTGTGCTCAGAGAGCACCAGGCACCAAAGATGTTGGATTCAATCGCACTTTTAGGTAGGAAGGGAGGAGAGACAGCAATGAGTGTGTCACCCTTGCAGTGCTCCCTGTGTGCTGAAGATCCTCAGCAACATCTTTCACTCCTGCCTCTTTGGCTCTGGGAGCAGAGTTCAAACGTTCCTGCTTTACTCAGCTGTGCTCAGAGATGACCAGGCACCAGAGATGATTCAAATGCACTTTGTGGTAGGAAAATGAGGAGAGACAGCAATGTGTGTGTCACCCTTGCAAAGCTCACTGAGTGCTGAAGACGCCCAGAAACATCATTCGCACCTGGATCTTCTGCTCTGGGAGCAGAGTTCAAACATTCGTTTCCTACGCTGCTCTGCTCAGGCAGCTCCAGACTCCACCGATGTCGGATTCGAATGCACTTTGAGGTAGGGAAGTAAGGAGTGACAGCAATGTGTGTGTCACCCTTGAAAGCGCACTGTGTGCAGAAGATGCCCAGACACATCTTTCACTCCTGCCTCTTTTCCTGTGGGAGCAGAGTTCACATGTTTATGCTTCACTCTGCTGAGCTCAGCCGACGGCAGGAACCGGAGATGTTGGATTCAAATGCACTTTGAGGTAGGAAAGTGAGGAAAAACAGCAATGTGTGTGTCACCCTTGCAAAGCTCACTGGGTGCTGAAGATGGCGAGAGAGATCTTTCACTCCTGGCTCTTTGGCTGTGGGAGCAGAGTTCAAACGTTCGTGCTTTACTCTGCTGTGCTCAGAGAGCACCAGGCACCGGAGATGTTGGATTCAAACGCACTTTTAGGTAGGAAGGGAGGAGAGACAGCAATGAGTGTGTCACCCTTGCAGTGCTCCCTGTGTGCTGAAGGTGCCCAGCAACATCTTTCACTCCTGCCTCTTTGGTTCTGGGAGCAGAGTTCAAACGTTCGTGCTTTACTCTGCTGTGCTCAGCCGGAAATAGGCACCGGAGATATTGAATTCAAATGCACTTTGAGGTAGGGATTGAGGAGAGACAGCAATGTGTGTGTCGCTCTTCAAAGCTCACTCTCTGCTGAAATTGCAAAGCAACATCTCTCATTCCTGCCTCTTTTCCGGTGGGAGCAGAGTTTAAACGTTCGTGCTTTACTCTGCTGTGCTCTGAGAGCACCAGGCACCAAAGATGTTGGATTAAAATGCACTTCGAGGTAGGAAAGTGAGGAGAGACAGCAATGTGTGTGTCACCCTTGCAAAGCTCACTGGGTGCTGAAGATGGCGAGAGAGATCTTTCACTCCTGGCTCTTTGGCTGTGGGAGCAGAGTTCAAACGTTCGTGCCTTACTCTGCTGTGCTCAGAGAGCACCAGGCACCAAAGATGTTGGATTCAATCGCACTTTTAGGTAGGAAGGGAGGAGAGACAGCAATGAGTGTGTCACCCTTGCAGTGCTCCCTGTGTGCTGAAGATCCTCAGCAACATCTTTCACTCCTGCCTCTTTGGCTCTGGGAGCAGAGTTCAAACGTTCCTGCTTTACTCAGCTGTGCTCAGAGATGTGCACCAGAGATGATTCAAATGCACTTTGTGGTAGGAAAATGAGGAGAGACAGCAATGTGTGTGTCACCCTTGCAAAGCTCACTGAGTGCTGAAGACGCCCAGAAACATCATTCGCACCTGGATCTTCTGCTCTGGGAGCAGAGTTCAAACATTCGTTTCCTACGCTGCTCTGCTCAGGCAGCTCCAGACTCCACCGATGTCGGATTCGAATGCACTTTGAGGTAGGGAAGTAAGGAGTGACAGCAATGTGTGTGTCACCCTTGAAAGCGCACTGTGTGCAGAAGATGCCCAGACACATCTTTCACTCCTGCCTCTTTTCCTGTGGGAGCAGAGTTCACATGTTTATGCTTCACTCTGCTGAGCTCAGCCGACGGCAGGAACCGGAGATGTTGGATTCAAATGCACTTTGAGGTAGGAAAGTGAGGAAAAACAGCAATGTGTGTGTCACCCTTGCAAAGCTCACTGGGTGCTGAAGATGGCGAGAGAGATCTTTCACTCCTGGCTCTTTGGCTGTGGGAGCAGAGTTCAAACGTTCGTGCTTTACTCTGCTGTGCTCAGAGAGCACCAGGCACCGGAGATGTTGGATTCAAACGCACTTTTAGGTAGGAAGGGAGGAGAGACAGCAATGAGTGTGTCACCCTTGCAGTGCTCCCTGTGTGCTGAAGATCCTCAGCAACATCTTTCACTCCTACCTCTTTGGCTCTGGGAGCAGAGTTCAAACGTTCGTGCTTTACTCAGCTGTGCTCAGAGATGACCAGGCACCAGAGATGATTCAAATGCACTTTGTGGTAGGAAAATGAGGAGAGACAGCAATGTGTGTGTCACCCTTGCAAAGCTCACTGAGTGCTGAAGACGCCAAGAAATATCATTCGCACCTGGATCTTCTGCTCTGGGAGCAGAGTTCAAACATTCGTTTCCTACGCTGCTCTGCTCAGGCAGCTCCAGACTCCACGGATGTCGGATTCGAATGCACTTTGAGGTAGGGAAGTAAGGAGTGACAGCAATGTGTGTGTCACCCTTGAAAGGGCACTGTGTGCAGAAGATGCCCAGACACATCTTTCACTCCTGCCTCTTTTCCTGTGGGAGCAGAGTTCACATCTATATGCTTCACTCTGCTGAGCTCAGCCGACGGCAGGAAACAGAGATGTTGGATTCAAATGCACTTTGAGGTAGGAAAGTGAGGAAAAACAGCAATGTGTGTGTCACCCTTGCAAAGCTCACTGGGTGCTGAAGATGGCGAGAGAGATCTTTCACTCCTGGCTCTTTGGCTGTGGGAGCAGAGTTCAAACTTTCGTGCTTTACTCTGCTGTGCTCAGAGAGCACCAGGCACCGGAGATGTTGGATTCAAACGCACTTTTAGGTAGGAAGGGAGGAGAGACAGCAATGAGTGTGTCACCCTTGCACTGCTCCCTGTGTGCTGAAGGTGCCCAGCAACATCTTTCACTCCTGCCTCTTTGGTTCTGGGAGCAGAGTTCAAACGTTCGTGCTTTACTCTGCTGTGCTCAGCTGGAAATAGGCACCGGAGATATTGAATTCAAATGCACTTTGAGGTAGGGATTGAGGAGAGACAGCAATGTGTGTGTCGCTCTTCAAAGCTCACTCTCTGCTGAAATTGCAAAGCAACATCTTTCATTCCTGCCTCTTTTCCGGTGGGAGCAGAGTTTAAACGTTCGTGCTTTACTCTGCTGTGCTCTGAGAGCACCAGGCACCAAAGATGTTGGATTCAAATGCACTTCGAGGTAGGAAAGTGAGGAGAGACAGCAATGTGTGTGTCACCCTTGCAAAGCTCACTGGGTGCTGAAGATGGCGAGAGAGATCTTTCACTCCTGGCTCTTTGGCTGTGGGAGCAGAGTTCAAACGTTCGTGCCTTACTCTGCTGTGCTCAGAGAGCACCAGGCACCAAAGATGTTGGATTCAATCGCACTTTTAGGTAGGAAGGGAGGAGAGACAGCAATGAGTGTGTCACCCTTGCAGTGCTCCCTGTGTGCTGAAGATCCTCAGCAACATCTTTCACTCCTGCCTCTTTGGCTCTGGGAGCAGAGTTCAAACGTTCCTGCTTTACTCAGCTGTGCTCAGAGATGTGCACCAGAGATGATTCAAATGCACTTTGTGGTAGGAAAATGAGGAGAGACAGCAATGTGTGTGTCACCCTTGCAAAGCTCACTGAGTGCTGAAGACGCCCAGAAACATCATTCGCACCTGGATCTTCTGCTCTGGGAGCAGAGTTCAAACATTCGTTTCCTACGCTGCTCTGCTCAGGCAGCTCCAGACTCCACCGATGTCGGATTCGAATGCACTTTGAGGTAGGGAAGTAAGGAGTGACAGCAATGTGTGTGTCACCCTTGAAAGCGCACTGTGTGCAGAAGATGCCCAGACACATCTTTCACTCTTGCCTCTTTTCCTGTGGGAGCAGAGTTCACATGTTTATGCTTCACTCTGCTGAGCTCAGCCGACGGCAGGAACCGGAGATGTTGGATTCAAATGCACTTTGAGGTAGGGATTGAGGAGAGACAGCAATGTGTGTGTCGCTCTTCAAAGCTCACTCTCTGCTGAAATTGCAAAGCAACATCTCTCATTCCTGCCTCTTTTCCGGTGGGAGCAGAGTTTAAACGTTCGTGCTTTACTCTGCTGTGCTCTGAGAGCACCAGGCACCAAAGATGTTGGATTCAAATGCACTTTGAGGTAGGAAAGTGAGGAGAGACAGCAATGTGTGTGTCACCCTTGCAAAGCTCACTGTGTGCTAAAGATGGCGAGAGAGATCTTTCACTCCTGGCTCTTTGGCTGTGGGAGCAGAGTTCAAACGTTCGTGCTTTACTCAGCTGTGCTCAGAGATGACCAGGCACCAGAGATGATTCAAATGCACTTTGTGGTAGGAAAATGAGGAGAGACAGCAATGTGTGTGTCACCCTTGCAAAGCTCACTGAGTGCTGAAGACGCCAAGAAACATCATTCGCACCTGGATCTTCTGCTCTGGGAGCAGAGTTCAAACATTCGTTTCCTACGCTGCTCTGCTCAGGCAGCTCCAGACTCCACCGATGTCGGATTCGAATGCACTTTGAGGTAGGGAAGTAAGGAGTGACAGCAATGTGTGTGTCACCCTTGAAAGGGCACTGTGTGCAGAAGATGCCCAGACACATCTTTCACTCCTGCCTCTTTTCCTGTGGGAGCAGAGTTCACATGTATATGCTTCACTCTGCTGAGCTCAGCCGACGGCAGGAAACAGAGATGTTGGATTCAAATGCACTTTGAGGTAGGAAAGTGAGGAAAAACAGCAATGTGTGTGTCACCCTTGCAAAGCTCACTGGGTGCTGAAGATGGCGAGAGAGATCTTTCACTCCTGGCTCTTTGGCTGTGGGAGCGGAGTTCTAACGTTCGTGCTTTACTCTGCTGTGCTCAGAGAGCACCAGGCACCAGAGATGTTGGATTCAAACGCACTTTTACGTAGGAAGGGAGGAGAGACAGCAATGAGTGTGTCACCCTTGCAGTGCTCCCTGTGTGCTGAAGGTGCCCAGCAACATCTTTCACTCCTGCCTCTTTGGTTCTGGGAGCAGAGTTCAAACGTTCGTGCTTTACTCTGCTGTGCTCAGCTGGAAATAGGCACCGGAGATATTGAATTCAAATGCACTTTGAGGTAGGGTTTGAGGAGAGACAGCAATGTGTGTGTCGCTCTTCAAAGCTCACTCTCTGCTGAAATTGCAAAGCAACATCTTTCATTCCTGCCTCTTTTCCGGTGGGAGCAGAGTTTAAACGTTCGTGCTTTACTCTGCTGTGCTCTGAGAGCACGAGGCACCAAAGATGTTGGATTCAAATGCACTTTGAGGTAGGAAAGTGAGGAGAGACAGCAATGTTTGTGTCACCCTTGCAAAGCTCACTGTGTGCTGAAGATGGCGAGAGAGATCATTCACTTTTGGCTCTTGGGCTGCGGGAGCAGAGTTCAAACGTTCGTGCCTTACTCTGCTGTGCTCAGAGATTACCAGGCACCAGAGATGATTCAAATGCACTTTGAGATAGGAAAGTGAGGAGAGACAGCAATGTGTGTGTCACCCTTGCAAAGCTCACTGAGTGCTGAAGACGCCCAGAAACATCATTCGCACCTGGATCTTCTGCTCTGGGAGCAGAGTTCAAACATTCGTTTCCTACGCTGCTCTGCTCAGGCAGCTCCAGACTCCACCGATGTCGGATTCGAATGCACTTTGAGGTAAGGAAGTAAGGAGTGACAGCAATGTGTGTGTCACCCTTGAAAGGGCACTGTGTGCAGAAGATGCCCAGACACATCTTTCACTCCTGCCTCTTTTCCTGTGGGAGCAGAGTTCACATGTTTATGCTTCACTCTGCTGAGCTCAGCCGACGGCAGGAAACGGAGATGTTGGATTCAAATGCACTTCGAGGTAGGAAAGTGAGGAGAGACAGCAATGTGTGTGTCACCCTTGCAAAGCTCACTGGGTGCTGAAGATGGCGAGAGAGATCTTTCACTCCTGGCTCTTTGGCTGTGGGAGCAGAGTTCAAGCGTTAGTGCCTTACTCTGCTGTGCTCAGAGAGCACCAGGCACCAAAGATGTTGGATTCAATCGCACTTTTAGGTAGGAAGGGAGGAGAGACAGCAATGAGTGTGTCACCCTTGCAGTGCTCCCTGTGTGCTGAAGATCCTCAGCAACATCTTTCACTCCTGCCTCTTTGGCTCTGGGAGCAGAGTTCAAACGTTCCTGCTTTACTCAGCTGTGCTCAGAGATGACCAGGCACCAGAGATGATTCAAATGCACTTTGTGGTAGGAAAATGAGGAGAGACAGCAATGTGTGTGTCACCCTTGCAAAGCTCACTGAGTGCTGAAGACGCCCAGAAACATCATTCGCACCTGGATCTTCTGCTCTGGGAGCAGAGTTCAAACATTCGTTTCCTACGCTGCTCTGCTCAGGCAGCTCCAGACTCCACCGATGTCGGATTCGAATGCACTTTGAGGTAGGGAAGTAAGGAGTGACAGCAATGTGTGTGTCACCCTTGAAAGCGCACTGTGTGCAGAAGATGCCCAGACACATCTTTCACTCCTGCCTCTTTTCCTGTGGGAGCAGAGTTCACATGTTTATGCTTCACTCTGCTGAGCTCAGCCGACGGCAGGAAACGGAGATGTTGGATTCAAATGCACTTTGAGGTAGGAAAGTGAGGAAAAACAGCAATGTGTGTGTCACCCTTGCAAAGCTCACTGGGTGCTGAAGATGGCGAGAGAGATCTTTCACTCCTGGCTCTTTGGCTGTGGGAGCAGAGTTCAAACTTTCGTGCTTTACTCTGCTGTGCTCAGAGAGCACCAGGCACCGGAGATGTTGGATTCAAACGCACTTTTAGGTAGGAAGGGAGGAGAGACAGCAATGAGTGTGTCACCCTTGCAGTGCTCCCTGTGTGCTGAAGGTGCCCAGCAACATCTTTCACTCCTGCCTCTTTGGTTCTGGGAGCAGAGTTCAAACGTTCGTGCTTTACTCTGCTGTGCTCAGCCGGAAATAGGCACCGGAGATATTGAATTCAAATGCACTTTGAGGTAGGGATTGAGGAGAGACAGCAATGTGTGTGTCGCTCTTCAAAGCTCACTCTCTGCTGAAATTGCAAAGCAACATCTTTCATTCCTGCCTCTTTTCCGGTGGGAGCAGAGTTTAAACGTTCGTGCTTTACTCTGCTGTGCTCTGAGAGCACCAGGCACCAAAGATGTTGGATTCAAATGCACTTCGAGGTAGGAAAGTGAGGAGAGACAGCAATGTGTGTGTCACCCTTGCAAAGCTCACTGGGTGCTGAAGATGGCGAGAGAGATCTTTCACTCCTGGCTCTTTGGCTGTGGGAGCAGAGTCCAAACGTTCGTGCCTTACTCTGCTGTGCTCAGAGAGCACCAGGCACGAAAGATGTTGGATTCAATCGCACTTTTAGGTAGGAAGGGAGGAGAGACAGCAATGAGTGTGTCACCCTTGCAGTGCTCCCTGTGTGCTGAAGATCCTCAGCAACATCTTTCACTCCTGCCTCTTTGGCTCTGGGAGCAGAGTTCAAACGTTCCTGCTTTACTCAGCTGTGCTCAGAGATGTGCACCAGAGATGATTCAAATGCACTTTGTGGTAGGAAAATGAGGAGAGACAGCAATGTGTGTGTCACCCTTGCAAAGCTCACTGAGTGCTGAAGACGCCCAGAAACATCATTCGCACCTGGATCTTCTGCTCTGGGAGCAGAGTTCAAACATTCGTTTCCTACGCTGCTCTGCTCAGGCAGCTCCAGACTCCACCGATGTCGGATTCGAATGCACTTTGAGGTAGGGAAGTAAGGAGTGACAGCAATGTGTGTGTCACCCTTGAAAGCGCACTGTGTGCAGAAGATGCCCAGACACATCTTTCACTCCTGCCTCTTTTCCTGTGGGAGCAGAGTTCACATGTTTATGCTTCACTCTGCTGAGCTCAGCCGACGGCAGGAAACAGAGATGTTGGATTCAAATGCACTTTGAGGTAGGAAAGTGAGGAAAAACAGCAATGTGTGTGTCACCCTTGCAAAGCTCACTGGGTGCTGAAGATGGCGAGAGAGATCTTTCACTCCTGGCTCTTTGGCTGTGGGAGCAGAGTTCAAACGTTCGTGCTTTACTCTGCTGTGCTCAGAGAGCACCAGGCACCGGAGATGTTGGATTCAAACGCACTTTTAGGTAGGAAGGGAGGAGAGACAGCAATGAGTGTGTCACCCTTGCAGTGCTCCCTGTGTGCTGAAGATCCTCAGCAACATCTTTCACTCCTACCTCTTTGGCTCTGGGAGCAGAGTTCAAACGTTCGTGCTTTACTCAGCTGTGCTCAGAGATGACCAGGCACCAGAGATGATTCAAATGCACTTTGTGGTAGGAAAATGAGGAGAGACAGCAATGTGTGTGTCACCCTTGCAAAGCTCACTGAGTGCTGAAGACGCCAAGAAATATCATTCGCACCTGGATCTTCTGCTCTGGGAGCAGAGTTCAAACATTCGTTTCCTACGCTGCTCTGCTCAGGCAGCTCCAGACTCCACGGATGTCGGATTCGAATGCACTTTGAGGTAGGGAAGTAAGGAGTGACAGCAATGTGTGTGTCACCCTTGAAAGGGCACTGTGTGCAGAAGATGCCCAGACACATCTTTCACTCCTGCCTCTTTTCCTGTGGGAGCAGAGTTCACATGTATATGCTTCACTCTGCTGAGCTCACCCGACGGCAGGAAACAGAGATGTTGGATTCAAATGCACTTTGAGGTAGGAAAGTGAGGAAAAACAGCAATGTGTGTGTCACCCTTGCAAAGCTCACTGGGTGCTGAAGATGGCGAGAGAGATCTTTCACTCCTGGCTCTTTGGCTGTGGGAGCAGAGTTCAAACGTTCGTGCTTTACTCTGCTGTGCTCAGAGAGCACCAGGCACCGGAGATGTTGGATTCAAACGCACTTTTAGGTAGGAAGGGAGGAGAGACAGCAATGAGTGTGTCACCCTTGCAGTGCTCCCTGTGTGCTGAAGGTGCCCAGCAACATCTTTCACTCCTGCCTCTTTGGTTCTGGGAGCAGAGTTCAAACGTTCGTGCTTTACTCTGCTGTGCTCAGCCGGAAATAGGCACCGGAGATATTGAATTCAAATGCACTTTGAGGTAGGGATTGAGGAGAGACAGCAATGTGTGTGTCGCTCTTCAAAGCTCACTCTCTGCTGAAATTGCAAAGCAACATCTTTCATTCCTGCCTCTTTTCCGGTGGGAGCAGAGTTTAAACGTTCGTGCTTTACTCTGCTGTGCTCTGAGAGCACCAGGCACCAAAGATGTTGGATTCAAATGCACTTCGAGGTAGGAAAGTGAGGAGAGACAGCAATGTGTGTGTCACCCTTGCAAAGCTCACTGGGTGCTGAAGATGGCGAGAGAGATCTTTCACTCCTGGCTCTTTGGCTGTGGGAGCAGAGTTCAAACGTTCGTGCCTTACTCTGCTGTGCTCAGAGAGCACCAGGCACCAAAGATGTTGGATTCAATCGCACTTTTAGGTAGGAAGGGAGGAGAGACAGCAATGAGTGTGTCACCCTTGCAGTGCTCCCTGTGTGCTGAAGATCCTCAGCAACATCTTTCACTCCTGCCTCTTTGGCTCTGGGAGCAGAGTTCAAACGTTCCTGCTTTACTCAGCTGTGCTCAGAGATGTGCACCAGAGATGATTCAAATGCACTTTGTGGTAGGAAAATGAGGAGAGACAGCAATGTGTGTGTCACCCTTGCAAAGCTCACTGAGTGCTGAAGACGCCCAGAAACATCATTCGCACCTGGATCTTCTGCTCTGGGAGCAGAGTTCAAACATTCGTTTCCTACGCTGCTCTGCTCAGGCAGCTCCAGACTCCACCGATGTCGGATTCGAATGCACTTTGAGGTAGGGAAGTAAGGAGTGACAGCAATGTGTGTGTCACCCTTGAAAGGGCACTGTGTGCAGAAGATGCCCAGACACATCTTTCACTCCTGCCTCTTTTCCTGTGGGAGCAGAGTTCACATGTTTATGCTTCACTCTGCTGAGCTCAGCCGACGGCAGGAAACGGAGATGTTGGATTCAAATGCACTTTGAGGTAGGAAAGTGAGGAAAAACAGCAATGTGTGTGTCACCCTTGCAAAGCTCACTGGGTGCTGAAGATGGCGAGAGAGATCTTTCACTCCTGGCTCTTTGGCTGTGGGAGCAGAGTTCAAACTTTCGTGCTTTACTCTGCTGTGCTCAGAGAGCACCAGGCACCGGAGATGTTGGATTCAAACGGACTTTTAGGTAGGAAGGGAGGAGAGACAGCAATGAGTGTGTCACCCTTGCAGTGCTCCCTGTGTGCTGAAGGTGCCCAGCAACATCTTTCACTCCTGCCTCTTTGGTTCTGGGAGCAGAGTTCAAACGTTCGTGCTTTACTCTGCTGTGCTCAGCCGGAAATAGGCACCGGAGATATTGAATTCAAATGCACTTTGAGGTAGGGATTGAGGAGAGACAGCAATGTGTGTGTCGCTCTTCAAAGCTCACTCTCTGCTGAAATTGCAAAGCAACATCTTTCATTCCTGCCTCTTTTCCGGTGGGAGCAGAGTTTAAACGTTCGTGCTTTACTCTGCTGTGCTCTGAGAGCACCAGGCACCAAAGATGTTGGATTCAAATGCACTTCGAGGTAGGAAAGTGAGGAGAGACAGCAATGTGTGTGTCACCCTTGCAAAGCTCACTGGGTGCTGAAGATGGCGAGAGAGATCTTTCACTCCTGGCTCTTTGGCTGTGGGAGCAGAGTCCAAACGTTCGTGCCTTACTCTGCTGTGCTCAGAGAGCACCAGGCACCAAAGATGTTGGATTCAATCGCACTTTTAGGTAGGAAGGGAGGAGAGACAGCAATGAGTGTGTCACCCTTGCAGTGCTCCCTGTGTGCTGAAGATCCTCAGCAACATCTTTCACTCCTGCCTCTTTGGCTCTGGGAGCAGAGTTCAAACGTTCCTGCTTTACTCAGCTGTGCTCAGAGATGACCAGGCACCAGAGATGATTCAAATGCACTTTGTGGTAGGAAAATGAGGAGAGACAGCAATGTGTGTGTCACCCTTGCAAAGCTCACTGAGTGCTGAAGACGCCCAGAAACATCATTCGCACCTGGATCTTCTGCTCTGGGAGCAGAGTTCAAACATTCGTTTCCTACGCTGCTCTGCTCAGGCAGCTCCAGACTCCACCGATGTCGGATTCGAATGCACTTTGAGGTAGGGAAGTAAGGAGTGACAGCAATGTGTGTGTCACCCTTGAAAGGGCACTGTGTGCAGAAGATGCCCAGACACATCTTTCACTCCTGCCTCTTTTCCTGTGGGAGCAGAGTTCACATGTTTATGCTTCACTCTGCTGAGCTCAGCCGACGGCAGGAACCGGAGATGTTGGATTCAAATGCACTTTGAGGTAGGAAAGTGAGGAAAAACAGCAATGTGTGTGTCACCCTTGCAAAGCTCACTGGGTGCTGAAGATGGCGAGAGAGATCTTTCACTCCTGGCTCTTTGGCTGTGGGAGCAGAGTTCAAACGTTCGTGCTTTACTCTGCTGTGCTCAGAGAGCACCAGGCACCGGAGATGTTGGATTCAAACGCACTTTTAGGTAGGAAGGGAGGAGAGACAGCAATGAGTGTGTCACCCTTGCACTGCTCCCTGTGTGCTGAAGGTGCCCAGCAACATCTTTCACTCCTGCCTCTTTGGTTCTGGGAGCAGAGTTCAAACGTTCGTGCTTTACTCTGCTGTGCTCAGCCGGAAATAGGCACCGGAGATATTGAATTCAAATGCACTTTGAGGTAGGGATTGAGGAGAGACAGCAATGTGTGTGTCGCTCTTCAAAGCTCAATCTCTGCTGAAATTGCAAAGCAACATCTTTCATTCCTGCCTCTTTTCCGGTGGGAGCAGAGTTTAAACGTTCGTGCTTTACTCTGCTGTGCTCTGAGAGCACCAGGCACCAAAGATGTTGGATTCAAATGCACTTTGAGGTAGGAAAGTGAGGAAAAACAGCAATGTGTGTGTCACCCTTGCAAAGCTCACTGGGTGCTGAAGATGGCGAGAGAGATCTTTCACTCCTGGCTCTTTGGCTGTGGGAGCAGAGTTCAAACTTTCGTGCTTTACTCTGCTGTGCTCAGAGAGCACCAGGCACCGGAGATGTTGGATTCAAACGCACTTTTAGGTAGGAAGGGAGGAGAGACAGCAATGAGTGTGTCACCCTTGCAGTGCTCCCTGTGTGCTGAAGGTGCCCAGCAACATCTTTCACTCCTGCCTCTTTGGTTCTGGGAGCAGAGTTCAAACGTTCGTGCTTTACTCTGCTGTGCTCAGCCGGAAATAGGCACCGGAGATATTGAATTCAAATGCACTTTGAGGTAGGGATTGAGGAGAGACAGCAATGTGTGTGTCGCTCTTCAAAGCTCACTCTCTGCTGAAATTGCAAAGCAACATCTTTCATTCCTGCCTCTTTTCCGGTGGGAGCAGAGTTTAAACGTTCGTGCTTTACTCTGCTGTGCTCTGAGAGCACCAGGCACCAAAGATGTTGGATTCAAATGCACTTCGAGGTAGGAAAGTGAGGAGAGACAGCAATGTGTGTGTCACCCTTGCAAAGCTCACTGGGTGCTGAAGATGGCGAGAGAGATCTTTCACTCCTGGCTCTTTGGCTGTGGGAGCAGAGTTCAAACGTTCGTGCCTTACTCTGCTGTGCTCAGAGAGCACCAGGCACCAAAGATGTTGGATTCAATCGCACTTTTAGGTAGGAAGGGAGGAGAGACAGCAATGAGTGTGTCACCCTTGCAGTGCTCCCTGTGTGCTGAAGATCCTCAGCAACATCTTTCACTCCTGCCTCTTTGGCTCTGGGAGCAGAGTTCAAACGTTCCTGCTTTACTCAGCTGTGCTCAGAGATGTGCACCAGAGATGATTCAAATGCACTTTGTGGTAGGAAAATGAGGAGAGACAGCAATGTGTGTGTCACCCTTGCAAAGCTCACTGAGTGCTGAAGACGCCCAGAAACATCATTCGCACCTGGATCTTCTGCTCTGGGAGCAGAGTTCAAACATTCGTTTCCTACGCTGCTCTGCTCAGGCAGCTCCAGACTCCACCGATGTCGGATTCGAATGCACTTTGAGGTAGGGAAGTAAGGAGTGACAGCAATGTGTGTGTCACCCTTGAAAGCGCACTGTGTGCAGAAGATGCCCAGACACATCTTTCACTCCTGCCTCTTTTCCTGTGGGAGCAGAGTTCACATGTTTATGCTTCACTCTGCTGAGCTCAGCCGACGGCAGGAAACAGAGATGTTGGATTCAAATGCACTTTGAGGTAGGAAAGTGAGGAAAAACAGCAATGTGTGTGTCACCCTTGCAAAGCTCACTGGGTGCTGAAGATGGCGAGAGAGATCTTTCACTCCTGGCTCTTTGGCTGTGGGAGCAGAGTTCAAACGTTCGTGCTTTACTCTGCTGTGCTCAGAGAGCACCAGGCACCGGAGATGTTGGATTCAAACGCACTTTTAGGTAGGAAGGGAGGAGAGACAGCAATGAGTGTGTCACCCTTGCAGTGCTCCCTGTGTGCTGAAGATCCTCAGCAACATCTTTCACTCCTACCTCTTTGGCTCTGGGAGCAGAGTTCAAACGTTCGTGCTTTACTCAGCTGTGCTCAGAGATGACCAGGCACCAGAGATGATTCAAATGCACTTTGTGGTAGGAAAATGAGGAGAGACAGCAATGTGTGTGTCACCCTTGCAAAGCTCACTGAGTGCTGAAGACGCCAAGAAATATCATTCGCACCTGGATCTTCTGCTCTGGGAGCAGAGTTCAAACATTCGTTTCCTACGCTGCTCTGCTCAGGCAGCTCCAGACTCCACGGATGTCGGATTCGAATGCACTTTGAGGTAGGGAAGTAAGGAGTGACAGCAATGTGTGTGTCACCCTTGAAAGGGCACTGTGTGCAGAAGATGCCCAGACACATCTTTCACTCCTGCCTCTTTTCCTGTGGGAGCAGAGTTCACATGTATATGCTTCACTCTGCTGAGCTCAGCCGACGGCAGGAAACAGAGATGTTGGATTCAAATGCACTTTGAGGTAGGAAAGTGAGGAAAAACAGCAATGTGTGTGTCACCCTTGCAAAGCTCACTGGGTGCTGAAGATGGCGAGAGAGATCTTTCACTCCTGGCTCTTTGGCTGTGGGAGCAGAGTTCAAACGTTCGTGCTTTACTCTGCTGTGCTCAGAGAGCACCAGGCACCGGAGATGTTGGATTCAAACGCACTTTTAGGTAGGAAGGGAGGAGAGACAGCAATGAGTGTGTCACCCTTGCAGTGCTCCCTGTGTGCTGAAGGTGCCCAGCAACATCTTTCACTCCTGCCTCTTTGGTTCTGGGAGCAGAGTTCAAACGTTCGTGCTTTACTCTGCTGTGCTCAGCCGGAAATAGGCACCGGAGATATTGAATTCAAATGCACTTTGAGGTAGGGATTGAGGAGAGACAGCAATGTGTGTGTCGCTCTTCAAAGCTCACTCTCTGCTGAAATTGCAAAGCAACATCTTTCATTCCTGCCTCTTTTCCGGTGGGAGCAGAGTTTAAACGTTCGTGCTTTACTCTGCTGTGCTCTGAGAGCACCAGGCACCAAAGATGTTGGATTCAAATGCACTTCGAGGTAGGAAAGTGAGGAGAGACAGCAATGTGTGTGTCACCCTTGCAAAGCTCACTGGGTGCTGAAGATGGCGAGAGAGATCTTTCACTCCTGGCTCTTTGGCTGTGGGAGCAGAGTTCAAACGTTCGTGCCTTACTCTGCTGTGCTCAGAGAGCACCAGGCACCAAAGATGTTGGATTCAATCGCACTTTTAGGTAGGAGGGAGGAGAGACAGCAATGAGTGTGTCACCCTTGCAGTGCTCCCTGTGTGCTGAAGATCCTCAGCAACATCTTTCACTCCTGCCTCTTTGGCTCTGGGAGCAGAGTTCAAACGTTCCTGCTTTACTCAGCTGTGCTCAGAGATGTGCACCAGAGATGATTCAAATGCACTTTGTGGTAGGAAAATGAGGAGAGACAGCAATGTGTGTGTCACCCTTGCAAAGCTCACTGAGTGCTGAAGACGCCCAGAAACATCATTCGCACCTGGATCTTCTGCTCTGGGAGCAGAGTTCAAACATTCGTTTCCTACGCTGCTCTGCTCAGGCAGCTCCAGACTCCACCGATGTCGGATTCGAATGCACTTTGAGGTAGGGAAGTAAGGAGTGACAGCAATGTGTGTGTCACCCTTGAAAGCGCACTGTGTGCAGAAGATGCCCAGACACATCTTTCACTCCTGCCTCTTTTCCTGTGGGAGCAGAGTTCACATGTTTATGCTTCACTCAGCTGAGCTCAGCCGACGGCAGGAAACGGAGATGTTGGATTCAAATGCACTTTGAGGTAGGAAAGTGAGGAAAAACAGCAATGTGTGTGTCACCCTTGCAAAGCTCACTGGGTGCTGAAGATGGCGAGAGAGATCTTTCACTCCTGGCTCTTTGGCTGTGGGAGCAGAGTTCAAACTTTCGTGCTTTACTCTGCTGTGCTCAGAGAGCACCAGGCACCGGAGATGTTGGATTCAAACGCACTTTTAGGTAGGAAGGGAGGAGAGACAGCAATGAGTGTGTCACCCTTGCAGTGCTCCCTGTGTGCTGAAGGTGCCCAGCAACATCTTTCACTCCTGCCTCTTTGGTTCTGGGAGCAGAGTTCAAACGTTCGTGCTTTACTCTGCTGTGCTCAGCCGGAAATAGGCACCGGAGATATTGAATTCAAATGCACTTTGAGGTAGGGATTGAGGAGAGACAGCAATGTGTGTGTCGCTCTTCAAAGCTCACTCTCTGCTGAAATTGCAAAGCAACATCTTTCATTCCTGCCTCTTTTCCGGTGGGAGCAGAGTTTAAACGTTCGTGCTTTACTCTGCTGTGCTCTGAGAGCACCAGGCACCAAAGATGTTGGATTCAAATGCACTTCGAGGTAGGAAAGTGAGGAGAGACAGCAATGTGTGTGTCACCCTTGCAAAGCTCACTGGGTGCTGAAGATGGCGAGAGAGATCTTTCACTCCTGGCTCTTTGGCTGTGGGAGCAGAGTTCAAACGTTCGTGCCTTACTCTGCTGTGCTCAGAGAGCACCAGGCACCAAAGATGTTGGATTCAATCGCACTTTTAGGTAGGAAGGGAGGAGAGACAGCAATGAGTGTGTCACCCTTGCAGTGCTCCCTGTGTGCTGAAGATCCTCAGCAACATCTTTCACTCCTGCCTCTTTGGCTCTGGGAGCAGAGTTCAAACGTTCCTGCTTTACTCAGCTGTGCTCAGAGATGTGCACCAGAGATGATTCAAATGCACTTTGTGGTAGGAAAATGAGGAGAGACAGCAATGTGTGTGTCACCCTTGCAAAGCTCACTGAGTGCTGAAGACGCCCAGAAACATCATTCGCACCTGGATCTTCTGCTCTGGGAGCAGAGTTCAAACATTCGTTTCCTACGCTGCTCTGCTCAGGCAGCTCCAGACTCCACCGATGTCGGATTCGAATGCACTTTGAGGTAGGGAAGTAAGGAGTGACAGCAATGTGTGTGTCACCCTTGAAAGCGCACTGTGTGCAGAAGATGCCCAGACACATCTTTCACTCCTGCCTCTTTTCCTGTGGGAGCAGAGTTCACATGTTTATGCTTCACTCTGCTGAGCTCAGCCGACGGCAGGAAACGGAGATGTTGGATTCAAATGCACTTTGAGGTAGGAAAGTGAGGAAAAACAGCAATGTGTGTGTCACCCTTGCAAAGCTCACTGGGTGCTGAAGATGGCGAGAGAGATCTTTCACTCCTGTCTCTTTGGCTGTGGGAGCAGAGTTCAAACTTTCGTGCTTTACTCTGCTGTGCTCAGAGAGCACCAGGCACCGGAGATGTTGGATTCAAACGCACTTTTAGGTAGGAAGGGAGGAGAGACAGCAATGAGTGTGTCACCCTTGCAGTGCTCCCTGTGTGCTGAAGATCCTCAGCAACATCTTTCACTCCTACCTCTTTGGCTCTGGGAGCAGAGTTCAAACGTTCCTGCTTTACTCAGCTGTGCTCAGAGATGACCAGGCACCAGAGATGATTCAAATGCACTTTGTGGTAGGAAAATGAGGAGAGACAGCAATGTGTGTGTCACCCTTGCAAAGCTCACTGAGTGCTGAAGACGCCAAGAAATATCATTCGCACCTGGATCTTCTGCTCTGGGAGCAGAGTTCAAACATTCGTTTCCTACGCTGCTCTGCTCAGGCAGCTCCAGACTCCACGGATGTCGGATTCGAATGCACTTTGAGGTAGGGAAGTAAGGAGTGACAGCAATGTGTGTGTCACCCTTGAAAGGGCACTGTGTGCAGAAGATGCCCAGACACATCTTTCACTCCTGCCTCTTTTCCTGTGGGAGCAGAGTTCACATGTATATGCTTCACTCTGCTGAGCTCAGCCGACGGCAGGAAACAGAGATGTTGGATTCAAATGCACTTTGAGGTAGGAAAGTGAGGAAAAACAGCAATGTGTGTGTCACCCTTGCAAAGCTCACTGGGTGCTGAAGATGGCGAGAGAGATCTTTCACTCCTGGCTCTTTGGCTGTGGGAGCAGAGTTCAAACGTTCGTGCTTTACTCTGCTGTGCTCAGAGAGCACCAGGCACCAGAGATGTTGGATTCAAACGCACTTTTAGGTAGGAAGGGAGGAGAGACAGCAATGAGTGTGTCACCCTTGCTGTGCTCCCTGTGTGCTGAAGGTGCCCAGCAACATCTTTCACTCCTGCCTCTTTGGTTCTGGGAGCAGAGTTCAAACGTTCGTGCTTTACTCTGCTGTGCTCAGGTGGAAATAGGCACCGGAGATATTGAATTCAAATGCACTTTGAGGTAGGGATTGAGGAGAGACAGCAATGTGTGTGTCGCTCTTCAAAGCTCACTCTCTGCTGAAATTGCAAAGCAACATCTTTCATTCCTGCCTCTTTTCCGGTGGGAGCAGAGTTTAAACGTTCGTGCTTTACTCTGCTGTGCTCTGAGAGCACGAGGCACCAAAGATGTTGGATTCAAATGCACTTTGAGGTAGGAAAGTGAGGAGAGACAGCAATGTGTGTGTCACCCTTGCAAAGCTCACTGTGTGCTGAAGATGGCGAGAGAGATCATTCACTTTTGGCTCTTGGGCTGCGGGAGCAGAGTTCAAACGTTCGTGCCTTACTCTGCTGTGCTCAGAGATTACCAGGCACCAGAGATGATTCAAATGCACTTTGAGATAGGAAAGTGAGGAGAGACAGCAATGTGTGTGTCACCCTTGCAAAGCTCACTGAGTGCTGAAGACGCCCAGAAACATCATTTGCACCTGGATCTTCTGCTCTGGGAGCAGAGTTCAAACATTCGTTTCCTACGCTGCTCTGCTCAGGCAGCTCCAGACTCCACCGATGTCGGATTCGAATGCACTTTGAGGTAAGGAAGTAAGGAGTGACAGCAATGTGTGTGTCACCCTTGAAAGGGCACTGTGTGCAGAAGATGCCCAGACACATCTTTCACTCCTGCCTCTTTTCCTGTGGGAGCAGAGTTCACATGTTTATGCTTCACTCTGCTGAGCTCAGCCGACGGCAGGAAACGGAGATGTTGGATTCAAATGCACTTTGAGGTAGGAAAGTGAGGAAAAACAGCAATGTGTGTGTCACCCTTGCAAAGCTCACTGGGTGCTGAAGATGGCGAGAGAGATCTTTCACTCCTGGCTCTTTGGCTGTGGGAGCAGAGTTCAAACGTTCGTGCCTTACTCTGCTGTGCTCAGAGAGCACCAGGCACCAAAGATGTTGGATTCAATCGCACTTTTAGGTAGGAAGGGAGGAGAGACAGCAATGAGTGTGTCACCCTTGCAGTGCTCCCTGTGTGCTGAAGATCCTCAGCAACATCTTTCACTCCTGCCTCTTTGGCTCTGGGAGCAGAGTTCAAACGTTCCTGCTTTACTCAGCTGTGCTCAGAGATGACAAGGCACCAGAGATGATTCAAATGCACTTTGTGGTAGGAAAATGAGGAGAGACAGCAATGTGTGTGTCACCCTTGCAAAGCTCACTGAGTGCTGAAGACGCCCAGAAACATCATTCGCACCTGGATCTTCTGCTCTGGGAGCAGAGTTCAAACATTCGTTTCCTACGCTGCTCTGCTCAGGCAGCTCCAGACTCCACCGATGTCGGATTCGAATGCACTTTGAGGTAGGGAAGTAAGGAGTGACAGCAATGTGTGTGTCACCCTTGAAAGGGCACTGTGTGCAGAAGATGCCCAGACACATCTTTCACTCCTGCCTCTTTTCCTGTGGGAGCAGAGTTCACATGTTTATGCTTCACTCTGCTGAGCTCAGCCGACGGCAGGAAACGGAGATGTTGGATTCAAATGCACTTTGAGGTAGGGATTGAGGAGAGACAGCAATGTGTGTGTCGCTCTTCAAAGCTCACTCTCTGCTGAAATTGCAAAGCAACATCTCTCATTCCTGCCTCTTTTCCGGTGGGAGCAGAGTTTAAACGTTCGTGCTTTACTCTGCTGTGCTCTGAGAGCACCAGGCACCAAAGATGTTGGATTCAAATGCACTTTGAGGTAGGAAAGTGAGGAGAGACAGCAATGTGTGTGTCACCCTTGCAAAGCTCACTGTGTGCTAAAGATGGCGAGAGAGATCTTTCACTCCTGGCTCTTTGGCTGTGGGAGCAGAGTTCAAACGTTCGTGCTTTACTCAGCTGTGCTCAGAGATGACCAGGCACCAGAGATGATTCAAATGCACTTTGTGGTAGGAAAATGAGGAGAGACAGCAATGTGTGTGTCACCCTTGCAAAGCTCACTGAGTGCTGAAGACGCCAAGAAACATCATTCGCACCTGGATCTTCTGCTCTGGGAGCAGAGTTCAAACATTCGTTTCCTACGCTGCTCTGCTCAGGCAGCTCCAGACTCCACCGATGTCGGATTCGAATGCACTTTGAGGTAGGGAAGTAAGGAGTGACAGCAATGTGTGTGTCACCCTTGAAAGGGCACTGTGTGCAGAAGATGCCCAGACACATCTTTCACTCCTGCCTCTTTTCCTGTGGGAGCAGAGTTCACATGTTTATGCTTCACTCTGCTGAGCTCAGCCGACGGCAGGAACCGGAGATGTTGGATTCAAATGCACTTTAAGGTAGGAAAGTGAGGAAAAACAGCAATGTGTGTGTCACCCTTGCAAAGCTCACTGGGTGCTGAAGATGGCGAGAGAGATCTTTCACTCCTGGCTCTTTGGCTGTGGGAGCAGAGTTCAAACGTTCGTGCTTTACTCTGCTGTGCTCAGAGAGCACCAGGCACCGGAGATGTTGGATTCAAACGCACTTTTAGGTAGGAAGGGAGGAGAGACAGCAATGAGTGTGTCACCCTTGCAGTGCTCCCTGTGTGCTGAAGATCCTCAGCAACATCTTTCACTCCTACCTCTTTGGCTCTGGGAGCAGAGTTCAAACGTTCGTGCTTTACTCAGCTGTGCTCAGAGATGACCAGGCACCAGAGATGATTCAAATGCACTTTGTGGTAGGAAAATGAGGAGAGACAGCAATGTGTGTGTCACCCTTGCAAAGCTCACTGAGTGCTGAAGACGCCAAGAAACATCATTCGCACCTGGATCTTCTGCTCTGGGAGCAGAGTTCAAACATTCGTTTCCTACGCTGCTCTGCTCAGGCAGCTCCAGACTCCACGGATGTCGGATTCGAATGCACTTTGAGGTAGGGAAGTAAGGAGTGACAGCAATGTGTGTGTCACCCTTGAAAGGGCACTGTGTGCAGAAGATGCCCAGACACATCTTTCACTCCTGCCTCTTTTCCTGTGGGAGCAGAGTTCACATGTATATGCTTCACTCTGCTGAGCTCAGCCGACGGCAGGAAACAGAGATGTTGGATTCAAATGCACTTTGAGGTAGGAAAGTGAGGAAAAACAGCAATGTGTGTGTCACCCTTGCAAAGCTCACTGGGTGCTGAAGATGGCGAGAGAGATCTTTCACTCCTGGCTCTTTGGCTGTGGGAGCAGAGTTCAAACGTTCGTGCTTTACTCTGCTGTGCTCAGAGAGCACCAGGCACCAGAGATGTTGGATTCAAACGCACTTTTAGGTAGGAAGGGAGGAGAGACAGCAATGAGTGTGTCACCCTTGCTGTGCTCCCTGTGTGCTGAAGGTGCCCAGCAACATCTTTCACTCCTGCCTCTTTGGTTCTGGGAGCAGAGTTCAAACGTTCGTGCTTTACTCTGCTGTGCTCAGGTGGAAATAGGCACCGGAGATATTGAATTCAAATGCACTTTGAGGTAGGGATTGAGGAGAGACAGCAATGTGTGTGTCGCTCTTCAAAGCTCACTCTCTGCTGAAATTGCAAAGCAACATCTTTCATTCCTGCCTCTTTTCCGGTGGGAGCAGAGTTTAAACGTTCGTGCTTTACTCTGCTGTGCTCTGAGAGCACGAGGCACCAAAGATGTTGGATTCAAATGCACTTTGAGGTAGGAAAGTGAGGAGAGACAGCAATGTGTGTGTCACCCTTGCAAAGCTCACTGTGTGCTGAAGATGGCGAGAGAGATCATTCACTTTTGGCTCTTGGGCTGCGGGAGCAGAGTTCAAACGTTCGTGCCTTACTCTGCTGTGCTCAGAGATTACCAGGCACCAGAGATGATTCAAATGCACTTTGAGATAGGAAAGTGAGGAGAGACAGCAATGTGTGTGTCACCCTTGCAAAGCTCACTGAGTGCTGAAGACGCCCAGAAACATCATTTGCACCTGGATCTTCTGCTCTGGGAGCAGAGTTCAAACATTCGTTTCCTACGCTGCTCTGCTCAGGCAGCTCCAGACTCCACCGATGTCGGATTCGAATGCACTTTGAGGTAAGGAAGTAAGGAGTGACAGCAATGTGTGTGTCACCCTTGAAAGGGCACTGTGTGCAGAAGATGCCCAGACACATCTTTCACTCCTGCCTCTTTTCCTGTGGGAGCAGAGTTCACATGTTTATGCTTCACTCTGCTGAGCTCAGCCGACGGCAGGAAACGGAGATGTTGGATTCAAATGCACTTTGAGGTAGGAAAGTGAGGAAAAACAGCAATGTGTGTGTCACCCTTGCAAAGCTCACTGGGTGCTGAAGATGGCGAGAGAGATCTTTCACTCCTGGCTCTTTGGCTGTGGGAGCAGAGTTCAAACGTTCGTGCCTTACTCTGCTGTGCTCAGAGAGCACCAGGCACCAAAGATGTTGGATTCAATCGCACTTTTAGGTAGGAAGGGAGGAGAGACAGCAATGAGTGTGTCACCCTTGCAGTGCTCCCTGTGTGCTGAAGATCCTCAGCAACATCTTTCACTCCTGCCTCTTTGGCTCTGGGAGCAGAGTTCAAACGTTCCTGCTTTACTCAGCTGTGCTCAGAGATGACAAGGCACCAGAGATGATTCAAATGCACTTTGTGGTAGGAAAATGAGGAGAGACAGCAATGTGTGTGTCACCCTTGCAAAGCTCACTGAGTGCTGAAGACGCCCAGAAACATCATTCGCACCTGGATCTTCTGCTCTGGGAGCAGAGTTCAAACATTCGTTTCCTACGCTGCTCTGCTCAGGCAGCTCCAGACTCCACCGATGTCGGATTCGAATGCACTTTGAGGTAGGGAAGTAAGGAGTGACAGCAATGTGTGTGTCACCCTTGAAAGGGCACTGTGTGCAGAAGATGCCCAGACACATCTTTCACTCCTGCCTCTTTTCCTGTGGGAGCAGAGTTCACATGTTTATGCTTCACTCTGCTGAGCTCAGCCGACGGCAGGAAACGGAGATGTTGGATTCAAATGCACTTTGAGGTAGGGATTGAGGAGAGACAGCAATGTGTGTGTCGCTCTTCAAAGCTCACTCTCTGCTGAAATTGCAAAGCAACATCTCTCATTCCTGCCTCTTTTCCGGTGGGAGCAGAGTTTAAACGTTCGTGCTTTACTCTGCTGTGCTCTGAGAGCACCAGGCACCAAAGATGTTGGATTCAAATGCACTTTGAGGTAGGAAAGTGAGGAGAGACAGCAATGTGTGTGTCACCCTTGCAAAGCTCACTGTGTGCTAAAGATGGCGAGAGAGATCTTTCACTCCTGGCTCTTTGGCTGTGGGAGCAGAGTTCAAACGTTCGTGCTTTACTCAGCTGTGCTCAGAGATGACCAGGCACCAGAGATGATTCAAATGCACTTTGTGGTAGGAAAATGAGGAGAGACAGCAATGTGTGTGTCACCCTTGCAAAGCTCACTGAGTGCTGAAGACGCCAAGAAACATCATTCGCACCTGGATCTTCTGCTCTGGGAGCAGAGTTCAAACATTCGTTTCCTACGCTGCTCTGCTCAGGCAGCTCCAGACTCCACCGATGTCGGATTCGAATGCACTTTGAGGTAGGGAAGTAAGGAGTGACAGCAATGTGTGTGTCACCCTTGAAAGGGCACTGTGTGCAGAAGATGCCCAGACACATCTTTCACTCCTGCCTCTTTTCCTGTGGGAGCAGAGTTCACATGTTTATGCTTCACTCTGCTGAGCTCAGCCGACGGCAGGAACCGGAGATGTTGGATTCAAATGCACTTTAAGGTAGGAAAGTGAGGAAAAACAGCAATGTGTGTGTCACCCTTGCAAAGCTCACTGGGTGCTGAAGATGGCGAGAGAGATCTTTCACTCCTGGCTCTTTGGCTGTGGGAGCAGAGTTCAAACGTTCGTGCTTTACTCTGCTGTGCTCAGAGAGCACCAGGCACCGGAGATGTTGGATTCAAACGCACTTTTAGGTAGGAAGGGAGGAGAGACAGCAATGAGTGTGTCACCCTTGCAGTGCTCCCTGTGTGCTGAAGATCCTCAGCAACATCTTTCACTCCTACCTCTTTGGCTCTGGGAGCAGAGTTCAAACGTTCGTGCTTTACTCAGCTGTGCTCAGAGATGACCAGGCACCAGAGATGATTCAAATGCACTTTGTGGTAGGAAAATGAGGAGAGACAGCAATGTGTGTGTCACCCTTGCAAAGCTCACTGAGTGCTGAAGACGCCAAGAAATATCATTCGCACCTGGATCTTCTGCTCTGGGAGCAGAGTTCAAACATTCGTTTCCTACGCTGCTCTGCTCAGGCAGCTCCAGACTCCACGGATGTCGGATTCGAATGCACTTTGAGGTAGGGAAGTAAGGAGTGACAGCAATGTGTGTGTCACCCTTGAAAGGGCACTGTGTGCAGAAGATGCCCAGACACATCTTTCACTCCTGCCTCTTTTCCTGTGGGAGCAGAGTTCACATGTATATGCTTCACTCTGCTGAGCTCAGCCGACGGCAGGAAACAGAGATGTTGGATTCAAATGCACTTTGAGGTAGGAAAGTGAGGAAAAACAGCAATGTGTGTGTCACCCTTGCAAAGCTCACTGGGTGCTGAAGATGGCGAGAGAGATCTTTCACTCCTGGCTCTTTGGCTGTGGGAGCAGAGTTCAAACGTTCGTGCTTTACTCTGCTGTGCTCAGAGAGCACCAGGCACCAGAGATGTTGGATTCAAACGCACTTTTAGGTAGGAAGGGAGGAGAGACAGCAATGAGTGTGTCACCCTTGCTGTGCTCCCTGTGTGCTGAAGGTGCCCAGCAACATCTTTCACTCCTGCCTCTTTGGTTCTGGGAGCAGAGTTCAAACGTTCGTGCTTTACTCTGCTGTGCTCAGGTGGAAATAGGCACCGGAGATATTGAATTCAAATGCACTTTGAGGTAGGGATTGAGGAGAGACAGCAATGTGTGTGTCGCTCTTCAAAGCTCACTCTCTGCTGAAATTGCAAAGCAACATCTTTCATTCCTGCCTCTTTTCCGGTGGGAGCAGAGTTTAAACGTTCGTGCTTTACTCTGCTGTGCTCTGAGAGCACCAGGCACCAAAGATGTTGTATTCAAATGCACTTTGAGGTAGGAAAGTGAGGAGAGACAGCAATGTGTGTGTCACCCTTGCAAAGCTCACTGTGTGCTGAAGATGGCGAGAGAGATCATTCACTTTTGGCTCTTGGGCTGCGGGAGCAGAGTTCAAACGTTCGTGCCTTACTCTGCTGTGCTCAGAGATTACCAGGCACCAGAGATGATTCAAATGCTCTTTGAGATAGGAAAGTGAGGAGAGACAGCAATGTGTGTGTCACCCTTGCAAAGCTCACTGAGTGCTGAAGACGCCCAGAAACATCATTTGCACCTGGATCTTCTGCTCTGGGAGCAGAGTTCAAACATTCGTTTCCTACGCTGCTCTGCTCAGGCAGCTCCAGACTCCACCGATGTCGGATTCGAATGCACTTTGAGGTAAGGAAGTAAGGAGTGACAGCAATGTGTGTGTCACCCTTGAAAGGGCACTGTGTGCAGAAGATGCCCAGACACATCTTTCACTCCTGCCTCTTTTCCCGTGGGAGCAGAGTTCACATGTTTATGCTTCACTCTGCTGAGCTCAGCCGACGGCAGGAAACGGAGATGTTGGATTCAAATGCACTTTGAGGTAGGAAAGTGAGGAAAAACAGCAATGTGTGTGTCACCCTTGCAAAGCTCACTGGGTGCTGAAGATGGCGAGAGAGATCTTTCACTCCTGGCTCTTTGGCTGTGGGAGCAGAGTTCAAACGTTCGTGCCTTACTCTGCTGTGCTCAGAGAGCACCAGGCACCAAAGATGTTGGATTCAATCGCACTTTTAGGTAGGAAGGGAGGAGAGACAGCAATGAGTGTGTCACCCTTGCAGTGCTCCCTGTGTGCTGAAGATCCTCAGCAACATCTTTCACTTCTGCCTCTTTGGCTCTGGGAGCAGAGTTCAAACGTTCCTGCTTTACTCAGCTGTGCTCAGAGATGACCAGGCACCAGAGATGATTCAAATGCACTTTGTGGTAGGAAAATGAGGAGAGACAGCAATGTGTGTGTCACCCTTGCAAAGCTCACTGAGTGCTGAAGACGCCCAGAAACATCATTCGCACCTGGATCTTCTGCTCTGGGAGCAGAGTTCAAACATTCGTTTCCTACGCTGCTCTGCTCAGGCAGCTCCAGACTCCACCGATGTCGGATTCGAATGCACTTTGAGGTAGGGAAGTAAGGAGTGACAGCAATGTGTGTGTCACCCTTGAAAGCGCACTGTGTGCAGAAGATGCCCAGACACATCTTTCACTCCTGCCTCTTTTCCTGTGGGAGCAGAGTTCACATGTTTATGCTTCACTCTGCTGAGCTCAGCCGACGGCAGGAAACGGAGATGTTGGATTCAAATGCACTTTGAGGTAGGAAAGTGAGGAAAAACAGCAATGTGTGTGTCACCCTTGCAAAGCTCACTGGGTGCTGAAGATGGCGAGAGAGATCTTTCACTCTTGGCTCTTTGGCTGTGGGAGCAGAGTTCAAACTTTCGTGCTTTACTCTGCTGTGCTCAGAGAGCACCAGGCACCGGAGATGTTGGATTCAAACGCACTTTTAGGTAGGAAGGGAGGAGAGACAGCAATGAGTGTGTCACCCTTGCAGTGCTCCCTGTGTGCTGAAGGTGCCCAGCAACATCTTTCACTCCTGCCTCTTTGGTTCTGGGAGCAGAGTTCAAACGTTCGTGCTTTACTCTGCTGTGCTCAGCCGGAAATAGGCACCGGAGATATTGAATTCAAATGCACTTTGACGTAGGGATTGAGGAGAGACAGCAATGTGTGTGTCGCTCTTCAAAGCTCACTCTCTGCTGAAATTGCAAAGCAACATCTTTCATTCCTGCCTCTTTTCCGGTGGGAGCAGAGTTTAAACGTTCGTGCTTTACTCTGCTGTGCTCTGAGAGCACCAGGCACCAAAGATGTTGGATTCAAATGCACTTCGAGGTAGGAAAGTGAGGAGAGACAGCAATGTGTGTGTCACCCTTGCAAAGCTCACTGGGTGCTGAAGATGGCGAGAGAGATCTTTCACTCCTGGCTCTTTGGCTGTGGGAGCAGAGTTCAAACGTTCGTTCCTTACTCTGCTGTGCTCAGAGAGCACCAGGCACCAAAGATGTTGGATTCAATCGCACTTTTAGGTAGGAAGGGAGGAGAGACAGCAATGAGTGTGTCACCCTTGCAGTGCTCCCTGTGTGCTGAAGATCCTCAGCAACATCTTTCACTCCTGCCTCGTTGGCTCTGGGAGCAGAGTTCAAACGTTCCTGCTTTACTCAGCTGTGCTCAGAGATGACCAGGCACCAGAGATGATTCAAATGCACTTTGTGGTAGGAAAATGAGGAGAGACAGCAATGTGTGTGTCACCCTTGCAAAGCTCACTGAGTGCTGAAGACGCCCAGAAACATCATTCGCACCTGGATCTTCTGCTCTGGGAGCAGAGTTCAAACATTCGTTTCCTACGCTGCTCTGCTCAGGCAGCTCCAGACTCCACCGATGTCGGATTCGAATGCACTTTGAGGTAGGGAAGTAAGGAGTGACAGCAATGTGTGTGTCACCCTTGAAAGCGCACTGTGTGCAGAAGATGCCCAGACACATCTTTCACTCCTGCCTCTTTTCCGGTGGGAGCAGAGTTCACATGTTTATGCTTCACTCTGCTGAGCTCAGCCGACGGCAGGAAACGGAGATGTTGGATTCAAATGCACTTTGAGGTAGGAAAGTGAGGAAAAACAGCAATGTGTGTGTCACCCTTGCAAAGCTCACTGGGTGCTGAAGATGGCGAGAGAGATCTTTCACTCCTGTCTCTTTGGCTGTGGGAGCACAGTTCAAACTTTCGTGCTTTACTCTGCTGTGCTCAGAGAGCACCAGGCACCGGAGATGTTGGATTCAAACGCACTTTTAGGTAGGAAGGGAGGAGAGACAGCAATGAGTGTGTCACCCTTGCAGTGCTCCCTGTGTGCTGAAGGTGCCCAGCAACATCTTTCACTCCTGCCTCTTTGGTTCTGGGAGCAGAGTTCAAACGTTCGTGCTTTACTCTGATGTGCTCAGCTGGAAATAGGCACCGGAGATATTGAATTCAAATGCACTTTGAGGTAGGGATTGAGGAGAGACAGCAATGTGTGTGTCGCTCTTCAAAGCTCACTCTCTGCTGAAATTGCAAAGCAACATCTTTCATTCCTGCCTCTTTTCCGGTGGGAGCAGAGTTTAAACGTTCGTGCTTTACTCTGCTGTGCTCTGAGAGCACCAGGCACCAAAGATGTTGTATTCAAATGCACTTTGAGGTAGGAAAGTGAGGAGAGACACCAATGTGTGTGTCACCCTTGCAAAGCTCACTGTGTGCTAAAGATGGCGAGAGAGATCATTCACTCCTGGCTCTTTGGCTGTGGGAGCAGAGTTCAAACGTTCGTGCTTTACTCAGCTGTGCTCAGAGATGACCAGGCACCAGAGATGATTCAAATGCACTTTGAGATAGGAAAGTGAGGAGAGACAGCAATGTGTGTGTCACCCTTGCAAAGATCACTGAGTGCTGAAGACGCCCAGAAACATCATTCGCACCTGGATCTTCTGCTCTGGGAGCAGAGTTCAAACATTCGTTTCCTACGCTGCTCTGCTCAGGCAGCTCCAGAGTCCACCGATGTCGGATTCGAATGCACTTTGAGGTAAGGAAGTAAGGAGTGACAGCAATGTGTGTGTCACCCTTGAAAGGGCACTGTGTGCAGAAGATGCCCAGACACATCTTTCACTCCTGCCTCTTTTCCTGTGGGAGCAGAGTTCACATGTTTATGCTTCACTCTGCTGAGCTCAGCCGACGGCAGGAAACGGAGATGTTGGATTCAAATGCACTTTGAGGTAGGAAAGTGAGGAAAAACAGCAATGTGTGTGTCACCCTTGCAAAGCTCACTGGGTGCTGAAGATGGCGAGAGAGATCTTTCACTCCTGGCTCTTTGGCTGTGGGAGCAGAGTTCAAACGTTCGTGCCTTACTCTGCTGTGCTCAGAGAGCACCAGGCACCAAAGATGTTGGATTCAATCGCACTTTTAGGTAGGAAGGGAGGAGAGACAGCAATGAGTGTGTCACCCTTGCAGTGCTCCCTGTGTGCTGAAGATCCTCAGCAACATCTTTCACTCCTGCCTCTTTGGCTCTGGGAGCAGAGTTCAAACGTTCCTGCTTTACTCAGCTGTGCTCAGAGATGACAAGGCACCAGAGATGATTCAAATGCACTTTGTGGTAGGAAAATGAGGAGAGACAGCAATGTGTGTGTCACCCTTGCAAAGCTCACTGAGTGCTGAAGACGCCCAGAAACATCATTCGCACCTGGATCTTCTGCTCTGGGAGCAGAGTTCAAACATTCGTTTCCTACGCTGCTCTGCTCAGGCAGCTCCAGACTCCACCGATGTCGGATTCGAATGCACTTTGAGGTAGGGAAGTAAGGAGTGACAGCAATGTGTGTGTCACCCTTGAAAGGGCACTGTGTGCAGAAGATGCCCAGACACATCTTTCACTCCTGCCTCTTTTCCTGTGGGAGCAGAGTTCACATGTTTATGCTTCACTCTGCTGAGCTCAGCCGACGGCAGGAAACGGAGATGTTGGATTCAAATGCACTTTGAGGTAGGGATTGAGGAGAGACAGCAATGTGTGTGTCGCTCTTCAAAGCTCACTCTCTGCTGAAATTGCAAAGCAACATCTCTCATTCCTGCCTCTTTTCCGGTGGGAGCAGAGTTTAAACGTTCGTGCTTTACTCTGCTGTGCTCTGAGAGCACCAGGCACCAAAGATGTTGGATTCAAATGCACTTTGAGGTAGGAAAGTGAGGAGAGACAGCAATGTGTGTGTCACCCTTGCAAAGCTCACTGTGTGCTAAAGATGGCGAGAGAGATCTTTCACTCCTGGCTCTTTGGCTGTGGGAGCAGAGTTCAAACGTTCGTGCTTTACTCAGCTGTGCTCAGAGATGACCAGGCACCAGAGATGATTCAAATGCACTTTGTGGTAGGAAAATGAGGAGAGACAGCAATGTGTGTGTCACCCTTGCAAAGCTCACTGAGTGCTGAAGACGCCAAGAAACATCATTCGCACCTGGATCTTCTGCTCTGGGAGCAGAGTTCAAACATTCGTTTCCTACGCTGCTCTGCTCAGGCAGCTCCAGACTCCACCGATGTCGGATTCGAATGCACTTTGAGGTAGGGAAGTAAGGAGTGACAGCAATGTGTGTGTCACCCTTGAAAGGGCACTGTGTGCAGAAGATGCCCAGACACATCTTTCACTCCTGCCTCTTTTCCTGTGGGAGCAGAGTTCACATGTTTATGCTTCACTCTGCTGAGCTCAGCCGACGGCAGGAACCGGAGATGTTGGATTCAAATGCACTTTAAGGTAGGAAAGTGAGGAAAAACAGCAATGTGTGTGTCACCCTTGCAAAGCTCACTGGGTGCTGAAGATGGCGAGAGAGATCTTTCACTCCTGGCTCTTTGGCTGTGGGAGCAGAGTTCAAACGTTCGTGCTTTACTCTGCTGTGCTCAGAGAGCACCAGGCACCGGAGATGTTGGATTCAAACGCACTTTTAGGTAGGAAGGGAGGAGAGACAGCAATGAGTGTGTCACCCTTGCAGTGCTCCCTGTGTGCTGAAGATCCTCAGCAACATCTTTCACTCCTACCTCTTTGGCTCTGGGAGCAGAGTTCAAACGTTCGTGCTTTACTCAGCTGTGCTCAGAGATGACCAGGCACCAGAGATGATTCAAATGCACTTTGTGGTAGGAAAATGAGGAGAGACAGCAATGTGTGTGTCACCCTTGCAAAGCTCACTGAGTGCTGAAGACGCCAAGAAATATCATTCGCACCTGGATCTTCTGCTCTGGGAGCAGAGTTCAAACATTCGTTTCCTACGCTGCTCTGCTCAGGCAGCTCCAGACTCCACGGATGTCGGATTCGAATGCACTTTGAGGTAGGGAAGTAAGGAGTGACAGCAATGTGTGTGTCACCCTTGAAAGGGCACTGTGTGCAGAAGATGCCCAGACACATCTTTCACTCCTGCCTCTTTTCCTGTGGGAGCAGAGTTCACATGTATATGCTTCACTCTGCTGAGCTCAGCCGACGGCAGGAAACAGAGATGTTGGATTCAAATGCACTTTGAGGTAGGAAAGTGAGGAAAAACAGCAATGTGTGTGTCACCCTTGCAAAGCTCACTGGGTGCTGAAGATGGCGAGAGAGATCTTTCACTCCTGGCTCTTTGGCTGTGGGAGCAGAGTTCAAACGTTCGTGCTTTACTCTGCTGTGCTCAGAGAGCACCAGGCACCAGAGATGTTGGATTCAAACGCACTTTTAGGTAGGAAGGGAGGAGAGACAGCAATGAGTGTGTCACCCTTGCTGTGCTCCCTGTGTGCTGAAGGTGCCCAGCAACATCTTTCACTCCTGCCTCTTTGGTTCTGGGAGCAGAGTTCAAACGTTCGTGCTTTACTCTGCTGTGCTCAGGTGGAAATAGGCACCGGAGATATTGAATTCAAATGCACTTTGAGGTAGGGATTGAGGAGAGACAGCAATGTGTGTGTCGCTCTTCAAAGCTCACTCTCTGCTGAAATTGCAAAGCAACATCTTTCATTCCTGCCTCTTTTCCGGTGGGAGCAGAGTTTAAACGTTCGTGCTTTACTCTGCTGTGCTCTGAGAGCACCAGGCACCAAAGATGTTGTATTCAAATGCACTTTGAGGTAGGAAAGTGAGGAGAGACAGCAATGTGTGTGTCACCCTTGCAAAGCTCACTGTGTGCTGAAGATGGCGAGAGAGATCATTCACTTTTGGCTCTTGGGCTGCGGGAGCAGAGTTCAAACGTTCGTGCCTTACTCTGCTGTGCTCAGAGATTACCAGGCACCAGAGATGATTCAAATGCTCTTTGAGATAGGAAAGTGAGGAGAGACAGCAATGTGTGTGTCACCCTTGCAAAGCTCACTGAGTGCTGAAGACGCCCAGAAACATCATTTGCACCTGGATCTTCTGCTCTGGGAGCAGAGTTCAAACATTCGTTTCCTACGCTGCTCTGCTCAGGCAGCTCCAGACTCCACCGATGTCGGATTCGAATGCACTTTGAGGTAAGGAAGTAAGGAGTGACAGCAATGTGTGTGTCACCCTTGAAAGGGCACTGTGTGCAGAAGATGCCCAGACACATCTTTCACTCCTGCCTCTTTTCCTGTGGGAGCAGAGTTCACATGTTTATGCTTCACTCTGCTGAGCTCAGCCGACGGCAGGAAACGGAGATGTTGGATTCAAATGCACTTTGAGGTAGGAAAGTGAGGAAAAACAGCAATGTGTGTGTCACCCTTGCAAAGCTCACTGGGTGCTGAAGATGGCGAGAGAGATCTTTCACTCCTGGCTCTTTGGCTGTGGGAGCAGAGTTCAAACGTTCGTGCCTTACTCTGCTGTGCTCAGAGAGCACCAGGCACCAAAGATGTTGGATTCAATCGCACTTTTAGGTAGGAAGGGAGGAGAGACAGCAATGAGTGTGTCACCCTTGCAGTGCTCCCTGTGTGCTGAAGATCCTCAGCAACATCTTTCACTTCTGCCTCTTTGGCTCTGGGAGCAGAGTTCAAACGTTCCTGCTTTACTCAGCTGTGCTCAGAGATGACCAGGCACCAGAGATGATTCAAATGCACTTTGTGGTAGGAAAATGAGGAGAGACAGCAATGTGTGTGTCACCCTTGCAAAGCTCACTGAGTGCTGAAGACGCCCAGAAACATCATTCGCACCTGGATCTTCTGCTCTGGGAGCAGAGTTCAAACATTCGTTTCCTACGCTGCTCTGCTCAGGCAGCTCCAGACTCCACCGATGTCGGATTCGAATGCACTTTGAGGTAGGGAAGTAAGGAGTGACAGCAATGTGTGTGTCACCCTTGAAAGCGCACTGTGTGCAGAAGATGCCCAGACACATCTTTCACTCCTGCCTCTTTTCCTGTGGGAGCAGAGTTCACATGTTTATGCTTCACTCTGCTGAGCTCAGCCGACGGCAGGAAACGGAGATGTTGGATTCAAATGCACTTTGAGGTAGGAAAGTGAGGAAAAACAGCAATGTGTGTGTCACCCTTGCAAAGCTCACTGGGTGCTGAAGATGGCGAGAGAGATCTTTCACTCTTGGCTCTTTGGCTGTGGGAGCAGAGTTCAAACTTTCGTGCTTTACTCTGCTGTGCTCAGAGAGCACCAGGCACCGGAGATGTTGGATTCAAACGCACTTTTAGGTAGGAAGGGAGGAGAGACAGCAATGAGTGTGTCACCCTTGCAGTGCTCCCTGTGTGCTGAAGGTGCCCAGCAACATCTTTCACTCCTGCCTCTTTGGTTCTGGGAGCAGAGTTCAAACGTTCGTGCTTTACTCTGCTGTGCTCAGCCGGAAATAGGCACCGGAGATATTGAATTCAAATGCACTTTGAGGTAGGGATTGAGGAGAGACAGCAATGTGTGTGTCGCTCTTCAAAGCTCACTCTCTGCTGAAATTGCAAAGCAACATCTTTCATTCCTGCCTCTTTTCCGGTGGGAGCAGAGTTTAAACGTTCGTGCTTTACTCTGCTGTGCTCTGAGAGCACCAGGCACCAAAGATGTTGGATTCAAATGCACTTCGAGGTAGGAAAGTGAGGAGAGACAGCAATGTGTGTGTCACCCTTGCAAAGCTCACTGGGTGCTGAAGATGGCGAGAGAGATCTTTCACTCCTGGCTCTTTGGCTGTGGGAGCAGAGTTCAAACGTTCGTGCCTTACTCTGCTGTGCTCAGAGAGCACCAGGCACCAAAGATGTTGGATTCAATCGCACTTTTAGGTAGGAAGGGAGGAGAGACAGCAATGAGTGTGTCACCCTTGCAGTGCTCCCTGTGTGCTGAAGATCCTCAGCAACATCTTTCACTCCTGCCTCGTTGGCTCTGGGAGCAGAGTTCAAACGTTCCTGCTTTACTCAGCTGTGCTCAGAGATGACCAGGCACCAGAGATGATTCAAATGCACTTTGTGGTAGGAAAATGAGGAGAGACAGCAATGTGTGTGTCACCCTTGCAAAGCTCACTGAGTGCTGAAGACGCCCAGAAACATCATTCGCACCTGGATCTTCTGCTCTGGGAGCAGAGTTCAAACATTCGTTTCCTACGCTGCTCTGCTCAGGCAGCTCCAGACTCCACCGATGTCGGATTCGAATGCACTTTGAGGTAGGGAAGTAAGGAGTGACAGCAATGTGTGTGTCACCCTTGAAAGCGCACTGTGTGCAGAAGATGCCCAGACACATCTTTCACTCCTGCCTCTTTTCCGGTGGGAGCAGAGTTCACATGTTTATGCTTCACTCTGCTGAGCTCAGCCGACGGCAGGAAACGGAGATGTTGGATTCAAATGCACTTTGAGGTAGGAAAGTGAGGAAAAACAGCAATGTGTGTGTCACCCTTGCAAAGCTCACTGGGTGCTGAAGATGGCGAGAGAGATCTTTCACTCCTGTCTCTTTGGCTGTGGGAGCAGAGTTCAAACTTTCGTGCTTTACTCTGCTGTGCTCAGAGAGCACCAGGCACCGGAGATGTTGGATTCAAACGCACTTTTAGGTAGGAAGGGAGGAGAGACAGCAATGAGTGTGTCACCCTTGCAGTGCTCCCTGTGTGCTGAAGGTGCCCAGCAACATCTTTCACTCCTGCCTCTTTGGTTCTGGGAGCAGAGTTCAAACGTTCGTGCTTTACTCTGCTGTGCTCAGCTGGAAATAGGCACCGGAGATATTGAATTCAAATGCACTTTGAGGTAGGGATTGAGGAGAGACAGCAATGTGTGTGTCGCTCTTCAAAGCTCACTCTCTGCTGAAATTGCAAAGCAACATCTTTCATTCCTGCCTCTTTTCCGGTGGGAGCAGAGTTTAAACGTTCGTGCTTTACTCTGCTGTGCTCTGAGAGCACGAGGCACCAAAGATGTTGGATTCAAATGCACTTTGAGGTAGGAAAGTGAGGAGAGACAGCAATGTGTGTGTCACCCTTGCAAAGCTCACTGTGTGCTGAAGATGGCGAGAGAGATCATTCACTTTTGGCTCTTGGGCTGCGGGAGCAGAGTTCAAACGTTCGTGCCTTACTCTGCTGTGCTCAGAGATTACCAGGCACCAGAGATGATTCAAATGCACTTTGAGATAGGAAAGTGAGGAGAGACAGCAATGTGTGTGTCACCCTTGCAAAGCTCACTGAGTGCTGAAGACGCCCAGAAACATCATTTGCACCTGGATCTTCTGCTCTGGGAGCAGAGTTCAAACATTCGTTTCCTACGCTGCTCTGCTCAGGCAGCTCCAGACTCCACCGATGTCGGATTCGAATGCACTTTGAGGTAAGGAAGTAAGGAGTGACAGCAATGTGTGTGTCACCCTTGAAAGGGCACTGTGTGCAGAAGATGCCCAGACACATCTTTCACTCCTGCCTCTTTTCCTGTGGGAGCAGAGTTCACATGTTTATGCTTCACTCTGCTGAGCTCAGCCGACGGCAGGAAACGGAGATGTTGGATTCAAATGCACTTTGAGGTAGGAAAGTGAGGAAAAACAGCAATGTGTGTGTCACCCTTGCAAAGCTCACTGGGTGCTGAAGATGGCGAGAGAGATCTTTCACTCCTGGCTCTTTGGCTGTGGGAGCAGAGTTCAAACGTTCGTGCCTTACTCTGCTGTGCTCAGAGAGCACCAGGCACCAAAGATGTTGGATTCAATCGCACTTTTAGGTAGGAAGGGAGGAGAGACAGCAATGAGTGTGTCACCCTTGCAGTGCTCCCTGTGTGCTGAAGATCCTCAGCAACATCTTTCACTCCTGCCTCTTTGGCTCTGGGAGCAGAGTTCAAACGTTCCTGCTTTACTCAGCTGTGCTCAGAGATGACAAGGCACCAGAGATGATTCAAATGCACTTTGTGGTAGGAAAATGAGGAGAGACAGCAATGTGTGTGTCACCCTTGCAAAGCTCACTGAGTGCTGAAGACGCCCAGAAACATCATTCGCACCTGGATCTTCTGCTCTGGGAGCAGAGTTCAAACATTCGTTTCCTACGCTGCTCTGCTCAGGCAGCTCCAGACTCCACCGATGTCGGATTCGAATGCACTTTGAGGTAGGGAAGTAAGGAGTGACAGCAATGTGTGTGTCACCCTTGAAAGGGCACTGTGTGCAGAAGATGCCCAGACACATCTTTCACTCCTGCCTCTTTTCCTGTGGGAGCAGAGTTCACATGTTTATGCTTCACTCTGCTGAGCTCAGCCGACGGCAGGAAACGGAGATGTTGGATTCAAATGCACTTTGAGGTAGGGATTGAGGAGAGACAGCAATGTGTGTGTCGCTCTTCAAAGCTCACTCTCTGCTGAAATTGCAAAGCAACATCTCTCATTCCTGCCTCTTTTCCGGTGGGAGCAGAGTTTAAACGTTCGTGCTTTACTCTGCTGTGCTCTGAGAGCACCAGGCACCAAAGATGTTGGATTCAAATGCACTTTGAGGTAGGAAAGTGAGGAGAGACAGCAATGTGTGTGTCACCCTTGCAAAGCTCACTGTGTGCTAAAGATGGCGAGAGAGATCTTTCACTCCTGGCTCTTTGGCTGTGGGAGCAGAGTTCAAACGTTCGTGCTTTACTCAGCTGTGCTCAGAGATGACCAGGCACCAGAGATGATTCAAATGCACTTTGTGGTAGGAAAATGAGGAGAGACAGCAATGTGTGTGTCACCCTTGCAAAGCTCACTGAGTGCTGAAGACGCCAAGAAACATCATTCGCACCTGGATCTTCTGCTCTGGGAGCAGAGTTCAAACATTCGTTTCCTACGCTGCTCTGCTCAGGCAGCTCCAGACTCCACCGATGTCGGATTCGAATGCACTTTGAGGTAGGGAAGTAAGGAGTGACAGCAATGTGTGTGTCACCCTTGAAAGGGCACTGTGTGCAGAAGATGCCCAGACACATCTTTCACTCCTGCCTCTTTTCCTGTGGGAGCAGAGTTCACATGTTTATGCTTCACTCTGCTGAGCTCAGCCGACGGCAGGAACCGGAGATGTTGGATTCAAATGCACTTTAAGGTAGGAAAGTGAGGAAAAACAGCAATGTGTGTGTCACCCTTGCAAAGCTCACTGGGTGCTGAAGATGGCGAGAGAGATCTTTCACTCCTGGCTCTTTGGCTGTGGGAGCAGAGTTCAAACGTTCGTGCTTTACTCTGCTGTGCTCAGAGAGCACCAGGCACCGGAGATGTTGGATTCAAACGCACTTTTAGGTAGGAAGGGAGGAGAGACAGCAATGAGTGTGTCACCCTTGCAGTGCTCCCTGTGTGCTGAAGATCCTCAGCAACATCTTTCACTCCTACCTCTTTGGCTCTGGGAGCAGAGTTCAAACGTTCGTGCTTTACTCAGCTGTGCTCAGAGATGACCAGGCACCAGAGATGATTCAAATGCACTTTGTGGTAGGAAAATGAGGAGAGACAGCAATGTGTGTGTCACCCTTGCAAAGCTCACTGAGTGCTGAAGACGCCAAGAAACATCATTCGCACCTGGATCTTCTGCTCTGGGAGCAGAGTTCAAACATTCGTTTCCTACGCTGCTCTGCTCAGGCAGCTCCAGACTCCACGGATGTCGGATTCGAATGCACTTTGAGGTAGGGAAGTAAGGAGTGACAGCAATGTGTGTGTCACCCTTGAAAGGGCACTGTGTGCAGAAGATGCCCAGACACATCTTTCACTCCTGCCTCTTTTCCTGTGGGAGCAGAGTTCACATGTATATGCTTCACTCTGCTGAGCTCAGCCGACGGCAGGAAACAGAGATGTTGGATTCAAATGCACTTTGAGGTAGGAAAGTGAGGAAAAACAGCAATGTGTGTGTCACCCTTGCAAAGCTCACTGGGTGCTGAAGATGGCGAGAGAGATCTTTCACTCCTGGCTCTTTGGCTGTGGGAGCAGAGTTCAAACGTTCGTGCTTTACTCTGCTGTGCTCAGAGAGCACCAGGCACCAGAGATGTTGGATTCAAACGCACTTTTAGGTAGGAAGGGAGGAGAGACAGCAATGAGTGTGTCACCCTTGCTGTGCTCCCTGTGTGCTGAAGGTGCCCAGCAACATCTTTCACTCCTGCCTCTTTGGTTCTGGGAGCAGAGTTCAAACGTTCGTGCTTTACTCTGCTGTGCTCAGGTGGAAATAGGCACCGGAGATATTGAATTCAAATGCACTTTGAGGTAGGGATTGAGGAGAGACAGCAATGTGTGTGTCGCTCTTCAAAGCTCACTCTCTGCTGAAATTGCAAAGCAACATCTTTCATTCCTGCCTCTTTTCCGGTGGGAGCAGAGTTTAAACGTTCGTGCTTTACTCTGCTGTGCTCTGAGAGCACGAGGCACCAAAGATGTTGGATTCAAATGCACTTTGAGGTAGGAAAGTGAGGAGAGACAGCAATGTGTGTGTCACCCTTGCAAAGCTCACTGTGTGCTGAAGATGGCGAGAGAGATCATTCACTTTTGGCTCTTGGGCTGCGGGAGCAGAGTTCAAACGTTCGTGCCTTACTCTGCTGTGCTCAGAGATTACCAGGCACCAGAGATGATTCAAATGCACTTTGAGATAGGAAAGTGAGGAGAGACAGCAATGTGTGTGTCACCCTTGCAAAGCTCACTGAGTGCTGAAGACGCCCAGAAACATCATTTGCACCTGGATCTTCTGCTCTGGGAGCAGAGTTCAAACATTCGTTTCCTACGCTGCTCTGCTCAGGCAGCTCCAGACTCCACCGATGTCGGATTCGAATGCACTTTGAGGTAAGGAAGTAAGGAGTGACAGCAATGTGTGTGTCACCCTTGAAAGGGCACTGTGTGCAGAAGATGCCCAGACACATCTTTCACTCCTGCCTCTTTTCCTGTGGGAGCAGAGTTCACATGTTTATGCTTCACTCTGCTGAGCTCAGCCGACGGCAGGAAACGGAGATGTTGGATTCAAATGCACTTTGAGGTAGGAAAGTGAGGAAAAACAGCAATGTGTGTGTCACCCTTGCAAAGCTCACTGGGTGCTGAAGATGGCGAGAGAGATCTTTCACTCCTGGCTCTTTGGCTGTGGGAGCAGAGTTCAAACGTTCGTGCCTTACTCTGCTGTGCTCAGAGAGCACCAGGCACCAAAGATGTTGGATTCAATCGCACTTTTAGGTAGGAAGGGAGGAGAGACAGCAATGAGTGTGTCACCCTTGCAGTGCTCCCTGTGTGCTGAAGATCCTCAGCAACATCTTTCACTCCTGCCTCTTTGGCTCTGGGAGCAGAGTTCAAACGTTCCTGCTTTACTCAGCTGTGCTCAGAGATGACAAGGCACCAGAGATGATTCAAATGCACTTTGTGGTAGGAAAATGAGGAGAGACAGCAATGTGTGTGTCACCCTTGCAAAGCTCACTGAGTGCTGAAGACGCCCAGAAACATCATTCGCACCTGGATCTTCTGCTCTGGGAGCAGAGTTCAAACATTCGTTTCCTACGCTGCTCTGCTCAGGCAGCTCCAGACTCCACCGATGTCGGATTCGAATGCACTTTGAGGTAGGGAAGTAAGGAGTGACAGCAATGTGTGTGTCACCCTTGAAAGGGCACTGTGTGCAGAAGATGCCCAGACACATCTTTCACTCCTGCCTCTTTTCCTGTGGGAGCAGAGTTCACATGTTTATGCTTCACTCTGCTGAGCTCAGCCGACGGCAGGAAACGGAGATGTTGGATTCAAATGCACTTTGAGGTAGGGATTGAGGAGAGACAGCAATGTGTGTGTCGCTCTTCAAAGCTCACTCTCTGCTGAAATTGCAAAGCAACATCTCTCATTCCTGCCTCTTTTCCGGTGGGAGCAGAGTTTAAACGTTCGTGCTTTACTCTGCTGTGCTCTGAGAGCACCAGGCACCAAAGATGTTGGATTCAAATGCACTTTGAGGTAGGAAAGTGAGGAGAGACAGCAATGTGTGTGTCACCCTTGCAAAGCTCACTGTGTGCTAAAGATGGCGAGAGAGATCTTTCACTCCTGGCTCTTTGGCTGTGGGAGCAGAGTTCAAACGTTCGTGCTTTACTCAGCTGTGCTCAGAGATGACCAGGCACCAGAGATGATTCAAATGCACTTTGTGGTAGGAAAATGAGGAGAGACAGCAATGTGTGTGTCACCCTTGCAAAGCTCACTGAGTGCTGAAGACGCCAAGAAACATCATTCGCACCTGGATCTTCTGCTCTGGGAGCAGAGTTCAAACATTCGTTTCCTACGCTGCTCTGCTCAGGCAGCTCCAGACTCCACCGATGTCGGATTCGAATGCACTTTGAGGTAGGGAAGTAAGGAGTGACAGCAATGTGTGTGTCACCCTTGAAAGGGCACTGTGTGCAGAAGATGCCCAGACACATCTTTCACTCCTGCCTCTTTTCCTGTGGGAGCAGAGTTCACATGTTTATGCTTCACTCTGCTGAGCTCAGCCGACGGCAGGAACCGGAGATGTTGGATTCAAATGCACTTTAAGGTAGGAAAGTGAGGAAAAACAGCAATGTGTGTGTCACCCTTGCAAAGCTCACTGGGTGCTGAAGATGGCGAGAGAGATCTTTCACTCCTGGCTCTTTGGCTGTGGGAGCAGAGTTCAAACGTTCGTGCTTTACTCTGCTGTGCTCAGAGAGCACCAGGCACCGGAGATGTTGGATTCAAACGCACTTTTAGGTAGGAAGGGAGGAGAGACAGCAATGAGTGTGTCACCCTTGCAGTGCTCCCTGTGTGCTGAAGATCCTCAGCAACATCTTTCACTCCTACCTCTTTGGCTCTGGGAGCAGAGTTCAAACGTTCGTGCTTTACTCAGCTGTGCTCAGAGATGACCAGGCACCAGAGATGATTCAAATGCACTTTGTGGTAGGAAAATGAGGAGAGACAGCAATGTGTGTGTCACCCTTGCAAAGCTCACTGAGTGCTGAAGACGCCAAGAAATATCATTCGCACCTGGATCTTCTGCTCTGGGAGCAGAGTTCAAACATTCGTTTCCTACGCTGCTCTGCTCAGGCAGCTCCAGACTCCACGGATGTCGGATTCGAATGCACTTTGAGGTAGGGAAGTAAGGAGTGACAGCAATGTGTGTGTCACCCTTGAAAGGGCACTGTGTGCAGAAGATGCCCAGACACATCTTTCACTCCTGCCTCTTTTCCTGTGGGAGCAGAGTTCACATGTATATGCTTCACTCTGCTGAGCTCAGCCGACGGCAGGAAACAGAGATGTTGGATTCAAATGCACTTTGAGGTAGGAAAGTGAGGAAAAACAGCAATGTGTGTGTCACCCTTGCAAAGCTCACTGGGTGCTGAAGATGGCGAGAGAGATCTTTCACTCCTGGCTCTTTGGCTGTGGGAGCAGAGTTCAAACGTTCGTGCTTTACTCTGCTGTGCTCAGAGAGCACCAGGCACCAGAGATGTTGGATTCAAACGCACTTTTAGGTAGGAAGGGAGGAGAGACAGCAATGAGTGTGTCACCCTTGCTGTGCTCCCTGTGTGCTGAAGGTGCCCAGCAACATCTTTCACTCCTGCCTCTTTGGTTCTGGGAGCAGAGTTCAAACGTTCGTGCTTTACTCTGCTGTGCTCAGGTGGAAATAGGCACCGGAGATATTGAATTCAAATGCACTTTGAGGTAGGGATTGAGGAGAGACAGCAATGTGTGTGTCGCTCTTCAAAGCTCACTCTCTGCTGAAATTGCAAAGCAACATCTTTCATTCCTGCCTCTTTTCCGGTGGGAGCAGAGTTTAAACGTTCGTGCTTTACTCTGCTGTGCTCTGAGAGCACCAGGCACCAAAGATGTTGTATTCAAATGCACTTTGAGGTAGGAAAGTGAGGAGAGACAGCAATGTGTGTGTCACCCTTGCAAAGCTCACTGTGTGCTGAAGATGGCGAGAGAGATCATTCACTTTTGGCTCTTGGGCTGCGGGAGCAGAGTTCAAACGTTCGTGCCTTACTCTGCTGTGCTCAGAGATTACCAGGCACCAGAGATGATTCAAATGCTCTTTGAGATAGGAAAGTGAGGAGAGACAGCAATGTGTGTGTCACCCTTGCAAAGCTCACTGAGTGCTGAAGACGCCCAGAAACATCATTTGCACCTGGATCTTCTGCTCTGGGAGCAGAGTTCAAACATTCGTTTCCTACGCTGCTCTGCTCAGGCAGCTCCAGAGTCCACCGATGTCGGATTCGAATGCACTTTGAGGTAAGGAAGTAAGGAGTGACAGCAATGTGTGTGTCACCCTTGAAAGGGCACTGTGTGCAGAAGATGCCCAGACACATCTTTCACTCCTGCCTCTTTTCCCGTGGGAGCAGAGTTCACATGTTTATGCTTCACTCTGCTGAGCTCAGCCGACGGCAGGAAACGGAGATGTTGGATTCAAATGCACTTTGAGGTAGGAAAGTGAGGAAAAACAGCAATGTGTGTGTCACCCTTGCAAAGCTCACTGGGTGCTGAAGATGGCGAGAGAGATCTTTCACTCCTGGCTCTTTGGCTGTGGGAGCAGAGTTCAAACGTTCGTGCCTTACTCTGCTGTGCTCAGAGAGCACCAGGCACCAAAGATGTTGGATTCAATCGCACTTTTAGGTAGGAAGGGAGGAGAGACAGCAATGAGTGTGTCACCCTTGCAGTGCTCCCTGTGTGCTGAAGATCCTCAGCAACATCTTTCACTCCTACCTCTTTGGCTCTGGGAGCAGAGTTCAAACGTTCCTGCTTTACTCAGCTGTGCTCAGAGATGACCAGGCACCAGAGATGATTCAAATGCACTTTGTGGTAGGAAAATGAGGAGAGACAGCAATGTGTGTGTCACCCTTGCAAAGCTCACTGAGTGCTGAAGACGCCCAGAAACATCATTCGCACCTGGATCTTCTGCTCTGGGAGCAGAGTTCAAACATTCGTTTCCTACGCTGCTCTGCTCAGGCAGCTCCAGACTCCACCGATGTCGGATTCGAATGCACTTTGAGGTAGGGAAGTAAGGAGTGACAGCAATGTGTGTGTCACCCTTGAAAGCGCACTGTGTGCAGAAGATGCCCAGACACATCTTTCACTCCTGCCTCTTTTCCTGTGGGAGCAGAGTTCACATGTTTATGCTTCACTCTGCTGAGCTCAGCCGACGGCAGGAAACGGAGATGTTGGATTCAAATGCACTTTGAGGTAGGAAAGTGAGGAAAAACAGCAATGTGTGTGTCACCCTTGCAAAGCTCACTGGGTGCTGAAGATGGCGAGAGAGATCTTTCACTCTTGGCTCTTTGGCTGTGGGAGCAGAGTTCAAACTTTCGTGCTTTACTCTGCTGTGCTCAGAGAGCACCAGGCACCGGAGATGTTGGATTCAAACGCACTTTTAGGTAGGAAGGGAGGAGAGACAGCAATGAGTGTGTCACCCTTGCAGTGCTCCCTGTGTGCTGAAGGTGCCCAGCAACATCTTTCACTCCTGCCTCTTTGGTTCTGGGAGCAGAGTTCAAACGTTCGTGCTTTACTCTGCTGTGCTCAGCCGGAAATAGGCACCGGAGATATTGAATTCAAATGCACTTTGACGTAGGGATTGAGGAGAGACAGCAATGTGTGTGTCGCTCTTCAAAGCTCACTCTCTGCTGAAATTGCAAAGCAACATCTTTCATTCCTGCCTCTTTTCCGGTGGGAGCAGAGTTTAAACGTTCGTGCTTTACTCTGCTGTGCTCTGAGAGCACCAGGCACCAAAGATGTTGGATTCAAATGCACTTCGAGGTAGGAAAGTGAGGAGAGACAGCAATGTGTGTGTCACCCTTGCAAAGCTCACTGGGTGCTGAAGATGGCGAGAGAGATCTTTCACTCCTGGCTCTTTGGCTGTGGGAGCAGAGTTCAAACGTTCGTTCCTTACTCTGCTGTGCTCAGAGAGCACCAGGCACCAAAGATGTTGGATTCAATCGCACTTTTAGGTAGGAAGGGAGGAGAGACAGCAATGAGTGTGTCACCCTTGCAGTGCTCCCTGTGTGCTGAAGATCCTCAGCAACATCTTTCACTCCTGCCTCGTTGGCTCTGGGAGCAGAGTTCAAACGTTCCTGCTTTACTCAGCTGTGCTCAGAGATGACCAGGCACCAGAGATGATTCAAATGCACTTTGTGGTAGGAAAATGAGGAGAGACAGCAATGTGTGTGTCACCCTTGCAAAGCTCACTGAGTGCTGAAGACGCCCAGAAACATCATTCGCACCTGGATCTTCTGCTCTGGGAGCAGAGTTCAAACATTCGTTTCCTACGCTGCTCTGCTCAGGCAGCTCCAGACTCCACCGATGTCGGATTCGAATGCACTTTGAGGTAGGGAAGTAAGGAGTGACAGCAATGTGTGTGTCACCCTTGAAAGCGCACTGTGTGCAGAAGATGCCCAGACACATCTTTCACTCCTGCCTCTTTTCCGGTGGGAGCAGAGTTCACATGTTTATGCTTCACTCTGCTGAGCTCAGCCGACGGCAGGAAACGGAGATGTTGGATTCAAATGCACTTTGAGGTAGGAAAGTGAGGAAAAACAGCAATGTGTGTGTCACCCTTGCAAAGCTCACTGGGTGCTGAAGATGGCGAGAGAGATCTTTCACTCCTGTCTCTTTGGCTGTGGGAGCACAGTTCAAACTTTCGTGCTTTACTCTGCTGTGCTCAGAGAGCACCAGGCACCGGAGATGTTGGATTCAAACGCACTTTTAGGTAGGAAGGGAGGAGAGACAGCAATGAGTGTGTCACCCTTGCAGTGCTCCCTGTGTGCTGAAGGTGCCCAGCAACATCTTTCACTCCTGCCTCTTTGGTTCTGGGAGCAGAGTTCAAACGTTCGTGCTTTACTCTGATGTGCTCAGCTGGAAATAGGCACCGGAGATATTGAATTCAAATGCACTTTGAGGTAGGGATTGAGGAGAGACAGCAATGTGTGTGTCGCTCTTCAAAGCTCACTCTCTGCTGAAATTGCAAAGCAACATCTTTCATTCCTGCCTCTTTTCCGGTGGGAGCAGAGTTTAAACGTTCGTGCTTTACTCTGCTGTGCTCTGAGAGCACCAGGCACCAAAGATGTTGTATTCAAATGCACTTTGAGGTAGGAAAGTGAGGAGAGACACCAATGTGTGTGTCACCCTTGCAAAGCTCACTGTGTGCTAAAGATGGCGAGAGAGATCATTCACTCCTGGCTCTTTGGCTGTGGGAGCAGAGTTCAAACGTTCGTGCTTTACTCAGCTGTGCTCAGAGATGACCAGGCACCAGAGATGATTCAAATGCACTTTGAGATAGGAAAGTGAGGAGAGACAGCAATGTGTGTGTCACCCTTGCAAAGATCACTGAGTGCTGAAGACGCCCAGAAACATCATTCGCACCTGGATCTTCTGCTCTGGGAGCAGAGTTCAAACATTCGTTTCCTACGCTGCTCTGCTCAGGCAGCTCCAGAGTCCACCGATGTCGGATTCGAATGCACTTTGAGGTAAGGAAGTAAGGAGTGACAGCAATGTGTGTGTCACCCTTGAAAGGGCACTGTGTGCAGAAGATGCCCAGACACATCTTTCACTCCTGCCTCTTTTCCTGTGGGAGCAGAGTTCACATGTTTATGCTTCACTCTGCTGAGCTCAGCCGACGGCAGGAAACGGAGATGTTGGATTCAAATGCACTTTGAGGTAGGAAAGTGAGGAAAAACAGCAATGTGTGTGTCACCCTTGCAAAGCTCACTGGGTGCTGAAGATGGCGAGAGAGATCTTTCACTCCTGGCTCTTTGGCTGTGGGAGCAGAGTTCAAACGTTCGTGCCTTACTCTGCTGTGCTCAGAGAGCACCAGGCACCAAAGATGTTGGATTCAATCGCACTTTTAGGTAGGAAGGGAGGAGAGACAGCAATGAGTGTGTCACCCTTGCAGTGCTCCCTGTGTGCTGAAGATCCTCAGCAACATCTTTCACTCCTGCCTCTTTGGCTCTGGGAGCAGAGTTCAAACGTTCCTGCTTTACTCAGCTGTGCTCAGAGATGACAAGGCACCAGAGATGATTCAAATGCACTTTGTGGTAGGAAAATGAGGAGAGACAGCAATGTGTGTGTCACCCTTGCAAAGCTCACTGAGTGCTGAAGACGCCCAGAAACATCATTCGCACCTGGATCTTCTGCTCTGGGAGCAGAGTTCAAACATTCGTTTCCTACGCTGCTCTGCTCAGGCAGCTCCAGACTCCACCGATGTCGGATTCGAATGCACTTTGAGGTAGGGAAGTAAGGAGTGACAGCAATGTGTGTGTCACCCTTGAAAGGGCACTGTGTGCAGAAGATGCCCAGACACATCTTTCACTCCTGCCTCTTTTCCTGTGGGAGCAGAGTTCACATGTTTATGCTTCACTCTGCTGAGCTCAGCCGACGGCAGGAAACGGAGATGTTGGATTCAAATGCACTTTGAGGTAGGGATTGAGGAGAGACAGCAATGTGTGTGTCGCTCTTCAAAGCTCACTCTCTGCTGAAATTGCAAAGCAACATCTCTCATTCCTGCCTCTTTTCCGGTGGGAGCAGAGTTTAAACGTTCGTGCTTTACTCTGCTGTGCTCTGAGAGCACCAGGCACCAAAGATGTTGGATTCAAATGCACTTTGAGGTAGGAAAGTGAGGAGAGACAGCAATGTGTGTGTCACCCTTGCAAAGCTCACTGTGTGCTAAAGATGGCGAGAGAGATCTTTCACTCCTGGCTCTTTGGCTGTGGGAGCAGAGTTCAAACGTTCGTGCTTTACTCAGCTGTGCTCAGAGATGACCAGGCACCAGAGATGATTCAAATGCACTTTGTGGTAGGAAAATGAGGAGAGACAGCAATGTGTGTGTCACCCTTGCAAAGCTCACTGAGTGCTGAAGACGCCAAGAAACATCATTCGCACCTGGATCTTCTGCTCTGGGAGCAGAGTTCAAACATTCGTTTCCTACGCTGCTCTGCTCAGGCAGCTCCAGACTCCACCGATGTCGGATTCGAATGCACTTTGAGGTAGGGAAGTAAGGAGTGACAGCAATGTGTGTGTCACCCTTGAAAGGGCACTGTGTGCAGAAGATGCCCAGACACATCTTTCACTCCTGCCTCTTTTCCTGTGGGAGCAGAGTTCACATGTTTATGCTTCACTCTGCTGAGCTCAGCCGACGGCAGGAACCGGAGATGTTGGATTCAAATGCACTTTAAGGTAGGAAAGTGAGGAAAAACAGCAATGTGTGTGTCACCCTTGCAAAGCTCACTGGGTGCTGAAGATGGCGAGAGAGATCTTTCACTCCTGGCTCTTTGGCTGTGGGAGCAGAGTTCAAACGTTCGTGCTTTACTCTGCTGTGCTCAGAGAGCACCAGGCACCGGAGATGTTGGATTCAAACGCACTTTTAGGTAGGAAGGGAGGAGAGACAGCAATGAGTGTGTCACCCTTGCAGTGCTCCCTGTGTGCTGAAGATCCTCAGCAACATCTTTCACTCCTACCTCTTTGGCTCTGGGAGCAGAGTTCAAACGTTCGTGCTTTACTCAGCTGTGCTCAGAGATGACCAGGCACCAGAGATGATTCAAATGCACTTTGTGGTAGGAAAATGAGGAGAGACAGCAATGTGTGTGTCACCCTTGCAAAGCTCACTGAGTGCTGAAGACGCCAAGAAATATCATTCGCACCTGGATCTTCTGCTCTGGGAGCAGAGTTCAAACATTCGTTTCCTACGCTGCTCTGCTCAGGCAGCTCCAGACTCCACGGATGTCGGATTCGAATGCACTTTGAGGTAGGGAAGTAAGGAGTGACAGCAATGTGTGTGTCACCCTTGAAAGGGCACTGTGTGCAGAAGATGCCCAGACACATCTTTCACTCCTGCCTCTTTTCCTGTGGGAGCAGAGTTCACATGTATATGCTTCACTCTGCTGAGCTCAGCCGACGGCAGGAAACAGAGATGTTGGATTCAAATGCACTTTGAGGTAGGAAAGTGAGGAAAAACAGCAATGTGTGTGTCACCCTTGCAAAGCTCACTGGGTGCTGAAGATGGCGAGAGAGATCTTTCACTCCTGGCTCTTTGGCTGTGGGAGCAGAGTTCAAACGTTCGTGCTTTACTCTGCTGTGCTCAGAGAGCACCAGGCACCAGAGATGTTGGATTCAAACGCACTTTTAGGTAGGAAGGGAGGAGAGACAGCAATGAGTGTGTCACCCTTGCTGTGCTCCCTGTGTGCTGAAGGTGCCCAGCAACATCTTTCACTCCTGCCTCTTTGGTTCTGGGAGCAGAGTTCAAACGTTCGTGCTTTACTCTGCTGTGCTCAGGTGGAAATAGGCACCGGAGATATTGAATTCAAATGCACTTTGAGGTAGGGATTGAGGAGAGACAGCAATGTGTGTGTCGCTCTTCAAAGCTCACTCTCTGCTGAAATTGCAAAGCAACATCTTTCATTCCTGCCTCTTTTCCGGTGGGAGCAGAGTTTAAACGTTCGTGCTTTACTCTGCTGTGCTCTGAGAGCACCAGGCACCAAAGATGTTGTATTCAAATGCACTTTGAGGTAGGAAAGTGAGGAGAGACAGCAATGTGTGTGTCACCCTTGCAAAGCTCACTGTGTGCTGAAGATGGCGAGAGAGATCATTCACTTTTGGCTCTTGGGCTGCGGGAGCAGAGTTCAAACGTTCGTGCCTTACTCTGCTGTGCTCAGAGATTACCAGGCACCAGAGATGATTCAAATGCTCTTTGAGATAGGAAAGTGAGGAGAGACAGCAATGTGTGTGTCACCCTTGCAAAGCTCACTGAGTGCTGAAGACGCCCAGAAACATCATTTGCACCTGGATCTTCTGCTCTGGGAGCAGAGTTCAAACATTCGTTTCCTACGCTGCTCTGCTCAGGCAGCTCCAGACTCCACCGATGTCGGATTCGAATGCACTTTGAGGTAAGGAAGTAAGGAGTGACAGCAATGTGTGTGTCACCCTTGAAAGGGCACTGTGTGCAGAAGATGCCCAGACACATCTTTCACTCCTGCCTCTTTTCCTGTGGGAGCAGAGTTCACATGTTTATGCTTCACTCTGCTGAGCTCAGCCGACGGCAGGAAACGGAGATGTTGGATTCAAATGCACTTTGAGGTAGGAAAGTGAGGAAAAACAGCAATGTGTGTGTCACCCTTGCAAAGCTCACTGGGTGCTGAAGATGGCGAGAGAGATCTTTCACTCCTGGCTCTTTGGCTGTGGGAGCAGAGTTCAAACGTTCGTGCCTTACTCTGCTGTGCTCAGAGAGCACCAGGCACCAAAGATGTTGGATTCAATCGCACTTTTAGGTAGGAAGGGAGGAGAGACAGCAATGAGTGTGTCACCCTTGCAGTGCTCCCTGTGTGCTGAAGATCCTCAGCAACATCTTTCACTTCTGCCTCTTTGGCTCTGGGAGCAGAGTTCAAACGTTCCTGCTTTACTCAGCTGTGCTCAGAGATGACCAGGCACCAGAGATGATTCAAATGCACTTTGTGGTAGGAAAATGAGGAGAGACAGCAATGTGTGTGTCACCCTTGCAAAGCTCACTGAGTGCTGAAGACGCCCAGAAACATCATTCGCACCTGGATCTTCTGCTCTGGGAGCAGAGTTCAAACATTCGTTTCCTACGCTGCTCTGCTCAGGCAGCTCCAGACTCCACCGATGTCGGATTCGAATGCACTTTGAGGTAGGGAAGTAAGGAGTGACAGCAATGTGTGTGTCACCCTTGAAAGCGCACTGTGTGCAGAAGATGCCCAGACACATCTTTCACTCCTGCCTCTTTTCCTGTGGGAGCAGAGTTCACATGTTTATGCTTCACTCTGCTGAGCTCAGCCGACGGCAGGAAACGGAGATGTTGGATTCAAATGCACTTTGAGGTAGGAAAGTGAGGAAAAACAGCAATGTGTGTGTCACCCTTGCAAAGCTCACTGGGTGCTGAAGATGGCGAGAGAGATCTTTCACTCTTGGCTCTTTGGCTGTGGGAGCAGAGTTCAAACTTTCGTGCTTTACTCTGCTGTGCTCAGAGAGCACCAGGCACCGGAGATGTTGGATTCAAACGCACTTTTAGGTAGGAAGGGAGGAGAGACAGCAATGAGTGTGTCACCCTTGCAGTGCTCCCTGTGTGCTGAAGGTGCCCAGCAACATCTTTCACTCCTGCCTCTTTGGTTCTGGGAGCAGAGTTCAAACGTTCGTGCTTTACTCTGCTGTGCTCAGCCGGAAATAGGCACCGGAGATATTGAATTCAAATGCACTTTGAGGTAGGGATTGAGGAGAGACAGCAATGTGTGTGTCGCTCTTCAAAGCTCACTCTCTGCTGAAATTGCAAAGCAACATCTTTCATTCCTGCCTCTTTTCCGGTGGGAGCAGAGTTTAAACGTTCGTGCTTTACTCTGCTGTGCTCTGAGAGCACCAGGCACCAAAGATGTTGGATTCAAATGCACTTCGAGGTAGGAAAGTGAGGAGAGACAGCAATGTGTGTGTCACCCTTGCAAAGCTCACTGGGTGCTGAAGATGGCGAGAGAGATCTTTCACTCCTGGCTCTTTGGCTGTGGGAGCAGAGTTCAAACGTTCGTGCCTTACTCTGCTGTGCTCAGAGAGCACCAGGCACCAAAGATGTTGGATTCAATCGCACTTTTAGGTAGGAAGGGAGGAGAGACAGCAATGAGTGTGTCACCCTTGCAGTGCTCCCTGTGTGCTGAAGATCCTCAGCAACATCTTTCACTCCTGCCTCGTTGGCTCTGGGAGCAGAGTTCAAACGTTCCTGCTTTACTCAGCTGTGCTCAGAGATGACCAGGCACCAGAGATGATTCAAATGCACTTTGTGGTAGGAAAATGAGGAGAGACAGCAATGTGTGTGTCACCCTTGCAAAGCTCACTGAGTGCTGAAGACGCCCAGAAACATCATTCGCACCTGGATCTTCTGCTCTGGGAGCAGAGTTCAAACATTCGTTTCCTACGCTGCTCTGCTCAGGCAGCTCCAGACTCCACCGATGTCGGATTCGAATGCACTTTGAGGTAGGGAAGTAAGGAGTGACAGCAATGTGTGTGTCACCCTTGAAAGCGCACTGTGTGCAGAAGATGCCCAGACACATCTTTCACTCCTGCCTCTTTTCCGGTGGGAGCAGAGTTCACATGTTTATGCTTCACTCTGCTGAGCTCAGCCGACGGCAGGAAACGGAGATGTTGGATTCAAATGCACTTTGAGGTAGGAAAGTGAGGAAAAACAGCAATGTGTGTGTCACCCTTGCAAAGCTCACTGGGTGCTGAAGATGGCGAGAGAGATCTTTCACTCCTGTCTCTTTGGCTGTGGGAGCAGAGTTCAAACTTTCGTGCTTTACTCTGCTGTGCTCAGAGAGCACCAGGCACCGGAGATGTTGGATTCAAACGCACTTTTAGGTAGGAAGGGAGGAGAGACAGCAATGAGTGTGTCACCCTTGCAGTGCTCCCTGTGTGCTGAAGGTGCCCAGCAACATCTTTCACTCCTGCCTCTTTGGTTCTGGGAGCAGAGTTCAAACGTTCGTGCTTTACTCTGCTGTGCTCAGCTGGAAATAGGCACCGGAGATATTGAATTCAAATGCACTTTGAGGTAGGGATTGAGGAGAGACAGCAATGTGTGTGTCGCTCTTCAAAGCTCACTCTCTGCTGAAATTGCAAAGCAACATCTTTCATTCCTGCCTCTTTTCCGGTGGGAGCAGAGTTTAAACGTTCGTGCTTTACTCTGCTGTGCTCTGAGAGCACCAGGCACCAAAGATGTTGTATTCAAATGCACTTTGAGGTAGGAAAGTGAGGAGAGACACCAATGTGTGTGTCACCCTTGCAAAGCTCACTGTGTGCTAAAGATGGCGAGAGAGATCATTCACTCCTGGCTCTTTGGCTGTGGGAGCAGAGTTCAAACGTTCGTGCTTTACTCAGCTGTGCTCAGAGATGACCAGGCACCAGAGATGATTCAAATGCACTTTGAGATAGGAAAGTGAGGAGAGACAGCAATGTGTGTGTCACCCTTGCAAAGATCACTGAGTGCTGAAGACGCCCAGAAACATCATTCGCACCTGGATCTTCTGCTCTGGGAGCAGAGTTCAAACATTCGTTTCCTACGCTGCTCTGCTCAGGCAGCTCCAGAGTCCACCGATGTCGGATTCGAATGCACTTTGAGGTAAGGAAGTAAGGAGTGACAGCAATGTGTGTGTCACCCTTGAAAGGGCACTGTGTGCAGAAGATGCCCAGACACATCTTTCACTCCTGCCTCTTTTCCTGTGGGAGCAGAGTTCACATGTTTATGCTTCACTCTGCTGAGCTCAGCCGACGGCAGGAAACGGAGATGTTGGATTCAAATGCACTTCGAGGTAGGAAAGTGAGGAGAGACAGCAATGTGTGTGTCACCCTTGCAAAGCTCACTGGGTGCTGAAGATGGCGAGAGAGATCTTTCACTCCTGGCTCTTTGGCTGTGGGAGCAGAGTTCAAACGTTCGTGCCTTACTCTGCTGTGCTCAGAGAGCACCAGGCACCAAAGATGTTGGATTCAATCGCACTTTTAGGTAGGAAGGGAGGAGAGACAGCAATGAGTGTGTCACCCTTGCAGTGCTCCCTGTGTGCTGAAGATCCTCAGCAACATCTTTCACTCCTGCCTCTTTGGCTCTGGGAGCAGAGTTCAAACGTTCCTGCTTTACTCAGCTGTGCTCAGAGATGACCAGGCACCAGAGATGATTCAAATGCACTTTGTGGTAGGAAAATGAGGAGAGACAGCAATGTGTGTGTCACCCTTGCAAAGCTCACTGAGTGCTGAAGACGCCCAGAAACATCATTCGCACCTGGATCTTCTGCTCTGGGAGCAGAGTTCAAACATTCGTTTCCTACGCTGCTCTGCTCAGGCAGCTCCAGACTCCACCGATGTCGGATTCGAATGCACTTTGAGGTAGGGAAGTAAGGAGTGACAGCAATGTGTGTGTCACCCTTGAAAGCGCACTGTGTGCAGAAGATGCCCAGACACATCTTTCACTCCTGCCTCTTTTCCTGTGGGAGCAGAGTTCACATGTTTATGCTTCACTCTGCTGAGCTCAGCCGACGGCAGGAAACGGAGATGTTGGATTCAAATGCACTTTGAGGTAGGAAAGTGAGGAAAAACAGCAATGTGTGTGTCACCCTTGCAAAGCTCACTGGGTGCTGAAGATGGCGAGAGAGATCTTTCACTCCTGGCTCTTTGGCTGTGGGAGCAGAGTTCAAACTTTCGTGCTTTACTCTGCTGTGCTCAGAGAGCACCAGGCACCGGAGATGTTGGATTCAAACGCACTTTTAGGTAGGAAGGGAGGAGAGACAGCAATGAGTGTGTCACCCTTGCAGTGCTCCCTGTGTGCTGAAGGTGCCCAGCAACATCTTTCACTCCTGCCTCTTTGGTTCTGGGAGCAGAGTTCAAACGTTCGTGCTTTACTCTGCTGTGCTCAGCCGGAAATAGGCACCGAAGATATTGAATTCAAATGCACTTTGAGGTAGGGATTGAGGAGAGACAGCAATGTGTGTGTCGCTCTTCAAAGCTCACTCTCTGCTGAAATTGCAAAGCAACATCTTTCATTCCTGCCTCTTTTCCGGTGGGAGCAGAGTTTAAACGTTCGTGCTTTACTCTGCTGTGCTCTGAGAGCACCAGGCACCAAAGATGTTGGATTCAAATGCACTTCGAGGTAGGAAAGTGAGGAGAGACAGCAATGTGTGTGTCACCCTTGCAAAGCTCACTGGGTGCTGAAGATGGCGAGAGAGATCTTTCACTCCTGGCTCTTTGGCTGTGGGAGCAGAGTTCAAACGTTCGTGCCTTACTCTGCTGTGCTCAGAGAGCACCAGGCACCAAAGATGTTGGATTCAATCGCACTTTTAGGTAGGAAGGGAGGAGAGACAGCAATGAGTGTGTCACCCTTGCAGTGCTCCCTGTGTGCTGAAGATCCTCAGCAACATCTTTCACTCCTGCCTCTTTGGCTCTGGGAGCAGAGTTCAAACGTTCCTGCTTTACTCAGCTGTGCTCAGAGATGTCCAGGCACCAGAGATGATTCAAATGCACTTTGTGGTAGGAAAATGAGGAGAGACAGCAATGTGTGTGTCACCCTTGCAAAGCTCACTGAGTGCTGAAGACGCCCAGAAACATCATTCGCACCTGGATCTTCTGCTCTGGGAGCAGAGTTCAAACATTCGTTTCCTACGCTCCTCTGCTCAGGCAGCTCCAGACTCCACCGATGTCGGATTCGAATGCACTTTGAGGTAGGGAAGTAAGGAGTGACAGCAATGTGTGTGTCACCCTTGAAAGCGCACTGTGTGCAGAAGATGCCCAGACACATCTTTCACTCCTGCCTCTTTTCCTGTGGGAGCAGAGTTCACATGTTTATGCTTCACTCTGCTGAGCTCAGCCGACGGCAGGAAACGGAGATGTTGGATTCAAATGCACTTCGAGGTAGGAAAGTGAGGAGAGACAGCAATGTGTGTGTCACCCTTGCAAAGCTCACTGGGTGCTGAAGATGGCGAGAGAGATCTTTCACTCCTGGCTCTTTGGCTGTGGGAGCAGAGTTCAAACGTTCGTGCCTTACTCTGCTGTGCTCAGAGAGCACCAGGCACCAAAGATGTTGGATTCAATCGCACTTTTAGGTAGGAAGGGAGGAGAGACAGCAATGAGTGTGTCACCCTTGCAGTGCTCCCTGTGTGCTGAAGATCCTCAGCAACATCTTTCACTCCTGCCTCTTTGGCTCTGGGAGCAGAGTTCAAACGTTCCTGCTTTACTCAGCTGTGCTCAGAGATGACCAGGCACCAGAGATGATTCAAATGCACTTTGTGGTAGGAAAATGAGGAGAGACAGCAATGTGTGTGTCACCCTTGCAAAGCTCACTGAGTGCTGAAGACGCCCAGAAACATCATTCGCACCTGGATCTTCTGCTCTGGGAGCAGAGTTCAAACATTCGTTTCCTACGCTGCTCTGCTCAGGCAGCTCCAGACTCCACCGATGTCGGATTCGAATGCACTTTGAGGTAGGGAAGTAAGGAGTGACAGCAATGTGTGTGTCACCCTTGAAAGCGCACTGTGTGCAGAAGATGCCCAGACACATCTTTCACTCCTGCCTCTTTTCCTGTGGGAGCAGAGTTCACATGTTTATGCTTCACTCTGCTGAGCTCAGCCGACGGCAGGAAACGGAGATGTTGGATTCAAATGCACTTTGAGGTAGGAAAGTGAGGAAAAACAGCAATGTGTGTGTCACCCTTGCAAAGCTCACTGGGTGCTGAAGATGGCGAGAGAGATCTTTCACTCCTGGCTCTTTGGCTGTGGGAGCAGAGTTCAAACTTTCGTGCTTTACTCTGCTGTGCTCAGAGAGCACCAGGCACCGGAGATGTTGGATTCAAACGCACTTTTAGGTAGGAAGGGAGGAGAGACAGCAATGAGTGTGTCACCCTTGCAGTGCTCCCTGTGTGCTGAAGGTGCCCAGCAACATCTTTCACTCCTGCCTCTTTGGTTCTGGGAGCAGAGTTCAAACGTTCGTGCTTTACTCTGCTGTGCTCAGCCGGAAATAGGCACCGGAGATATTGAATTCAAATGCACTTTGAGGTAGGGATTGAGGAGAGACAGCAATGTGTGTGTCGCTCTTCAAAGCTCACTCTCTGCTGAAATTGCAAAGCAACATCTTTCATTCCTGCCTCTTTTCCGGTGGGAGCAGAGTTTAAACGTTCGTGCTTTACTCTGCTGTGCTCTGAGAGCACCAGGCACCAAAGATGTTGGATTCAAATGCACTTCGAGGTAGGAAAGTGAGGAGAGACAGCAATGTGTGTGTCACCCTTGCAAAGCTCACTGGGTGCTGAAGATGGCGAGAGAGATCTTTCACTCCTGGCTCTTTGGCTGTGGGAGCAGAGTTCAAACGTTCGTGCCTTACTCTGCTGTGCTCAGAGAGCACCAGGCACCAAAGATGTTGGATTCAATCGCACTTTTAGGTAGGAAGGGAGGAGAGACAGCAATGAGTGTGTCACCCTTGCAGTGCTCCCTGTGTGCTGAAGATCCTCAGCAACATCTTTCACTCCTGCCTCTTTGGCTCTGGGAGCAGAGTTCAAACGTTCCTGCTTTACTCAGCTGTGCTCAGAGATGACCAGGCACCAGAGATGATTCAAATGCACTTTGTGGTAGGAAAATGAGGAGAGACAGCAATGTGTGTGTCACCCTTGCAAAGCTCACTGAGTGCTGAAGACGCCCAGAAACATCATTCGCACCTGGATCTTCTGCTCTGGGAGCAGAGTTCAAACATTCGTTTCCTACGCTGCTCTGCTCAGGCAGCTCCAGACTCCACCGATGTCGGATTCGAATGCACTTTGAGGTAGGGAAGTAAGGAGTGACAGCAATGTGTGTGTCACCCTTGAAAGCGCACTGTGTGCAGAAGATGCCCAGACACATCTTTCACTCCTGCCTCTTTTCCTGTGGGAGCAGAGTTCACATGTTTATGCTTCACTCTGCTGAGCTCAGCCGACGGCAGGAAACGGAGATGTTGGATTCAAATGCACTTCGAGGTAGGAAAGTGAGGAGAGACAGCAATGTGTGTGTCACCCTTGCAAAGCTCACTGGGTGCTGAAGATGGCGAGAGAGATCTTTCACTCCTGGCTCTTTGGCTGTGGGAGCAGAGTTCAAACGTTCGTGCCTTACTCTGCTGTGCTCAGAGAGCACCAGGCACCAAAGATGTTGGATTCAATCGCACTTTTAGGTAGGAAGGGAGGAGAGACAGCAATGAGTGTGTCACCCTTGCAGTGCTCCCTGTGTGCTGAAGATCCTCAGCAACATCTTTCACTCCTGCCTCTTTGGCTCTGGGAGCAGAGTTCAAACGTTCCTGCTTTACTCAGCTGTGCTCAGAGATGACCAGGCACCAGAGATGATTCAAATGCACTTTGTGGTAGGAAAATGAGGAGAGACAGCAATGTGTGTGTCACCCTTGCAAAGCTCACTGAGTGCTGAAGACGCCCAGAAACATCATTCGCACCTGGATCTTCTGCTCTGGGAGCAGAGTTCAAACATTCGTTTCCTACGCTGCTCTGCTCAGGCAGCTCCAGACTCCACCGATGTCGGATTCGAATGCACTTTGAGGTAGGGAAGTAAGGAGTGACAGCAATGTGTGTGTCACCCTTGAAAGCGCACTGTGTGCAGAAGATGCCCAGACACATCTTTCACTCCTGCCTCTTTTCCTGTGGGAGCAGAGTTCACATGTTTATGCTTCACTCTGCTGAGCTCAGCCGACGGCAGGAAACGGAGATGTTGGATTCAAATGCACTTTGAGGTAGGAAAGTGAGGAAAAACAGCAATGTGTGTGTCACCCTTGCAAAGCTCACTGGGTGCTGAAGATGGCGAGAGAGATCTTTCACTCCTGTCTCTTTGGCTGTGGGAGCAGAGTTCAAACTTTCGTGCTTTACTCTGCTGTGCTCAGAGAGCACCAGGCACCGGAGATGTTGGATTCAAACGCACTTTTAGGTAGGAAGGGAGGAGAGACAGCAATGAGTGTGTCACCCTTGCAGTGCTCCCTGTGTGCTGAAGGTGCCCAGCAACATCTTTCACTCCTGCCTCTTTGGTTCTGGGAGCAGAGTTCAAACGTTCGTGCTTTACTCTGCTGTGCTCAGCCGGAAATAGGCACCGGAGATATTGAATTCAAATGCACTTTGAGGTAGGGATTGAGGAGAGACAGCAATGTGTGTGTCGCTCTTCAAAGCTCACTCTCTGCTGAAATTGCAAAGCAACATCTTTCATTCCTGCCTCTTTTCCGGTGGGAGCAGAGTTTAAACGTTCGTGCTTTACTCTGCTGTGCTCTGAGAGCACCAGGCACCAAAGATGTTGGATTCAAATGCACTTCGAGGTAGGAAAGTGAGGAGAGACAGCAATGTGTGTGTCACCCTTGCAAAGCTCACTGGGTGCTGAAGATGGCGAGAGAGATCTTTCACTCCTGGCTCTTTGGCTGTGGGAGCAGAGTTCAAACGTTCGTGCCTTACTCTGCTGTGCTCAGAGAGCACCAGGCACCAAAGATGTTGGATTCAATCGCACTTTTAGGTAGGAAGGGAGGAGAGACAGCAATGAGTGTGTCACCCTTGCAGTGCTCCCTGTGTGCTGAAGATCCTCAGCAACATCTTTCACTCCTGCCTCGTTGGCTCTGGGAGCAGAGTTCAAACGTTCCTGCTTTACTCAGCTGTGCTCAGAGATGACCAGGCACCAGAGATGATTCAAATGCACTTTGTGGTAGGAAAATGAGGAGAGACAGCAATGTGTGTGTCACCCTTGCAAAGCTCACTGAGTGCTGAAGACGCCCAGAAACATCATTCGCACCTGGATCTTCTGCTCTGGCAGCAGAGTTCAAACATTCGTTTCCTACGCTGCTCTGCTCAGGCAGCTCCAGACTCCACCGATGTCGGATTCGAATGCACTTTGAGGTAGGGAAGTAAGGAGTGACAGCAATGTGTGTGTCACCCTTGAAAGCGCACTGTGTGCAGAAGATGCCCAGACACATCTTTCACTCCTGCCTCTTTTCCTGTGGGAGCAGAGTTCACATGTTTATGCTTCACTCTGCTGAGCTCAGCCGACGGCAGGAAACGGAGATGTTGGATTCAAATGCACTTTGAGGTAGGAAAGTGAGGAAAAACAGCAATGTGTGTGTCACCCTTGCAAAGCTCACTGGGTGCTGAAGATGGCGAGAGAGATCTTTCACTCCTGTCTCTTTGGCTGTGGGAGCAGAGTTCAAACTTTCGTGCTTTACTCTGCTGTGCTCAGAGAGCACCAGGCACCGGAGATGTTGGATTCAAACGCACTTTTAGGTAGGAAGGGAGGAGAGACAGCAATGAGTGTGTCACCCTTGCAGTGCTCCCTGTGTGCTGAAGGTGCCCAGCAACATCTTTCACTCCTGCCTCTTTGGTTCTGGGAGCAGAGTTCAAACGTTCGTGCTTTACTCTGCTGTGCTCAGCTGGAAATAGGCACCGGAGATATTGAATTCAAATGCACTTTGAGGTAGGGATTGAGGAGAGACAGCAATGTGTGTGTCGCTCTTCAAAGCTCACTCTCTGCTGAAATTGCAAAGCAACATCTTTCATTCCTGCCTCTTTTCCGGTGGGAGCAGAGTTTAAACGTTCGTGCTTTACTCTGCTGTGCTCTGAGAGCACCAGGCACCAAAGATGTTGTATTCAAATGCACTTTGAGGTAGGAAAGTGAGGAGAGACACCAATGTGTGTGTCACCCTTGCAAAGCTCACTGTGTGCTAAAGATGGCGAGAGAGATCATTCACTCCTGGCTCTTTGGCTGTGGGAGCAGAGTTCAAACGTTCGTGCTTTACTCAGCTGTGCTCAGAGATGACCAGGCACCAGAGATGATTCAAATGCACTTTGAGATAGGAAAGTGAGGAGAGACAGCAATGTGTGTGTCACCCTTGCAAAGATCACTGAGTGCTGAAGACGCCCAGAAACATCATTCGCACCTGGATCTTCTGCTCTGGGAGCAGAGTTCAAACATTCGTTTCCTACGCTGCTCTGCTCAGGCAGCTCCAGAGTCCACCGATGTCGGATTCGAATGCACTTTGAGGTAAGGAAGTAAGGAGTGACAGCAATGTGTGTGTCACCCTTGAAAGGGCACTGTGTGCAGAAGATGCCCAGACACATCTTTCACTCCTGCCTCTTTTCCTGTGGGAGCAGAGTTCACATGTTTATGCTTCACTCTGCTGAGCTCAGCCGACGGCAGGAAACGGAGATGTTGGATTCAAATGCACTTCGAGGTAGGAAAGTGAGGAGAGACAGCAATGTGTGTGTCACCCTTGCAAAGCTCACTGGGTGCTGAAGATGGCGAGAGAGATCTTTCACTCCTGGCTCTTTGGCTGTGGGAGCAGAGTTCAAACGTTCGTGCCTTACTCTGCTGTGCTCAGAGAGCACCAGGCACCAAAGATGTTGGATTCAATCGCACTTTTAGGTAGGAAGGGAGGAGAGACAGCAATGAGTGTGTCACCCTTGCAGTGCTCCCTGTGTGCTGAAGATCCTCAGCAACATCTTTCACTCCTGCCTCTTTGGCTCTGGGAGCAGAGTTCAAACGTTCCTGCTTTACTCAGCTGTGCTCAGAGATGACCAGGCACCAGAGATGATTCAAATGCACTTTGTGGTAGGAAAATGAGGAGAGACAGCAATGTGTGTGTCACCCTTGCAAAGCTCACTGAGTGCTGAAGACGCCCAGAAACATCATTCGCACCTGGATCTTCTGCTCTGGGAGCAGAGTTCAAACATTCGTTTCCTACGCTGCTCTGCTCAGGCAGCTCCAGACTCCACCGATGTCGGATTCGAATGCACTTTGAGGTAGGGAAGTAAGGAGTGACAGCAATGTGTGTGTCACCCTTGAAAGCGCACTGTGTGCAGAAGATGCCCAGACACATCTTTCACTCCTGCCTCTTTTCCTGTGGGAGCAGAGTTCACATGTTTATGCTTCACTCTGCTGAGCTCAGCCGACGGCAGGAAACGGAGATGTTGGATTCAAATGCACTTTGAGGTAGGAAAGTGAGGAAAAACAGCAATGTGTGTGTCACCCTTGCAAAGCTCACTGGGTGCTGAAGATGGCGAGAGAGATCTTTCACTCCTGGCTCTTTGGCTGTGGGAGCAGAGTTCAAACTTTCGTGCTTTACTCTGCTGTGCTCAGAGAGCACCAGGCACCGGAGATGTTGGATTCAAACGCACTTTTAGGTAGGAAGGGAGGAGAGACAGCAATGAGTGTGTCACCCTTGCAGTGCTCCCTGTGTGCTGAAGGTGCCCAGCAACATCTTTCACTCCTGCCTCTTTGGTTCTGGGAGCAGAGTTCAAACGTTCGTGCTTTACTCTGCTGTGCTCAGCCGGAAATAGGCACCGAAGATATTGAATTCAAATGCACTTTGAGGTAGGGATTGAGGAGAGACAGCAATGTGTGTGTCGCTCTTCAAAGCTCACTCTCTGCTGAAATTGCAAAGCAACATCTTTCATTCCTGCCTCTTTTCCGGTGGGAGCAGAGTTTAAACGTTCGTGCTTTACTCTGCTGTGCTCTGAGAGCACCAGGCACCAAAGATGTTGGATTCAAATGCACTTCGAGGTAGGAAAGTGAGGAGAGACAGCAATGTGTGTGTCACCCTTGCAAAGCTCACTGGGTGCTGAAGATGGCGAGAGAGATCTTTCACTCCTGGCTCTTTGGCTGTGGGAGCAGAGTTCAAACGTTCGTGCCTTACTCTGCTGTGCTCAGAGAGCACCAGGCACCAAAGATGTTGGATTCAATCGCACTTTTAGGTAGGAAGGGAGGAGAGACAGCAATGAGTGTGTCACCCTTGCAGTGCTCCCTGTGTGCTGAAGATCCTCAGCAACATCTTTCACTCCTGCCTCTTTGGCTCTGGGAGCAGAGTTCAAACGTTCCTGCTTTACTCAGCTGTGCTCAGAGATGTCCAGGCACCAGAGATGATTCAAATGCACTTTGTGGTAGGAAAATGAGGAGAGACAGCAATGTGTGTGTCACCCTTGCAAAGCTCACTGAGTGCTGAAGACGCCCAGAAACATCATTCGCACCTGGATCTTCTGCTCTGGGAGCAGAGTTCAAACATTCGTTTCCTACGCTCCTCTGCTCAGGCAGCTCCAGACTCCACCGATGTCGGATTCGAATGCACTTTGAGGTAGGGAAGTAAGGAGTGACAGCAATGTGTGTGTCACCCTTGAAAGCGCACTGTGTGCAGAAGATGCCCAGACACATCTTTCACTCCTGCCTCTTTTCCTGTGGGAGCAGAGTTCACATGTTTATGCTTCACTCTGCTGAGCTCAGCCGACGGCAGGAAACGGAGATGTTGGATTCAAATGCACTTCGAGGTAGGAAAGTGAGGAGAGACAGCAATGTGTGTGTCACCCTTGCAAAGCTCACTGGGTGCTGAAGATGGCGAGAGAGATCTTTCACTCCTGGCTCTTTGGCTGTGGGAGCAGAGTTCAAACGTTCGTGCCTTACTCTGCTGTGCTCAGAGAGCACCAGGCACCAAAGATGTTGGATTCAATCGCACTTTTAGGTAGGAAGGGAGGAGAGACAGCAATGAGTGTGTCACCCTTGCAGTGCTCCCTGTGTGCTGAAGATCCTCAGCAACATCTTTCACTCCTGCCTCTTTGGCTCTGGGAGCAGAGTTCAAACGTTCCTGCTTTACTCAGCTGTGCTCAGAGATGACCAGGCACCAGAGATGATTCAAATGCACTTTGTGGTAGGAAAATGAGGAGAGACAGCAATGTGTGTGTCACCCTTGCAAAGCTCACTGAGTGCTGAAGACGCCCAGAAACATCATTCGCACCTGGATCTTCTGCTCTGGGAGCAGAGTTCAAACATTCGTTTCCTACGCTGCTCTGCTCAGGCAGCTCCAGACTCCACCGATGTCGGATTCGAATGCACTTTGAGGTAGGGAAGTAAGGAGTGACAGCAATGTGTGTGTCACCCTTGAAAGCGCACTGTGTGCAGAAGATGCCCAGACACATCTTTCACTCCTGCCTCTTTTCCTGTGGGAGCAGAGTTCACATGTTTATGCTTCACTCTGCTGAGCTCAGCCGACGGCAGGAAACGGAGATGTTGGATTCAAATGCACTTTGAGGTAGGAAAGTGAGGAAAAACAGCAATGTGTGTGTCACCCTTGCAAAGCTCACTGGGTGCTGAAGATGGCGAGAGAGATCTTTCACTCCTGGCTCTTTGGCTGTGGGAGCAGAGTTCAAACTTTCGTGCTTTACTCTGCTGTGCTCAGAGAGCACCAGGCACCGGAGATGTTGGATTCAAACGCACTTTTAGGTAGGAAGGGAGGAGAGACAGCAATGAGTGTGTCACCCTTGCAGTGCTCCCTGTGTGCTGAAGGTGCCCAGCAACATCTTTCACTCCTGCCTCTTTGGTTCTGGGAGCAGAGTTCAAACGTTCGTGCTTTACTCTGCTGTGCTCAGCCGGAAATAGGCACCGGAGATATTGAATTCAAATGCACTTTGAGGTAGGGATTGAGGAGAGACAGCAATGTGTGTGTCGCTCTTCAAAGCTCACTCTCTGCTGAAATTGCAAAGCAACATCTTTCATTCCTGCCTCTTTTCCGGTGGGAGCAGAGTTTAAACGTTCGTGCTTTACTCTGCTGTGCTCTGAGAGCACCAGGCACCAAAGATGTTGGATTCAAATGCACTTCGAGGTAGGAAAGTGAGGAGAGACAGCAATGTGTGTGTCACCCTTGCAAAGCTCACTGGGTGCTGAAGATGGCGAGAGAGATCTTTCACTCCTGGCTCTTTGGCTGTGGGAGCAGAGTTCAAACGTTCGTGCCTTACTCTGCTGTGCTCAGAGAGCACCAGGCACCAAAGATGTTGGATTCAATCGCACTTTTAGGTAGGAAGGGAGGAGAGACAGCAATGAGTGTGTCACCCTTGCAGTGCTCCCTGTGTGCTGAAGATCCTCAGCAACATCTTTCACTCCTGCCTCTTTGGCTCTGGGAGCAGAGTTCAAACGTTCCTGCTTTACTCAGCTGTGCTCAGAGATGACCAGGCACCAGAGATGATTCAAATGCACTTTGTGGTAGGAAAATGAGGAGAGACAGCAATGTGTGTGTCACCCTTGCAAAGCTCACTGAGTGCTGAAGACGCCCAGAAACATCATTCGCACCTGGATCTTCTGCTCTGGGAGCAGAGTTCAAACATTCGTTTCCTACGCTGCTCTGCTCAGGCAGCTCCAGACTCCACCGATGTCGGATTCGAATGCACTTTGAGGTAGGGAAGTAAGGAGTGACAGCAATGTGTGTGTCACCCTTGAAAGCGCACTGTGTGCAGAAGATGCCCAGACACATCTTTCACTCCTGCCTCTTTTCCTGTGGGAGCAGAGTTCACATGTTTATGCTTCACTCTGCTGAGCTCAGCCGACGGCAGGAAACGGAGATGTTGGATTCAAATGCACTTCGAGGTAGGAAAGTGAGGAGAGACAGCAATGTGTGTGTCACCCTTGCAAAGCTCACTGGGTGCTGAAGATGGCGAGAGAGATCTTTCACTCCTGGCTCTTTGGCTGTGGGAGCAGAGTTCAAACGTTCGTGCCTTACTCTGCTGTGCTCAGAGAGCACCAGGCACCAAAGATGTTGGATTCAATCGCACTTTTAGGTAGGAAGGGAGGAGAGACAGCAATGAGTGTGTCACCCTTGCAGTGCTCCCTGTGTGCTGAAGATCCTCAGCAACATCTTTCACTCCTGCCTCTTTGGCTCTGGGAGCAGAGTTCAAACGTTCCTGCTTTACTCAGCTGTGCTCAGAGATGACCAGGCACCAGAGATGATTCAAATGCACTTTGTGGTAGGAAAATGAGGAGAGACAGCAATGTGTGTGTCACCCTTGCAAAGCTCACTGAGTGCTGAAGACGCCCAGAAACATCATTCGCACCTGGATCTTCTGCTCTGGGAGCAGAGTTCAAACATTCGTTTCCTACGCTGCTCTGCTCAGGCAGCTCCAGACTCCACCGATGTCGGATTCGAATGCACTTTGAGGTAGGGAAGTAAGGAGTGACAGCAATGTGTGTGTCACCCTTGAAAGCGCACTGTGTGCAGAAGATGCCCAGACACATCTTTCACTCCTGCCTCTTTTCCTGTGGGAGCAGAGTTCACATGTTTATGCTTCACTCTGCTGAGCTCAGCCGACGGCAGGAAACGGAGATGTTGGATTCAAATGCACTTTGAGGTAGGAAAGTGAGGAAAAACAGCAATGTGTGTGTCACCCTTGCAAAGCTCACTGGGTGCTGAAGATGGCGAGAGAGATCTTTCACTCCTGTCTCTTTGGCTGTGGGAGCAGAGTTCAAACTTTCGTGCTTTACTCTGCTGTGCTCAGAGAGCACCAGGCACCGGAGATGTTGGATTCAAACGCACTTTTAGGTAGGAAGGGAGGAGAGACAGCAATGAGTGTGTCACCCTTGCAGTGCTCCCTGTGTGCTGAAGGTGCCCAGCAACATCTTTCACTCCTGCCTCTTTGGTTCTGGGAGCAGAGTTCAAACGTTCGTGCTTTACTCTGCTGTGCTCAGCCGGAAATAGGCACCGGAGATATTGAATTCAAATGCACTTTGAGGTAGGGATTGAGGAGAGACAGCAATGTGTGTGTCGCTCTTCAAAGCTCACTCTCTGCTGAAATTGCAAAGCAACATCTTTCATTCCTGCCTCTTTTCCGGTGGGAGCAGAGTTTAAACGTTCGTGCTTTACTCTGCTGTGCTCTGAGAGCACCAGGCACCAAAGATGTTGGATTCAAATGCACTTCGAGGTAGGAAAGTGAGGAGAGACAGCAATGTGTGTGTCACCCTTGCAAAGCTCACTGGGTGCTGAAGATGGCGAGAGAGATCTTTCACTCCTGGCTCTTTGGCTGTGGGAGCAGAGTTCAAACGTTCGTGCCTTACTCTGCTGTGCTCAGAGAGCACCAGGCACCAAAGATGTTGGATTCAATCGCACTTTTAGGTAGGAAGGGAGGAGAGACAGCAATGAGTGTGTCACCCTTGCAGTGCTCCCTGTGTGCTGAAGATCCTCAGCAACATCTTTCACTCCTGCCTCGTTGGCTCTGGGAGCAGAGTTCAAACGTTCCTGCTTTACTCAGCTGTGCTCAGAGATGACCAGGCACCAGAGATGATTCAAATGCACTTTGTGGTAGGAAAATGAGGAGAGACAGCAATGTGTGTGTCACCCTTGCAAAGCTCACTGAGTGCTGAAGACGCCCAGAAACATCATTCGCACCTGGATCTTCTGCTCTGGCAGCAGAGTTCAAACATTCGTTTCCTACGCTGCTCTGCTCAGGCAGCTCCAGACTCCACCGATGTCGGATTCGAATGCACTTTGAGGTAGGGAAGTAAGGAGTGACAGCAATGTGTGTGTCACCCTTGAAAGCGCACTGTGTGCAGAAGATGCCCAGACACATCTTTCACTCCTGCCTCTTTTCCTGTGGGAGCAGAGTTCACATGTTTATGCTTCACTCTGCTGAGCTCAGCCGACGGCAGGAAACGGAGATGTTGGATTCAAATGCACTTTGAGGTAGGAAAGTGAGGAAAAACAGCAATGTGTGTGTCACCCTTGCAAAGCTCACTGGGTGCTGAAGATGGCGAGAGAGATCTTTCACTCCTGTCTCTTTGGCTGTGGGAGCAGAGTTCAAACTTTCGTGCTTTACTCTGCTGTGCTCAGAGAGCACCAGGCACCGGAGATGTTGGATTCAAACGCACTTTTAGGTAGGAAGGGAGGAGAGACAGCAATGAGTGTGTCACCCTTGCAGTGCTCCCTGTGTGCTGAAGGTGCCCAGCAACATCTTTCACTCCTGCCTCTTTGGTTCTGGGAGCAGAGTTCAAACGTTCGTGCTTTACTCTGCTGTGCTCAGCCGGAAATAGGCACCGGAGATATTGAATTCAAATGCACTTTGAGGTAGGGATTGAGGAGAGACAGCAATGTGTGTGTCGCTCTTCAAAGCTCACTCTCTGCTGAAATTGCAAAGCAACATCTTTCATTCCTGCCTCTTTTCCGGTGGGAGCAGAGTTTAAACGTTCGTGCTTTACTCTGCTGTGCTCTGAGAGCACCAGGCACCAAAGATGTTGGATTCAAATGCACTTCGAGGTAGGAAAGTGAGGAGAGACAGCAATGTGTGTGTCACCCTTGCAAAGCTCACTGGGTGCTGAAGATGGCGAGAGAGATCTTTCACTCCTGGCTCTTTGGCTGTGGGAGCAGAGTTCAAACGTTCGTGCCTTACTCTGCTGTGCTCAGAGAGCACCAGGCACCAAAGATGTTGGATTCAATCGCACTTTTAGGTAGGAAGGGAGGAGAGACAGCAATGAGTGTGTCACCCTTGCAGTGCTCCCTGTGTGCTGAAGATCCTCAGCAACATCTTTCACTCCTGCCTCGTTGGCTCTGGGAGCAGAGTTCAAACGTTCCTGCTTTACTCAGCTGTGCTCAGAGATGACCAGGCACCAGAGATGATTCAAATGCACTTTGTGGTAGGAAAATGAGGAGAGACAGCAATGTGTGTGTCACCCTTGCAAAGCTCACTGAGTGCTGAAGACGCCCAGAAACATCATTCGCACCTGGATCTTCTGCTCTGGCAGCAGAGTTCAAACATTCGTTTCCTACGCTGCTCTGCTCAGGCAGCTCCAGACTCCACCGATGTCGGATTCGAATGCACTTTGAGGTAGGGAAGTAAGGAGTGACAGCAATGTGTGTGTCACCCTTGAAAGCGCACTGTGTGCAGAAGATGCCCAGACACATCTTTCACTCCTGCCTCTTTTCCTGTGGGAGCAGAGTTCACATGTTTATGCTTCACTCTGCTGAGCTCAGCCGACGGCAGGAAACGGAGATGTTGGATTCAAATGCACTTCGAGGTAGGAAAGTGAGGAGAGACAGCAATGTGTGTGTCACCCTTGCAAAGCTCACTGGGTGCTGAAGATGGCGAGAGAGATCTTTCACTCCTGGCTCTTTGGCTGTGGGAGCAGAGTTCAAACGTTCGTGCCTTACTCTGCTGTGCTCAGAGAGCACCAGGCACCAAAGATGTTGGATTCAATCGCACTTTTAGGTAGGAAGGGAGGAGAGACAGCAATGAGTGTGTCACCCTTGCAGTGCTCCCTGTGTGCTGAAGATCCTCAGCAACATCTTTCACTCCTGCCTCGTTGGCTCTGGGAGCAGAGTTCAAACGTTCCTGCTTTACTCAGCTGTGCTCAGAGATGACCAGGCACCAGAGATGATTCAAATGCACTTTGTGGTAGGAAAATGAGGAGAGACAGCAATGTGTGTGTCACCCTTGCAAAGCTCACTGAGTGCTGAAGACGCCCAGAAACATCATTCGCACCTGGATCTTCTGCTCTGGCAGCAGAGTTCAAACATTCGTTTCCTACGCTGCTCTGCTCAGGCAGCTCCAGACTCCACCGATGTCGGATTCGAATGCACTTTGAGGTAGGGAAGTAAGGAGTGACAGCAATGTGTGTGTCACCCTTGAAAGCGCACTGTGTGCAGAAGATGCCCAGACACATCTTTCACTCCTGCCTCTTTTCCTGTGGGAGCAGAGTTCACATGTTTATGCTTCACTCTGCTGAGCTCAGCCGACGGCAGGAAACGGAGATGTTGGATTCAAATGCACTTTGAGGTAGGAAAGTGAGGAAAAACAGCAATGTGTGTGTCACCCTTGCAAAGCTCACTGGGTGCTGAAGATGGCGAGAGAGATCTTTCACTCCTGTCTCTTTGGCTGTGGGAGCAGAGTTCAAACTTTCGTGCTTTACTCTGCTGTGCTCAGAGAGCACCAGGCACCGGAGATGTTGGATTCAAACGCACTTTTAGGTAGGAAGGGAGGAGAGACAGCAATGAGTGTGTCACCCTTGCAGTGCTCCCTGTGTGCTGAAGGTGCCCAGCAACATCTTTCACTCCTGCCTCTTTGGTTCTGGGAGCAGAGTTCAAACGTTCGTGCTTTACTCTGCTGTGCTCAGCCGGAAATAGGCACCGGAGATATTGAATTCAAATGCACTTTGAGGTAGGGATTGAGGAGAGACAGCAATGTGTGTGTCGCTCTTCAAAGCTCACTCTCTGCTGAAATTGCAAAGCAACATCTTTCATTCCTGCCTCTTTTCCGGTGGGAGCAGAGTTTAAACGTTCGTGCTTTACTCTGCTGTGCTCTGAGAGCACCAGGCACCAAAGATGTTGGATTCAAATGCACTTCGAGGTAGGAAAGTGAGGAGAGACAGCAATGTGTGTGTCACCCTTGCAAAGCTCACTGGGTGCTGAAGATGGCGAGAGAGATCTTTCACTCCTGGCTCTTTGGCTGTGGGAGCAGAGTTCAAACGTTCGTGCCTTACTCTGCTGTGCTCAGAGAGCACCAGGCACCAAAGATGTTGGATTCAATCGCACTTTTAGGTAGGAAGGGAGGAGAGACAGCAATGAGTGTGTCACCCTTGCAGTGCTCCCTGTGTGCTGAAGATCCTCAGCAACATCTTTCACTCCTGCCTCGTTGGCTCTGGGAGCAGAGTTCAAACGTTCCTGCTTTACTCAGCTGTGCTCAGAGATGACCAGGCACCAGAGATGATTCAAATGCACTTTGTGGTAGGAAAATGAGGAGAGACAGCAATGTGTGTGTCACCCTTGCAAAGCTCACTGAGTGCTGAAGACGCCCAGAAACATCATTCGCACCTGGATCTTCTGCTCTGGCAGCAGAGTTCAAACATTCGTTTCCTACGCTGCTCTGCTCAGGCAGCTCCAGACTCCACCGATGTCGGATTCGAATGCACTTTGAGGTAGGGAAGTAAGGAGTGACAGCAATGTGTGTGTCACCCTTGAAAGCGCACTGTGTGCAGAAGATGCCCAGACACATCTTTCACTCCTGCCTCTTTTCCTGTGGGAGCAGAGTTCACATGTTTATGCTTCACTCTGCTGAGCTCAGCCGACGGCAGGAAACGGAGATGTTGGATTCAAATGCACTTTGAGGTAGGAAAGTGAGGAAAAACAGCAATGTGTGTGTCACCCTTGCAAAGCTCACTGGGTGCTGAAGATGGCGAGAGAGATCTTTCACTCCTGTCTCTTTGGCTGTGGGAGCAGAGTTCAAACTTTCGTGCTTTACTCTGCTGTGCTCAGAGAGCACCAGGCACCGGAGATGTTGGATTCAAACGCACTTTTAGGTAGGAAGGGAGGAGAGACAGCAATGAGTGTGTCACCCTTGCAGTGCTCCCTGTGTGCTGAAGGTGCCCAGCAACATCTTTCACTCCTGCCTCTTTGGTTCTGGGAGCAGAGTTCAAACGTTCGTGCTTTACTCTGCTGTGCTCAGCCGGAAATAGGCACCGGAGATATTGAATTCAAATGCACTTTGAGGTAGGGATTGAGGAGAGACAGCAATGTGTGTGTCGCTCTTCAAAGCTCACTCTCTGCTGAAATTGCAAAGCAACATCTTTCATTCCTGCCTCTTTTCCGGTGGGAGCAGAGTTTAAACGTTCGTGCTTTACTCTGCTGTGCTCTGAGAGCACCAGGCACCAAAGATGTTGGATTCAAATGCACTTCGAGGTAGGAAAGTGAGGAGAGACAGCAATGTGTGTGTCACCCTTGCAAAGCTCACTGGGTGCTGAAGATGGCGAGAGAGATCTTTCACTCCTGGCTCTTTGGCTGTGGGAGCAGAGTTCAAACGTTCGTGCCTTACTCTGCTGTGCTCAGAGAGCACCAGGCACCAAAGATGTTGGATTCAATCGCACTTTTAGGTAGGAAGGGAGGAGAGACAGCAATGAGTGTGTCACCCTTGCAGTGCTCCCTGTGTGCTGAAGATCCTCAGCAACATCTTTCACTCCTGCCTCGTTGGCTCTGGGAGCAGAGTTCAAACGTTCCTGCTTTACTCAGCTGTGCTCAGAGATGACCAGGCACCAGAGATGATTCAAATGCACTTTGTGGTAGGAAAATGAGGAGAGACAGCAATGTGTGTGTCACCCTTGCAAAGCTCACTGAGTGCTGAAGACGCCCAGAAACATCATTCGCACCTGGATCTTCTGCTCTGGGAGCAGAGTTCAAACATTCGTTTCCTACGCTGCTCTGCTCAGGCAGCTCCAGACTCCACCGATGTCGGATTCGAATGCACTTTGAGGTAGGGAAGTAAGGAGTGACAGCAATGTGTGTGTCACCCTTGAAAGCGCACTGTGTGCAGAAGATGCCCAGACACATCTTTCACTCCTGCCTCTTTTCCTGTGGGAGCAGAGTTCACATGTTTATGCTTCACTCTGCTGAGCTCAGCCGACGGCAGGAAACGGAGATGTTGGATTCAAATGCACTTTGAGGTAGGAAAGTGAGGAAAAACAGCAATGTGTGTGTCACCCTTGCAAAGCTCACTGGGTGCTGAAGATGGCGAGAGAGATCTTTCACTCCTGGCTCTTTGGCTGTGGGAGCAGAGTTCAAACTTTCGTGCTTTACTCTGCTGTGCTCAGAGAGCACCAGGCACCGGAGATGTTGGATTCAAACGCACTTTTAGGTAGGAAGGGAGGAGAGACAGCAATGAGTGTGTCACCCTTGCAGTGCTCCCTGTGTGCTGAAGGTGCCCAGCAACATCTTTCACTCCTGCCTCTTTGGTTCTGGGAGCAGAGTTCAAACGTTCGTGCTTTACTCTGCTGTGCTCAGCCGGAAATAGGCACCGGAGATATTGAATTCAAATGCACTTTGAGGTAGGGATTGAGGAGAGACAGCAATGTGTGTGTCGCTCTTCAAAGCTCACTCTCTGCTGAAATTGCAAAGCAACATCTTTCATTCCTGCCTCTTTTCCGGTGGGAGCAGAGTTTAAACGTTCGTGCTTTACTCTGCTGTGCTCTGAGAGCACCAGGCACCAAAGATGTTGGATTCAAATGCACTTCGAGGTAGGAAAGTGAGGAGAGACAGCAATGTGTGTGTCACCCTTGCAAAGCTCACTGGGTGCTGAAGATGGCGAGAGAGATCTTTCACTCCTGGCTCTTTGGCTGTGGGAGCAGAGTTCAAACGTTCGTGCCTTACTCTGCTGTGCTCAGAGAGCACCAGGCACCAAAGATGTTGGATTCAATCGCACTTTTAGGTAGGAAGGGAGGAGAGACAGCAATGAGTGTGTCACCCTTGCAGTGCTCCCTGTGTGCTGAAGATCCTCAGCAACATCTTTCACTCCTGCCTCTTTGGCTCTGGGAGCAGAGTTCAAACGTTCCTGCTTTACTCAGCTGTGCTCAGAGATGACCAGGCACCAGAGATGATTCAAATGCACTTTGTGGTAGGAAAATGAGGAGAGACAGCAATGTGTGTGTCACCCTTGCAAAGCTCACTGAGTGCTGAAGACGCCCAGAAACATCATTCGCACCTGGATCTTCTGCTCTGGGAGCAGAGTTCAAACATTCGTTTCCTACGCTGCTCTGCTCAGGCAGCTCCAGACTCCACCGATGTCGGATTCGAATGCACTTTGAGGTAGGGAAGTAAGGAGTGACAGCAATGTGTGTGTCACCCTTGAAAGCGCACTGTGTGCAGAAGATGCCCAGACACATCTTTCACTCCTGCCTCTTTTCCTGTGGGAGCAGAGTTCACATGTTTATGCTTCACTCTGCTGAGCTCAGCCGACGGCAGGAAACGGAGATGTTGGATTCAAATGCACTTTGAGGTAGGAAAGTGAGGAAAAACAGCAATGTGTGTGTCACCCTTGCAAAGCTCACTGGGTGCTGAAGATGGCGAGAGAGATCTTTCACTCCTGGCTCTTTGGCTGTGGGAGCAGAGTTCAAACTTTCGTGCTTTACTCTGCTGTGCTCAGAGAGCACCAGGCACCGGAGATGTTGGATTCAAACGCACTTTTAGGTAGGAAGGGAGGAGAGACAGCAATGAGTGTGTCACCCTTGCAGTGCTCCCTGTGTGCTGAAGGTGCCCAGCAACATCTTTCACTCCTGCCTCTTTGGTTCTGGGAGCAGAGTTCAAACGTTCGTGCTTTACTCTGCTGTGCTCAGCCGGAAATAGGCACCGGAGATATTGAATTCAAATGCACTTTGAGGTAGGGATTGAGGAGAGACAGCAATGTGTGTGTCGCTCTTCAAAGCTCACTCTCTGCTGAAATTGCAAAGCAACATCTTTCATTCCTGCCTCTTTTCCGGTGGGAGCAGAGTTTAAACGTTCGTGCTTTACTCTGCTGTGCTCTGAGAGCACCAGGCACCAAAGATGTTGGATTCAAATGCACTTCGAGGTAGGAAAGTGAGGAGAGACAGCAATGTGTGTGTCACCCTTGCAAAGCTCACTGGGTGCTGAAGATGGCGAGAGAGATCTTTCACTCCTGGCTCTTTGGCTGTGGGAGCAGAGTTCAAACGTTCGTGCCTTACTCTGCTGTGCTCAGAGAGCACCAGGCACCAAAGATGTTGGATTCAATCGCACTTTTAGGTAGGAAGGGAGGAGAGACAGCAATGAGTGTGTCACCCTTGCAGTGCTCCCTGTGTGCTGAAGATCCTCAGCAACATCTTTCACTCCTGCCTCGTTGGCTCTGGGAGCAGAGTTCAAACGTTCCTGCTTTACTCAGCTGTGCTCAGAGATGACCAGGCACCAGAGATGATTCAAATGCACTTTGTGGTAGGAAAATGAGGAGAGACAGCAATGTGTGTGTCACCCTTGCAAAGCTCACTGAGTGCTGAAGACGCCCAGAAACATCATTCGCACCTGGATCTTCTGCTCTGGGAGCAGAGTTCAAACATTCGTTTCCTACGCTGCTCTGCTCAGGCAGCTCCAGACTCCACCGATGTCGGATTCGAATGCACTTTGAGGTAGGGAAGTAAGGAGTGACAGCAATGTGTGTGTCACCCTTGAAAGCGCACTGTGTGCAGAAGATGCCCAGACACATCTTTCACTCCTGCCTCTTTTCCTGTGGGAGCAGAGTTCACATGTTTATGCTTCACTCTGCTGAGCTCAGCCGACGGCAGGAAACGGAGATGTTGGATTCAAATGCACTTCGAGGTAGGAAAGTGAGGAGAGACAGCAATGTGTGTGTCACCCTTGCAAAGCTCACTGGGTGCTGAAGATGGCGAGAGAGATCTTTCACTCCTGGCTCTTTGGCTGTGGGAGCAGAGTTCAAACGTTCGTGCCTTACTCTGCTGTGCTCAGAGAGCACCAGGCACCAAAGATGTTGGATTCAATCGCACTTTTAGGTAGGAAGGGAGGAGAGACAGCAATGAGTGTGTCACCCTTGCAGTGCTCCCTGTGTGCTGAAGATCCTCAGCAACATCTTTCACTCCTGCCTCTTTGGCTCTGGGAGCAGAGTTCAAACGTTCCTGCTTTACTCAGCTGTGCTCAGAGATGACCAGGCACCAGAGATGATTCAAATGCACTTTGTGGTAGGAAAATGAGGAGAGACAGCAATGTGTGTGTCACCCTTGCAAAGCTCACTGAGTGCTGAAGACGCCCAGAAACATCATTCGCACCTGGATCTTCTGCTCTGGGAGCAGAGTTCAAACATTCGTTTCCTACGCTGCTCTGCTCAGGCAGCTCCAGACTCCACCGATGTCGGATTCGAATGCACTTTGAGGTAGGGAAGTAAGGAGTGACAGCAATGTGTGTGTCACCCTTGAAAGCGCACTGTGTGCAGAAGATGCCCAGACACATCTTTCACTCCTGCCTCTTTTCCTGTGGGAGCAGAGTTCACATGTTTATGCTTCACTCTGCTGAGCTCAGCCGACGGCAGGAAACGGAGATGTTGGATTCAAATGCACTTTGAGGTAGGAAAGTGAGGAAAAACAGCTATGTGTGTGTCACCCTTGCAAAGCTCACTGGGTGCTGAAGATGGCGAGAGAGATCTTTCACTCCTGGCTCTTTGGCTGTGGGAGCAGAGTTCAAACTTTCGTGCTTTACTCTGCTGTGCTCAGAGAGCACCAGGCACCGGAGATGTTGGATTCAAACGCACTTTTAGGTAGGAAGGGAGGAGAGACAGCAATGAGTGTGTCACCCTTGCAGTGCTCCCTGTGTGCTGAAGGTGCCCAGCAACATCTTTCACTCCTGCCTCTTTGGTTCTGGGAGCAGAGTTCAAACGTTCGTGCTTTACTCTGCTGTGCTCAGCCGGAAATAGGCACCGGAGATATTGAATTCAAATGCACTTTGAGGTAGGGATTGAGGAGAGACAGCAATGTGTGTGTCGCTCTTCAAAGCTCACTCTCTGCTGAAATTGCAAAGCAACATCTTTCATTCCTGCCTCTTTTCCGGTGGGAGCAGAGTTTAAACGTTCGTGCTTTACTCTGCTGTGCTCTGAGAGCACCAGGCACCAAAGATGTTGGATTCAAATGCACTTCGAGGTAGGAAAGTGAGGAGAGACAGCAATGTGTGTGTCACCCTTGCAAAGCTCACTGGGTGCTGAAGATGGCGAGAGAGATCTTTCACTCCTGGCTCTTTGGCTGTGGGAGCAGAGTTCAAACGTTCGTGCCTTACTCTGCTGTGCTCAGAGAGCACCAGGCACCAAAGATGTTGGATTCAATCGCACTTTTAGGTAGGAAGGGAGGAGAGACAGCAATGAGTGTGTCACCCTTGCAGTGCTCCCTGTGTGCTGAAGATCCTCAGCAACATCTTTCACTCCTGCCTCGTTGGCTCTGGGAGCAGAGTTCAAACGTTCCTGCTTTACTCAGCTGTGCTCAGAGATGACCAGGCACCAGAGATGATTCAAATGCACTTTGTGGTAGGAAAATGAGGAGAGACAGCAATGTGTGTGTCACCCTTGCAAAGCTCACTGAGTGCTGAAGACGCCCAGAAACATCATTCGCACCTGGATCTTCTGCTCTGGCAGCAGAGTTCAAACATTCGTTTCCTACGCTGCTCTGCTCAGGCAGCTCCAGACTCCACCGATGTCGGATTCGAATGCACTTTGAGGTAGGGAAGTAAGGAGTGACAGCAATGTGTGTGTCACCCTTGAAAGCGCACTGTGTGCAGAAGATGCCCAGACACATCTTTCACTCCTGCCTCTTTTCCTGTGGGAGCAGAGTTCACATGTTTATGCTTCACTCTGCTGAGCTCAGCCGACGGCAGGAAACGGAGATGTTGGATTCAAATGCACTTTGAGGTAGGAAAGTGAGGAAAAACAGCAATGTGTGTGTCACCCTTGCAAAGCTCACTGGGTGCTGAAGATGGCGAGAGAGATCTTTCACTCCTGTCTCTTTGGCTGTGGGAGCAGAGTTCAAACTTTCGTGCTTTACTCTGCTGTGCTCAGAGAGCACCAGGCACCGGAGATGTTGGATTCAAACGCACTTTTAGGTAGGAAGGGAGGAGAGACAGCAATGAGTGTGTCACCCTTGCAGTGCTCCCTGTGTGCTGAAGGTGCCCAGCAACATCTTTCACTCCTGCCTCTTTGGTTCTGGGAGCAGAGTTCAAACGTTCGTGCTTTACTCTGCTGTGCTCAGCTGGAAATAGGCACCGGAGATATTGAATTCAAATGCACTTTGAGGTAGGGATTGAGGAGAGACAGCAATGTGTGTGTCGCTCTTCAAAGCTCACTCTCTGCTGAAATTGCAAAGCAACATCTTTCATTCCTGCCTCTTTTCCGGTGGGAGCAGAGTTTAAACGTTCGTGCTTTACTCTGCTGTGCTCTGAGAGCACCAGGCACCAAAGATGTTGGATTCAAATGCACTTCGAGGTAGGAAAGTGAGGAGAGACAGCAATGTGTGTGTCACCCTTGCAAAGCTCACTGGGTGCTGAAGATGGCGAGAGAGATCTTTCACTCCTGGCTCTTTGGCTGTGGGAGCAGAGTTCAAACGTTCGTGCCTTACTCTGCTGTGCTCAGAGAGCACCAGGCACCAAAGATGTTGGATTCAATCGCACTTTTAGGTAGGAAGGGAGGAGAGACAGCAATGAGTGTGTCACCCTTGCAGTGCTCCCTGTGTGCTGAAGATCCTCAGCAACATCTTTCACTCCTGCCTCGTTGGCTCTGGGAGCAGAGTTCAAACGTTCCTGCTTTACTCAGCTGTGCTCAGAGATGACCAGGCACCAGAGATGATTCAAATGCACTTTGTGGTAGGAAAATGAGGAGAGACAGCAATGTGTGTGTCACCCTTGCAAAGCTCACTGAGTGCTGAAGACGCCCAGAAACATCATTCGCACCTGGATCTTCTGCTCTGGCAGCAGAGTTCAAACATTCGTTTCCTACGCTGCTCTGCTCAGGCAGCTCCAGACTCCACCGATGTCGGATTCGAATGCACTTTGAGGTAGGGAAGTAAGGAGTGACAGCAATGTGTGTGTCACCCTTGAAAGCGCACTGTGTGCAGAAGATGCCCAGACACATCTTTCACTCCTGCCTCTTTTCCTGTGGGAGCAGAGTTCACATGTTTATGCTTCACTCTGCTGAGCTCAGCCGACGGCAGGAAACGGAGATGTTGGATTCAAATGCACTTTGAGGTAGGAAAGTGAGGAAAAACAGCAATGTGTGTGTCACCCTTGCAAAGCTCACTGGGTGCTGAAGATGGCGAGAGAGATCTTTCACTCCTGGCTCTTTGGCTGTGGGAGCAGAGTTCAAACTTTCGTGCTTTACTCTGCTGTGCTCAGAGAGCACCAGGCACCGGAGATGTTGGATTCAAACGCACTTTTAGGTAGGAAGGGAGGAGAGACAGCAATGAGTGTGTCACCCTTGCAGTGCTCCCTGTGTGCTGAAGGTGCCCAGCAACATCTTTCACTCCTGCCTCTTTGGTTCTGGGAGCAGAGTTCAAACGTTCGTGCTTTACTCTGCTGTGCTCAGCCGGAAATAGGCACCGGAGATATTGAATTCAAATGCACTTTGAGGTAGGGATTGAGGAGAGACAGCAATGTGTGTGTCGCTCTTCAAAGCTCACTCTCTGCTGAAATTGCAAAGCAACATCTTTCATTCCTGCCTCTTTTCCGGTGGGAGCAGAGTTTAAACGTTCGTGCTTTACTCTGCTGTGCTCTGAGAGCACCAGGCACCAAAGATGTTGGATTCAAATGCACTTTGAGGTAGGAAAGTGAGGAGAGACAGCAATGTGTGTGTCACCCTTGCAAAGCTCACTGGGTGCTGAAGATGGCGAGAGAGATCTTTCACTCCTGGCTCTTTGGCTGTGGGAGCAGAGTTCAAACGTTCGTGCCTTACTCTGCTGTGCTCAGAGAGCACCAGGCACCAAAGATGTTGGATTCAATCGCACTTTTAGGTAGGAAGGGAGGAGAGACAGCAATGAGTGTGTCACCCTTGCAGTGCTCCCTGTGTGCTGAAGATCCTCAGCAACATCTTTCACTCCTGCCTCGTTGGCTCTGGGAGCAGAGTTCAAACGTTCCTGCTTTACTCAGCTGTGCTCAGAGATGACCAGGCACCAGAGATGATTCAAATGCACTTTGTGGTAGGAAAATGAGGAGAGACAGCAATGTGTGTGTCACCCTTGCAAAGCTCACTGAGTGCTGAAGACGCCCAGAAACATCATTCGCACCTGGATCTTCTGCTCTGGGAGCAGAGTTCAAACATTCGTTTCCTACGCTGCTCTGCTCAGGCAGCTCCAGACTCCACCGATGTCGGATTCGAATGCACTTTGAGGTAGGGAAGTAAGGAGTGACAGCAATGTGTGTGTCACCCTTGAAAGCGCACTGTGTGCAGAAGATGCCCAGACACATCTTTCACTCCTGCCTCTTTTCCTGTGGGAGCAGAGTTCACATGTTTATGCTTCACTCTGCTGAGCTCAGCCGACGGCAGGAAACGGAGATGTTGGATTCAAATGCACTTTGAGGTAGGAAAGTGAGGAAAAACAGCAGTGTGTGTCACCCTTGCAAAGCTCACTGGGTGCTGAAGATGGCGAGAGAGATCTTTCACTCCTGGCTCTTTGGCTGTGGGAGCAGAGTTCAAACTTTCGTGCTTTACTCTGCTGTGCTCAGAGAGCACCAGGCACCGGAGATGTTGGATTCAAACGGACTTTTAGGTAGGAAGGGAGGAGAGACAGCAATGAGTGTGTCACCCTTGCAGTGCTCCCTGTGTGCTGAAGGTGCCCAGCAACATCTTTCACTCCTGCCTCTTTGGTTCTGGGAGCAGAGTTCAAACGTTCGTGCTTTACTCTGCTGTGCTCAGCCGGAAATAGGCACCGGAGATATTGAATTCAAATGCACTTTGAGGTAGGGATTGAGGAGAGACAGCAATGTGTGTGTCGCTCTTCAAAGCTCACTCTCTGCTGAAATTGCAAAGCAACATCTTTCATTCCTGCCTCTTTTCCGGTGGGAGCAGAGTTTAAACGTTCGTGCTTTACTCTGCTGTGCTCTGAGAGCACCAGGCACCAAAGATGTTGGATTCAAATGCACTTCGAGGTAGGAAAGTGAGGAGAGACAGCAATGTGTGTGTCACCCTTGCAAAGCTCACTGGGTGCTGAAGATGGCGAGAGAGATCTTTCACTCCTGGCTCTTTGGCTGTGGGAGCAGAGTTCAAACGTTCGTGCCTTACTCTGCTGTGCTCAGAGAGCACCAGGCACCAAAGATGTTGGATTCAATCGCACTTTTAGGTAGGAAGGGAGGAGAGACAGCAATGAGTGTGTCACCCTTGCAGTGCTCCCTGTGTGCTGAAGATCCTCAGCAACATCTTTCACTCCTGCCTCTTTGGCTCTGGGAGCAGAGTTCAAACGTTCCTGCTTTACTCAGCTGTGCTCAGAGATGACCAGGCACCAGAGATGATTCAAATGCACTTTGTGGTAGGAAAATGAGGAGAGACAGCAATGTGTGTGTCACCCTTGCAAAGCTCACTGGGTGCTGAAGATGGCGAGAGAGATCTTTCACTCCTGGCTCTTTGGCTGTGGGAGCAGAGTTCAAACTTTCGTGCTTTACTCTGCTGTGCTCAGAGAGCACCAGGCACCGGAGATGTTGGATTCAAACGCACTTTTAGGTAGGAAGGGAGGAGAGACAGCAATGAGTGTGTCACCCTTGCAGTGCTCCCTGTGTGCTGAAGGTGCCCAGCAACATCTTTCACTCCTGCCTCTTTGGTTCTGGGAGCAGAGTTCAAACGTTCGTGCTTTACTCTGCTGTGCTCAGCCGGAAATAGGCACCGGAGATATTGAATTCAAATGCACTTTGAGGTAGGGATTGAGGAGAGACAGCAATGTGTGTGTCGCTCTTCAAAGCTCACTCTCTGCTGAAATTGCAAAGCAACATCTTTCATTCCTGCCTCTTTTCCGGTGGGAGCAGAGTTTAAACGTTCGTGCTTTACTCTGCTGTGCTCTGAGAGCACCAGGCACCAAAGATGTTGGATTCAAATGCACTTCGAGGTAGGAAAGTGAGGAGAGACAGCAATGTGTGTGTCACCCTTGCAAAGCTCACTGGGTGCTGAAGATGGCGAGAGAGATCTTTCACTCCTGGCTCTTTGGCTGTGGGAGCAGAGTTCAAACGTTCGTGCCTTACTCTGCTGTGCTCAGAGAGCACCAGGCACCAAAGATGTTGGATTCAATCGCACTTTTAGGTAGGAAGGGAGGAGAGACAGCAATGAGTGTGTCACCCTTGCAGTGCTCCCTGTGTGCTGAAGATCCTCAGCAACATCTTTCACTCCTGCCTCTTTGGCTCTGGGAGCAGAGTTCAAACGTTCCTGCTTTACTCAGCTGTGCTCAGAGATGACCAGGCACCAGAGATGATTCAAATGCACTTTGTGGTAGGAAAATGAGGAGAGACAGCAATGTGTGTGTCACCCTTGCAAAGCTCACTGGGTGCTGAAGATGGCGAGAGAGATCTTTCACTCCTGGCTCTTTGGCTGTGGGAGCAGAGTTCAAACGTTCGTGCTTTACTCTGCTGTGCTCAGAGAGCACCAGGCACCGGAGATGTTGGATTCAAACGCACTTTTAGGTAGGAAGGGAGGAGAGACAGCAATGAGTGTGTCACCCTTGCAGTGCTCCCTGTGTGCTGAAGATCCTCAGCAACATCTTTCACTCCTACCTCTTTGGCTCTGGGAGCAGAGTTCAAACGTTCGTGCTTTACTCTGCTGTGCTCAGCTGGAAATAGGCACCGGAGATATTGAATTCAAATGCACTTTGAGGTAGGGATTGAGGAGAGACAGCAATGTGTGTGTCGCTCTTCAAAGCTCACTCTCTGCTGAAATTGCAAAGCAACATCTTTCATTCCTGCCTCTTTTCCGGTGGGAGCAGAGTTTAAACGTTCGTGCTTTACTCTGCTGTACTCTGAGAGCACCAGGCACCAAAGATGTTGGATTCAAATGCACTTTGAGGTAGGAAAGTGAGGAGAGACAGCAATGCGTGTGTCACCCTTGCAAAGCTCACTGTGTGCTAAAGATGGCGAGAGAGATCTTTCACTCCTGGCTCTTTGGCTGTGGGAGCAGAGTTCAAACGTTCGTGCTTTACTCAGCTGTGCTCAGAGATGACCAGGCACCAGAGATGATTCAAATGCACTTTGTGGTAGGAAAATGAGGAGAGACAGCAATGTGTGTGTCACCCTTGCAAAGCTCACTGAGTGCTGAAGACGCCAAGAAACATCATTCGCACTTGGATCTTCTGCTCTGGGAGCAGAGTTCAAACATTCGTTTCCTACGCTGCTCTGCTCAGGCAGCTCCAGACTCCACCGATGTCGGATTCGAATGCACTTTGAGGTAGGGAAGTAAGGAGTGACAGCAATGTGTGTGTCACCCTTGAAAGCGCACTGTGTGCAGAAGATGCCCAGACACATCTTTCACTCCTGCCTCTTTTCCTGTGGGAGCAGAGTTCACATGTTTATGCTTCACTCTGCTGAGCTCAGCCGACGGCAGGAAACGGAGATGTTGGATTCAAATGCACTTTGAGGTAGGAAAGTGAGGAAAAACAGCAATGTGTGTGTCACCCTTGCAAAGCTCACTGGGTGCTGAAGATGGCGAGAGAGATCTTTCACTCCTGGCTCTTTGGCTGTGGGAGCAGAGTTCAAACGTTCGTGCTTTACTCTGCTGTGCTCAGAGAGCACCAGGCACCAGAGATGTTGGATTCAAACGCACTTTTAGGTAGGAAGGGAGGAGAGACAGCAATGAGTGTGTCACCCTTGCAGTGCTCCCTGTGTGCTGAAGGTGCCCAGCAACATCTTTCACTCCTGCCTCTTTGGTTCTGGGAGCAGAGTTCAAACGTTCGTGCTTTACTCTGCTGTGCTCAGCTGGAAATAGGCACCGGAGATATTGAATTCAAATGCACTTTGAGGTAGGGATTGAGGAGAGACAGCAATGTGTGTGTCGCTCTTCAAAGCTCACTCTCTGCTGAAATTGCAAAGCAACATCTTTCATTCCTGCCTCTTTTCCGGTGGGAGCAGAGTTTAAACGTTCGTGCTTTACTCTGCTGTGCTCTGAGAGCACCAGGCACCAAAGATGTTGTATTCAAATGCACTTTGAGGTAGGAAAGTGAGGAGAGACAGCAATGTGTGTGTCACCCTTGCAAAGCTCACTGTGTGCTAAAGATGGCGAGAGAGATCATTCACTCCTGGCTCTTTGGCTGTGGGAGCAGAGTTCAAACGTTCGTGCTTTACTCAGCTGTGCTCAGAGATGACCAGGCACCAGAGATGATTCAAATGCACTTTGTGGTAGGAAAATGAGGAGAGACAGCAATGTGTGTGTCACCCTTGCAAAGCTCACTGAGTGCTGAAGACGCCCAGAAACATCATTCGCACCTGGATCTTCTGCTCTGGGAGCAGAGTTCAAACATTCGTTTCCTACGCTGCTCTGCTCAGGCAGCTCCAGACTCCACCGATGTCGGATTCGAATGCACTTTGAGGTAGGGAAGTAAGGAGTGACAGCAATGTGTGTGTCACCCTTGAAAGGGCACTGTGTGCAGAAGATGCCCAGACACATCTTTCACTCCTGCCTCTTTTCCTGTGGGAGCAGAGTTCACATGTTTATGCTTCACTCTGCTGAGCTCAGCCGACGGCAGGAACCGGAGATGTTGGATTCAAATGCACTTTAAGGTAGGAAAGTGAGGAAAAACAGCAATGTGTGTGTCACCCTTGCAAAGCTCACTGGGTGCTGAAGATGGCGAGAGAGATCTTTCACTCCTGGCTCTTTGGCTGTGGGAGCAGAGTTCAAACGTTCGTGCTTTACTCTGCTGTGCTCAGAGAGCACCAGGCACCGGAGATGTTGGATTCAAACGCACTTTTAGGTAGGAAGGGAGGAGAGACAGCAATGAGTGTGTCACCCTTGCAGTGCTCCCTGTGTGCTGAAGATCCTCAGCAACATCTTTCACTCCTACCTCTTTGGCTCTGGGAGCAGAGTTCAAACGTTCGTGCTTTACTCAGCTGTGCTCAGAGATGACCAGGCACCAGAGATGATTCAAATGCACTTTGTGGTAGGAAAATGAGGAGAGACAGCAATGTGTGTGTCACCCTTGCAAAGCTCACTGAGTGCTGAAGACGCCAAGAAATATCATTCGCACCTGGATCTTCTGCTCTGGGAGCAGAGTTCAAACATTCGTTTCCTACGCTGCTCTGCTCAGGCAGCTCCAGACTCCACCGATGTCGGATTCGAATGCACTTTGAGGTAGGGAAGTAAGGAGTGACAGCAATGTGTGTGTCACCCTTGAAAGGGCACTGTGTGCAGAAGATGCCCAGACACATCTTTCACTCCTGCCTCTTTTCCTGTGGGAGCAGAGTTCACATGTATATGCTTCACTCTGCTGAGCTCAGCCGACGGCAGGAAACAGAGATGTTGGATTCAAATGCACTTTGAGGTAGGAAAGTGAGGAAAAACAGCAATGTGTGTGTCACCCTTGCAAAGCTCACTGGGTGCTGAAGATGGCGAGAGAGATCTTTCACTCCTGGCTCTTTGGCTGTGGGAGCAGAGTTCAAACGTTCGTGCTTTACTCTGCTGTGCTCAGAGAGCACCAGGCACCGGAGATGTTGGATTCAAACGCACTTTTAGGTAGGAAGGGAGGAGAGACAGCAATGAGTGTGTCACCCTTGCAGTGCTCCCTGTGTGCTGAAGGTGCCCAGCAACATCTTTCACTCCTGCCTCTTTGGTTCTGGGAGCAGAGTTCAAACGTTCGTGCTTTACTCTGCTGTGCTCAGCTGGAAATAGGCACCGGAGATATTGAATTCAAATGCACTTTGAGGTAGGGATTGAGGAGAGACAGCAATGTGTGTGTCGCTCTTCAAAGCTCACTCTCTGCTGAAATTGCAAAGCAACATCTTTCATTCCTGCCTCTTTTCCGGTGGGAGCAGAGTTTAAACGTTCGTGCTTTACTCTGCTGTGCTCTGAGAGCACCAGGCACCAAAGATGTTGGATTCAAATGCACTTTGAGGTAGGAAAGTGAGGAGAGACAGCAATGTGTGTGTCACCCTTGCAAAGCTCACTGTGTGCTGAAGATGGCGAGAGAGATCATTCACTTTTGGCTCTTGGGCTGCGGGAGCAGAGTTCAAACGTTCGTGCCTTACTCTGCTGTGCTCAGAGATGACCAGGCACCAGAGATGATTCAAATGCACTTTGAGATAGGAAAGTGAGGAGAGACAGCAATGTGTGTGTCACCCTTGCAAAGCTCACTGAGTGCTGAAGACGCCCAGAAACATCATTTGCACCTGGATCTTCTGCTCTGGGAGCAGAGTTCAAACATTCGTTTCCTACGCTGCTCTGCTCAGGCAGCTCCAGACTCCACCGATGTCGGATTCGAATGCACTTTGAGGTAAGGAAGTAAGGAGTGACAGCAATGTCTGTGTTACTCTTGAAAGGGCACTGTGTGCAGAAGATGCCCAGACACATCTTTCACTCCTGCCTCTTTTCCTGTGGGAGCAGAGTTCACATGTTTATGCTTCACTCTGCTGAGCTCAGCCGACGGCAGGAAACGGAGATGTTGGATTCAAATGCACTTTGAGGTAGGAAAGTGAGGAAAAACAGCAATGTGTGTGTCACCCTTGCAAAGCTCACTGGGTGCTGAAGATGGCGAGAGAGATCTTTCACTCCTGGCTCTTTGGCTGTGGGAGCAGAGTTCAAACGTTCGTGCCTTACTCTGCTGTGCTCAGAGAGCACCAGGCACCAAAGATGTTGGATTCAATCGCACTTTTAGGTAGGAAGGGAGGAGAGACAGCAATGAGTGTGTCACCCTTGCAGTGCTCCCTGTGTGCTGAAGATCCTCAGCAACATCTTTCACTCCTGCCTCGTTGGCTCTCGGAGCAGAGTTCAAACGTTCCTGCTTTACTCAGCTGTGCTCAGAGATGACCAGGCACCAGAGATGATTCAAATGCACTTTGTGGTAGGAAAATGAGGAGAGACAGCAATGTGTGTGTCACCCTTGCAAAGCTCACTGAGTGCTGAAGACGCCCAGAAACATCATTCGCACCTGGATCTTCTGCTCTGGGAGCAGAGTTCAAACATTCGTTTCCTACGCTGCTCTGCTCAGGCAGCTCCAGACTCCACCGATGTCGGATTCGAATGCACTTTGAGGTAGGGAAGTAAGGAGTGACAGCAATGTGTGTGTCACCCTTGAAAGCGCACTGTGTGCAGAAGATGCCCAGACACATCTTTCACTCCTGCCTCTTTTCCTGTGGGAGCAGAGTTCACATGTTTATGCTTCACTCTGCTGAGTTCAGCCGACGGCAGGAAACGGAGATGTTGGATTCAAATGCACTTTGAGGTAGGGATTGAGGAGAGACAGCAATGTGTGTGTCGCTCTTCAAAGCTCACTCTCTGCTGAAATTGCAAAGCAACATCTCTCATTCCTGCCTCTTTTCCGGTGGGAGCAGAGTTTAAACGTTCGTGCTTTACTCTGCTGTGCTCTGAGAGCACCAGGCACCAAAGATGTTGGATTCAAATGCACTTTGAGGTAGGAAAGTGAGGAGAGACAGCAATGTGTGTGTCACCCTTGCAAAGCTCACTGTGTGCTAAAGATGGCGAGAGAGATCTTTCACTCCTGGCTCTTTGGCTGTGGGAGCAGAGTTCAAACGTTCGTGCTTTACTCAGCTGTGCTCAGAGATGACCAGGCACCAGAGATGATTCAAATGCACTTTGTGGTAGGAAAATGAGGAGAGACAGCAATGTGTGTGTCACCCTTGCAAAGCTCACTGAGTGCTGAAGACGCCCAGAAACATCATTCGCACCTGGATCTTCTGCTCTGGGAGCAGAGTTCAAACATTCGTTTCCTACGCTGCTCTGCTCAGGCAGCTCCAGACTCCACCGATGTCGGATTCGAATGCACTTTGAGGTAGGGAAGTAAGGAGTGACAGCAATGTGTGTGTCACCCTTGAAAGGGCACTGTGTGCAGAAGATGCCCAGACACATCTTTCACTCCTGCCTCTTTTCCTGTGGGAGCAGAGTTCACATGTATATGCTTCACTCTGCTGAGCTCAGCCGACGGCAGGAAACGGAGATGTTGGATTCAAATGCACTTTGAGGTAGGAAAGTGAGGAAAAACAGCAATGTGTGTGTCACCCTTGCAAAGCTCACTGGGTGCTGAAGATGGCGAGAGAGATCTTTCACTCCTGGCTCTTTGGCTGTGGGAGCAGAGTTCAAACGTTCGTGCTTTACTCTGCTGTGCTCAGAGAGCACCAGGCACCAGAGATGTTGGATTCAAACGCACTTTTAGGTAGGAAGGGAGGAGAGACAGCAATGAGTGTGTCACCCTTGCAGTGCTCCCTGTGTGCTGAAGGTGCCCAGCAACATCTTTCACTCCTGCCTCTTTGGTTCTGGGAGCAGAGTTCAAACGTTCGTGCTTTACTCTGCTGTGCTCAGCTGGAAATAGGCACCGGAGATATTGAATTCAAATGCACTTTGAGGTAGGGATTGAGGAGAGACAGCAATGTGTGTGTCGCTCTTCAAAGCTCACTCTCTGCTGAAATTGCAAAGCAACATCTTTCATTCCTGCCTCTTTTCCGGTGGGAGCAGAGTTTAAACGTTCGTGCTTTACTCTGCTGTGCTCTGAGAGCACCAGGCACCAAAGATGTTGGATTCAAATGCACTTTGAGGTAGGAAAGTGAGGAGAGACAGCAATGTGTGTGTCACCCTTGCAAAGCTCGCTGTGTGCTGAAGATGGCGAGAGAGATCATTCACTCCTGGCTCTTGGGCTGCGGGAGCAGAGTTCAAACGTTCGTGCTTTACTCAGCAGTGCTCAGAGATTACCAGGCACCAGAGATGATTCAAATGCACTTTGAGATAGGAAAGTGAGGAGAGACAGCAATGTGTGTGTCACCCTTGCAAAGCTCACTGAGTGCTGAAGACGCCCAGAAACATCATTCGCACCTGGCTCTTCTGCTCTGGGAGCAGAGTTCAAACATTCGTTTCCTACGCTGCTCTGCTCAGGCAGCTCCAGACTCCACCGATGTCGGATTCGAATGCACTTTGAGGTAAGGAAGTAAGGAGTGACAGCAATGTGTGTGTCACCCTTGAAAGGGCACTGTGTGCAGAAGATGCCCAGACACATCTTTCACTCCTGCCTCTTTTCCTGTGGGAGCAGAGTTCACATGTTTATGCTTCACTCTGCTGAGTTCAGCCGACGGCAGGAAACGGAGATGTTGGATTCAAATGCACTTTGAGGTAGTGATTGAGGAGAGACAGCAATGTGTGTGTCGCTCTTCAAAGCTCACTCTCTGCTGAAATTGCAAAGCAACATCTCTCATTCCTGCCTCTTTTCCGGTGGGAGCAGAGTTTAAACGTTCGTGCTTTACTCTGCTGTGCTCTGAGAGCACCAGGCACCAAAGATGTTGGATTCAAATGCACTTTGAGGTAGGAAAGTGAGGAGAGACAGCAATGTGTGTGTCACCCTTGCAAAGCTCACTGTGTGCTAAAGATGGCGAGAGAGATCTTTCACTCCTGGCTCTTTGGCTGTGGGAGCAGAGTTCAAACGTTCGTGCTTTACTCAGCTGTGCTCAGAGATGACCAGGCACCAGAGATGATTCAAATGCACTTTGTGGTAGGAAAATGAGGAGAGACAGCAATGTGTGTGTCACCCTTGCAAAGCTCACTGAGTGCTGAAGACGCCCAGAAACATCATTCGCACCTGGATCTTCTGCTCTGGGAGCAGAGTTCAAACATTCGTTTCCTACGCTGCTCTGCTCAGGCAGCTCCAGACTCCACCGATGTCGGATTCGAATGCACTTTGAGGTAGGGAAGTAAGGAGTGACAGCAATGTGTGTGTCACCCTTGAAAGCGCACTGTGTGCAGAAGATGCCCAGACACATCTTTCACTCCTGCCTCTTTTCCTGTGGGAGCAGAGTTCACATGTTTATGCTTCACTCTGCTGAGCTCAGCCGACGGCAGGAACCGGAGATGTTGGATTCAAATGCACTTTGAGGTAGGAAAGTGAGGAAAAACAGCAATGTGTGTGTCACCCTTGCAAAGCTCACTGGGTGCTGAAGATGGCGAGAGAGATCTTTCACTCCTGGCTCTTTGGCTGTGGGAGCAGAGTTCAAACGTTCGTGCCTTACTCTGCTGTGCTCAGAGAGCACCAGGCACCAAAGATGTTGGATTCAATCGCACTTTTAGGTAGGAAGGGAGGAGAGACAGCAATGAGTGTGTCACCCTTGCAGTGCTCCCTGTGTGCTGAAGATCCTCAGCAACATCTTTCACTCCTGCCTCTTTGGCTCTGGGAGCAGAGTTCAAACGTTCGTGCTTTACTCAGCTGTGCTCAGAGATGACCAGGCACCAGAGATGATTCAAATGCACTTTGTGGTAGGAAAATGAGGAGAGACAGCAATGTGTGTGTCACCCTTGCAAAGCTCACTGAGTGCTGAAGACGCCAAGAAACATCATTCGCACCTGGATCTTCTGCTCTGGGAGCAGAGTTCAAACATTCGTTTCCTACGCTGCTCTGCTCAGGCAGCTCCAGACTCCACCGATGTTGGATTCAAATGCACTTTGAGGTAGGAAAGTGAGGAGAGACAGCAATGTGTGTGTCACCCTTGCAAAGCTCACTGTGTGCTAAAGATGGCGAGAGAGATCATTCACTCCTGGCTCTTTGGCTGTGGGAGCAGAGTTCAAACGTTCGTGCTTTACTCAGCTGTGCTCAGAGATGACCAGGCACCAGAGATGATTCAAATGCACTTTGTGGTAGGAAAATGAGGAGAGACAGCAATGTGTGTGTCACCCTTGCAAAGCTCACTGAGTGCTGAAGACGCCAAGAAACATCATTCGCACCTGGATCTTCTGCTCTGGGAGCAGAGTTCAAACATTCGTTTCCTACGCTGCTCTGCTCAGGCAGCTCCAGACTCCACCGATGTCGGATTCGAATGCACTTTGAGGTAGGGAAGTAAGGAGTGACAGCAATGTGTGTGTCACCCTTGAAAGGGCACTGTGTGCAGAAGATGCCCAGACACATCTTTCACTCCTGCCTCTTTTCCTGTGGGAGCAGAGTTCACATGTATATGCTTCACTCTGCTGAGCTCAGACGACGGCAGGAAACAGAGATGTTGGATTCAAATGCACTTTGAGGTAGGAAAGTGAGGAAAAACAGCAATGTGTGTGTCACCCTTGCAAAGCTCACTGGGTGCTGAAGATGGCGAGAGAGATCTTTCACTCCTGGCTCTTTGGCTGTGGGAGCAGAGTTCAAACGTTCGTGCTTTACTCTGCTGTGCTCAGAGAGCACCAGGCACCAGAGATGTTGGATTCAAACGCACTTTTAGGTAGGAAGGGAGGAGAGACAGCAATGAGTGTGTCACCCTTGCAGTGCTCCCTGTGTGCTGAAGGTGCCCAGCAACATCTTTCACTCCTGCCTCTTTGGTTCTGGGAGCAGAGTTCAAACGTTCGTGCTTTACTCTGCTGTGCTCAGCTGGAAATAGGCACCGGAGATATTGAATTCAAATGCACTTTGAGGTAGGGATTGAGGAGAGACAGCAATGTGCGTGTCGCTCTTCAAAGCTCACTCTCTGCTGAAATTGCAAAGCAACATCTTTCATTCCTGCCTCTTTTCCGGTGGGAGCAGAGTTTAAACGTTCGTGCTTTACTCTGCTGTGCTCTGAGAGCACCAGGCACCAAAGATGTTGTATTCAAATGCACTTTGAGGTAGGAAAGTGAGGAGAGACAGCAATGTGTGTGTCACCCTTGCAAAGCTCACTGTGTGCTGAAGATGGCGAGAGAGATCATTCACTCCTGGCTCTTGGGCTGCGGGAGCAGAGTTCAAACGTTCGTGCTTTACTCAGCTGTGCTCAGAGATTACCAGGCACCAGAGATGATTCAAATGCACTTTGAGATAGGAAAGTGAGGAGAGACAGCAATGTGTGTGTCACCCTTGCAAAGCTCACTGAGTGCTGAAGACGCCCAGAAACATCATTCGCACCTGGATCTTCTGCTCTGGGAGCAGAGTTCAAACATTCGTTTCCTACGCTGCTCTGCTCAGGCAGCTCCAGACTCCACCGATGTCGGATTCGAATGCACTTTGAGGTAAGGAAGTAAGGAGTGACAGCAATGTGTGTGTCACCCTTGAAAGGGCACTGTGTGCAGAAGATGCCCAGACACATCTTTCACTCCTGCCTCTTTTCCTGTGGGAGCAGAGTTCACATGTTTATGCTTCACTCTGCTGAGCTCAGCCGACGGCAGGAAACGGAGATGTTGGATTCAAATGCACTTTGAGGTAGGAAAGTGAGGAAAAACAGCAATGTGTGTGTCACCCTTGCAAAGCTCACTGGGTGCTGAAGATGGCGAGAGAGATCTTTCACTCCTGGCTCTTTGGCTGTGGGAGCAGAGTTCAAACGTTCGTGCCTTACTCTGCTGTGCTCAGAGAGCACCAGGCACCAAAGATGTTGGATTCAATCGCACTTTTAGGTAGGAAGGGAGGAGAGACAGCAATGAGTGTGTCACCCTTGCAGTGCTCCCTGTGTGCTGAAGATCCTCAGCAACATCTTTCACTCCTGCCTCTTTGGCTCTGGGAGCAGAGTTCAAACGTTCCTGCTTTACTCAGCTGTGCTCAGAGATGACCAGGCACCAGAGATGATTCAAATGCACTTTGTGGTAGGAAAATGAGGAGAGACAGCAATGTGTGTGTCACCCTTGCAAAGCTCACTGAGTGCTGAAGACGCCCAGAAACATCATTCGCACCTGGATCTTCTGCTCTGGGAGCAGAGTTCAAACATTCGTTTCCTACGCTGCTCTGCTCAGGCAGCTCCAGACTCCACCGATGTTGGATTCAAATGCACTTTGAGGTAGGAAAGTGAGGAGAGACAGCAATGTGTGTGTCACCCTTGCAAAGCTCACTGTGTGCTAAAGATGGCGAGAGAGATCATTCACTCCTGGCTCTTTGGCTGTGGGAGCAGAGTTCAAACGTTCGTGCTTTACTCAGCTGTGCTCAGAGATGACCAGGCACCAGAGATGATTCAAATGCACTTTGTGGTAGGAAAATGAGGAGAGACAGCAATGTGTGTGTCACCCTTGCAAAGCTCACTGAGTGCTGAAGACGCCAAGAAACATCATTCGCACCTGGATCTTCTGCTCTGGGAGCAGAGTTCAAACATTCGTTTCCTACGCTGCTCTGCTCAGGCAGCTCCAGACTCCACCGATGTCGGATTCGAATGCACTTTGAGGTAGGGAAGTAAGGAGTGACAGCAATGTGTGTGTCACCCTTGAAAGGGCACTGTGTGCAGAAGATGCCCAGACACATCTTTCACTCCTGCCTCTTTTCCTGTGGGAGCAGAGTTCACATGTATATGCTTCACTCTGCTGAGCTCAGCCGACGGCAGGAAACGGAGATGTTGGATTCAAATGCACTTTGAGGTAGGAAAGTGAGGAAAAACAGCAATGTGTGTGTCACCCTTGCAAAGCTCACTGGGTGCTGAAGATGGCGAGAGAGATCTTTCACTCCTGGCTCTTTGGCTGTGGGAGCAGAGTTCAAACGTTCGTGCTTTACTCTGCTGTGCTCAGAGAGCACCAGGCACCAGAGATGTTGGATTCAAACGCACTTTTAGGTAGGAAGGGAGGAGAGACAGCAATGAGTGTGTCACCCTTGCAGTGCTCCCTGTGTGCTGAAGGTGCCCAGCAACATCTTTCACTCCTGCCTCTTTGGTTCTGGGAGCAGAGTTCAAACGTTCGTGCTTTACTCTGCTGTGCTCAGCTGGAAATAGGCACCGGAGATATTGAATTCAAATGCACTTTGAGGTAGGGATTGAGGAGAGACAGCAATGTGTGTGTCGCTCTTCAAAGCTCACTCTCTGCTGAAATTGCAAAGCAACATCTTTCATTCCTGCCTCTTTTCCGGTGGGAGCAGAGTTTAAACGTTCGTGCTTTACTCTGCTGTGCTCTGAGAGCACCAGGCACCAAAGATGTTGGATTCAAATGCACTTTGAGGTAGGAAAGTGAGGAGAGACAGCAATGTGTGTGTCACCCTTGCAAAGCTCGCTGTGTGCTGAAGATGGCGAGAGAGATCATTCACTCCTGGCTCTTGGGCTGCGGGAGCAGAGTTCAAACGTTCGTGCTTTACTCAGCTGTGCTCAGAGATTACCAGGCACCAGAGATGATTCAAATGCACTTTGAGATAGGAAAGTGAGGAGAGACAGCAATGTGTGTGTCACCCTTGCAAAGCTCACTGAGTGCTGAAGACGCCCAGAAACATCATTCGCACCTGGATCTTCTGCTCTGGGAGCAGAGTTCAAACATTCGTTTCCTACGCTGCTCTGCTCAGGCAGCTCCAGACTCCACCGATGTCGGATTCGAATGCACTTTGAGGTAAGGAAGTAAGGAGTGACAGCAATGTGTGTGTCACCCTTGAAAGGGCACTGTGTGCAGAAGATGCCCAGACACATCTTTCACTCCTGCCTCTTTTCCTGTGGGAGCAGAGTTCACATGTTTATGCTTCACTCTGCTGAGTTCAGCCGACGGCAGGAAACGGAGATGTTGGATTCAAATGCACTTTGAGGTAGGGATTGAGGAGAGACAGCAATGTGTGTGTCGCTCTTCAAAGCTCACTCTCTGCTGAAATTGCAAAGCAACATCTCTCATTCCTGCCTCTTTTCCGGTGGGAGCAGAGTTTAAACGTTCGTGCTTTACTCTGCTGTGCTCTGAGAGCACCAGGCACCAAAGATGTTGGATTCAAATGCACTTTGAGGTAGGAAAGTGAGGAGAGACAGCAATGTGTGTGTCACCCTTGCAAAGCTCACTGTGTGCTAAAGATGGCGAGAGAGATCTTTCACTCCTGGCTCTTTGGCTGTGGGAGCAGAGTTCAAACGTTCGTGCTTTACTCAGCTGTGCTCAGAGATGACCAGGCACCAGAGATGATTCAAATGCACTTTGTGGTAGGAAAATGAGGAGAGACAGCAATGTGTGTGTCACCCTTGCAAAGCTCACTGAGTGCTGAAGACGCCCAGAAACATCATTCGCACCTGGATCTTCTGCTCTGGGAGCAGAGTTCAAACATTCGTTTCCTACGCTGCTCTGCTCAGGCAGCTCCAGACTCCACCGATGTCGGATTCGAATGCACTTTGAGGTAGGGAAGTAAGGAGTGACAGCAATGTGTGTGTCACCCTTGAAAGCGCACTGTGTGCAGAAGATGCCCAGACACATCTTTCACTCCTGCCTCTTTTCCTGTGGGAGCAGAGTTCACATGTTTATGCTTCACTCTGCTGAGCTCAGCCGACGGCAGGAACCGGAGATGTTGGATTCAAATGCACTTTGAGGTAGGAAAGTGAGGAAAAACAGCAATGTGTGTGTCACCCTTGCAAAGCTCACTGGGTGCTGAAGATGGCGAGAGAGATCTTTCACTCCTGGCTCTTTGGCTGTGGGAGCAGAGTTCAAACTTTCGTGCTTTACTCTGCTGTGCTCAGAGAGCACCAGGCACCGGAGATGTTGGATTCAAACGCACTTTTAGGTAGGAAGGGAGGAGAGACAGCAATGAGTGTGTCACCCTTGCAGTGCTCCCTGTGTGCTGAAGGTGCCCAGCAACATCTTTCACTCCTGCCTCTTTGGTTCTGGGAGCAGAGTTCAAACGTTCGTGCTTTACTCTGCTGTGCTCAGCCGGAAATAGGCACCGGAGATATTGAATTCAAATGCACTTTGAGGTAGGAAAGTGAGGAGAGACAGCAATGTGTGTGTCGCTCTTCAAAGCTCACTCTCTGCTGAAATTGCAAAGCAACATCTTTCATTCCTGCCTCTTTTCCGGTGGGAGCAGAGTTTAAACGTTCGTGCTTTACTCTGCTGTGCTCTGAGAGCACCAGGCACCAAAGATGTTGGATTCAAATGCACTTCGAGGTAGGAAAGTGAGGAGAGACAGCAATGTGTGTGTCACCCTTGCAAAGCTCACTGGGTGCTGAAGATGGCGAGAGAGATCTTTCACTCCTGGCTCTTTGGCTGTGGGAGCAGAGCTCAAACGTTCGTGCCTTACTCTGCTGTGCTCAGAGAGCACCAGGCACCAAAGATGTTGGATTCAATCGCACTTTTAGGTAGGAAGGGAGGAGAGACAGCAATGAGTGTGTCACCCTTGCAGTGCTCCCTGTGTGCTGAAGATCCTCAGCAACATCTTTCACTCCTGCCTCGTTGGCTCTGGGAGCAGAGTTCAAACGTTCCTGCTTTACTCAGCTGTGCTCAGAGATGACCAGGCACCAGAGATGATTCAAATGCACTTTGTGGTAGGAAAATGAGGAGAGACAGCAATGTGTGTGTCACCCTTGCAAAGCTCACTGAGTGCTGAAGACGCCAAGAAACATCATTCGCACCTGGATCTTCTGCTCTGGGAGCAGAGTTCAAACATTCGTTTCCTACGCTGCTCTGCTCAGGCAGCTCCAGACTCCACCGATGTCGGATTCGAATGCACTTTGAGGTAGGGAAGTAAGGAGTGACAGCAATGTGTGTGTCACCCTTGAAAGGGCACTGTGTGCAGAAGATGCCCAGAGACATCTTTCACTCCTGCCTCTTTTCCTGTGGGAGCAGAGTTCACATGTATATGCTTCACTCTGCTGAGCTCAGCCGACGGCAGGAAACGGAGATGTTGGATTCAAATGCACTTTGAGGTAGGAAAGTGAGGAAAAACAGCAATGTGTGTGTCACCCTTGCAAAGCTCACTGGGTGCTGAAGATGGCGAGAGAGATCTTTCACTCCTGGCTCTTTGGCTGTGGGAGCAGAGTTCAAACGTTCGTGCTTTACTCTGCTGTGCTCAGAGAGCACCAGGCACCAGAGATGTTGGATTCAAACGCACTTTTAGGTAGGAAGGGAGGAGAGACAGCAATGAGTGTGTCACCCTTGCAGTGCTCCCTGTGTGCTGAAGGTGCCCAGCAACATCTTTCACTCCTGCCTCTTTGGTTCTGGGAGCAGAGTTCAAAAGTTCGTGCTTTACTCTGCTGTGCTCAGCTGGAAATAGGCACCGGAGATATTGAATTCAAATGCACTTTGAGGTAGGGATTGAGGAGAGAGAGCAATGTGCGTGTCGCTCTTCAAAGCTCACTCTCTGCTGAAATTGCAAAGCAACATCTTTCATTCCTGCCTCTTTTCCGGTGGGAGCAGAGTTTAAACGTTCGTGCTTTACTCTGCTGTGCTCTGAGAGCACCAGGCACCAAAGATGTTGGATTCAAATGCACTTTGAGGTAGGAAAGTGAGGAGAGACAGCAATGTGTGTGTCACCCTTGCAAAGCTCACTGTGTGCTGAAGATGGCGAGAGAGATCATTCACTCCTGGCTCTTTGGCTGTGGGAGCAGAGTTCAAACGTTCGTGCTTTACTCAGCTGTGCTCAGAGATTACCAGGCACCAGAGATGATTCAAATGCACTTTGAGATAGGAAAGTGAGGAGAGACAGCAATGTGTGTGTCACCCTTGCAAAGCTCACTGAGTGCTGAAGACGCCCAGAAACATCATTCGCACCTGGATCTTCTGCTCTGGGAGCAGAGTTCAAACATTCGTTTCCTACGCTGCTCTGCTCAGGCAGCTCCAGACTCCACCGATGTCGGATTCGAATGCACTTTGAGGTAAGGAAGTAAGGAGTGACAGCAATGTGTGTGTCACCCTTGAAAGGGCACTGTGTGCAGAAGATGCCCAGACACATCTTTCACTCCTGCCTCTTTTCCTGTGGGAGCAGAGTTCACATGTTTATGCTTCACTCTGCTGAGCTCAGCCGACGGCAGGAAACGAAGATGTTGGATTCAAATGCACTTTGAGGTAGGAAAGTGAGGAAAAACAGCAATGTGTGTGTCACCCTTGCAAAGCTCACTGGGTGCTGAAGATGGCGAGAGAGATCTTTCACTCCTGGCTCTTTGGCTGTGGGAGCAGAGTTCAAACGTTCGTGCCTTACTCTGCTGTGCTCAGAGAGCACCAGGCACCAAAGATGTTGGATTCAATCGCACTTTTAGGTAGGAAGGGAGGAGAGACAGCAATGAGTGTGTCACCCTTGCAGTGCTCCCTGTGTGCTGAAGATCCTCAGCAACATCTTTCACTCCTGCCTCTTTGGCTCTGGGAGCAGAGTTGAAACGTTCGTGCTTTACTCAGCTGTGCTCAGAGATGACCAGGCACCAGAGATGATTCAAATGCACTTTGTGGTAGGAAAATGAGGAGAGACAGCAATGTGTGTGTCACCCTTGCAAAGCTCACTGAGTGCTGAAGACGCCCAGAAACATCATTCGCACCTGGATCTTCTGCTCTGGGAGCAGAGTTCAAACATTCGTTTCCTACGCTGCTCTGCTCAGGCAGCTCCAGACTCCACCGATGTTGGATTCAAATGCACTTTGAGGTAGGAAAGTGAGGAGAGACAGCAATGTGTGTGTCACCCTTGCAAAGCTCACTGTGTGCTAAAGATTGCGAGAGAGATCGTTCACTCCTGGCTCTTTGGCTGTGGGAGCAGAGTTCAAACGTTCGTGCTTTACTCAGCTGTGCTCAGAGATGACCAGGCACCAGAGATGATTCAAATGCACTTTGTGGTAGGAAAATGAGGAGAGACAGCAATGTGTGTGTCACCCTTGCAAAGCTCACTGAGTGCTGAAGATGCCAAGAAACATCATTCGCACCTGGATCTTCTGCTCTGGGAGCAGAGTTCAAACATTCGTTTCCTACGCTGCTCTGCTCAGGCAGCTCCAGACTCCACCGATGTCGGATTCGAATGCACTTTGAGGTAGGGAAGTAAGGAGTGACAGCAATGTGTGTGTCACCCTTGAAAGGGCACTGTGTGCAGAAGATGCCCAGACACATCTTTCACTCCTGCCTCTTTTCCTGTGGGAGCAGAGTTCACATGTATATGCTTCACTCTGCTGAGCTCAGCCGACGGCAGGAAACAGAGATGTTGGATTCAAATGCACTTTGAGGTAGGAAAGTGAGGAAAAACAGCAATGTGTGTGTCACCCTTGCAAAGCTCACTGGGTGCTGAAGATGGCGAGAGAGATCTTTCACTCCTGGCTCTTTGGCTGTGGGAGCAGAGTTCAAACGTTCGTGCTTTACTCTGCTGTGCTCAGAGAGCACCAGGCACCAGAGATGTTGGATTCAAACGCACTTTTAGGTAGGAAGGGAGGAGAGACAGCAATGAGTGTGTCACCCTTGCAGTGCTCCCTGTGTGCTGAAGGTGCCCAGCAACATCTTTCACTCCTGCCTCTTTGGTTCTGGGAGCAGAGTTCAAAAGTTCGTGCTTTACTCTGCTGTGCTCAGCTGGAAATAGGCACCGGAGATATTGAATTCAAATGCACTTTGAGGTAGGGATTGAGGAGAGACAGCAATGTGTGTGTCGCTCTTCAAAGCTCACTCTCTGCTGAAATTGCAAAGCAACATCTTTCATTCCTGCCTCTTTTCCGGTGGGAGCAGAGTTTAAACGTTCGTGCTTTACTCTGCTGTGCTCTGAGAGCACCAGGCACCAAAGATGTTGGATTCAAATGCACTTTGAGGTAGGAAAGTGAGGAGAGACAGCAATGTGTGTGTCACCCTTGCAAAGCTCACTGTGTGCTGAAGATGGCGAGAGAGATCATTCACTCCTGGCTCTTGGGCTGCGGGAGCAGAGTTCAAACGTTCGTGCTTTACTCAGCTGTGCTCAGAGATTACCAGGCACCAGAGATGATTCAAATGCACTTTGAGATAGGAAAGTGAGGAGAGACAGCAATGTGTGTGTCACCCTTGCAAAGCTCACTGAGTGCTGAAGACGCCCAGAAACATCATTCGCACCTGGATCTTCTGCTCTGGGAGCAGAGTTCAAACATTCGTTTCCTACGCTGCTCTGCTCAGGCAGCTCCAGACTCCACCGATGTCGGATTCGAATGCACTTTGAGGTAAGGAAGTAAGGAGTGACAGCAATGTGTGTGTCACCCTTGAAAGGGCACTGTGTGCAGAAGATGCCCAGACACATCTTTCACTCCTGCCTCTTTTCCTGTGGGAGCAGAGTTCACATGTTTATGCTTCACTCTGCTGAGCTCAGCCGACGGCAGGAAACGGAGATGTTGGATTCAAATGCACTTTGAGGTAGGAAAGTGAGGAAAAACAGCAATGTGTGTGTCACCCTTGCAAAGCTCACTGGGTGCTGAAGATGGCGAGAGAGATCTTTCACTCCTGGCTCTTTGGCTGTGGGAGCAGAGTTCAAACGTTCGTGCCTTACTCTGCTGTGCTCAGAGAGCACCAGGCACCAAAGATGTTGGATTCAATCGCACTTTTAGGTAGGAAGGGAGGAGAGACAGCAATGAGTGTGTCACCCTTGCAGTGCTCCCTGTGTGCTGAAGATCCTCAGCAACATCTTTCACTCCTGCCTCTTTGGCTCTGGGAGCAGAGTTCAAACGTTCGTGCTTTACTCAGCTGTGCTCAGAGATGACCAGGCACCAGAGATGATTCAAATGCACTTTGTGGTAGGAAAATGAGGAGAGACAGCAATGTGTGTGTCACCCTTGCAAAGCTCACTGAGTGCTGAAGACGCCAAGAAACATCATTCGCACCTGGATCTTCTGCTCTGGGAGCAGAGTTCAAACATTCGTTTCCTACGCTGCTCTGCTCAGGCAGCTCCAGACTCCACCGATGTTGGATTCAAATGCACTTTGAGGTAGGAAAGTGAGGAGAGACAGCAATGTGTGTGTCACCCTTGCAAAGCTCACTGTGTGCTAAAGATGGCGAGAGAGATCATTCACTCCTGGCTCTTTGGCTGTGGGAGCAGAGTTCAAACGTTCGTGCTTTACTCAGCTGTGCTCAGAGATGACCAGGCACCAGAGATGATTCAAATGCACTTTGTGGTAGGAAAATGAGGAGAGACAGCAATGTGTGTGTCACCCTTGCAAAGCTCACTGAGTGCTGAAGACGCCAAGAAACATCATTCGCACCTGGATCTTCTGCTCTGGGAGCAGAGTTCAAACATTCGTTTCCTACGCTGCTCTGCTCAGGCAGCTCCAGACTCCACCGATGTCGGATTCGAATGCACTTTGAGGTAGGGAAGTAAGGAGTGACAGCAATGTGTGTGTCACCCTTGAAAGGGCACTGTGTGCAGAAGATGCCCAGACACATCTTTCACTCCTGCCTCTTTTCCTGTGGGAGCAGAGTTCACATGTATATGCTTCACTCTGCTGAGCTCAGACGACGGCAGGAAACAGAGATGTTGGATTCAAATGCACTTTGAGGTAGGAAAGTGAGGAAAAACAGCAATGTGTGTGTCACCCTTGCAAAGCTCACTGGGTGCTGAAGATGGCGAGAGAGATCTTTCACTCCTGGCTCTTTGGCTGTGGGAGCAGAGTTCAAACGTTCGTGCTTTACTCTGCTGTGCTCAGAGAGCACCAGGCACCAGAGATGTTGGATTCAAACGCACTTTTAGGTAGGAAGGGAGGAGAGACAGCAATGAGTGTGTCACCCTTGCAGTGCTCCCTGTGTGCTGAAGGTGCCCAGCAACATCTTTCACTCCTGCCTCTTTGGTTCTGGGAGCAGAGTTCAAAAGTTCGTGCTTTACTCTGCTGTGCTCAGCTGGAAATAGGCACCGGAGATATTGAATTCAAATGCACTTTGAGGTAGGGATTGAGGAGAGACAGCAATGTGTGTGTCGCTCTTCAAAGCTCACTCTCTGCTGAAATTGCAAAGCAACATCTTTCATTCCTGCCTCTTTTCCGGTGGGAGCAGAGTTTAAACGTTCGTGCTTTACTCTGCTGTGCTCTGAGAGCACCAGGCACCAAAGATGTTGGATTCAAATGCACTTTGAGGTAGGAAAGTGAGGAGAGACAGCAATGTGTGTGTCACCCTTGCAAAGCTCACTGTGTGCTGAAGATGGCGAGAGAGATCATTCACTCCTGGCTCTTGGGCTGCGGGAGCAGAGTTCAAACGTTCGTGCTTTACTCAGCTGTGCTCAGAGATTACCAGGCACCAGAGATGATTCAAATGCACTTTGAGATAGGAAAGTGAGGAGAGACAGCAATGTGTGTGTCACCCTTGCAAAGCTCACTGAGTGCTGAAGACGCCCAGAAACATCATTCGCACCTGGATCTTCTGCTCTGGGAGCAGAGTTCAAACATTCGTTTCCTACGCTGCTCTGCTCAGGCAGCTCCAGACTCCACCGATGTCGGATTCGAATGCACTTTGAGGTAAGGAAGTAAGGAGTGACAGCAATGTGTGTGTCACCCTTGAAAGGGCACTGTGTGCAGAAGATGCCCAGACACATCTTTCACTCCTGCCTCTTTTCCTGTGGGAGCAGAGTTCACATGTTTATGCTTCACTCTGCTGAGCTCAGCCGACGGCAGGAAACGGAGATGTTGGATTCAAATGCACTTTGAGGTAGGAAAGTGAGGAAAAACAGCAATGTGTGTGTCACCCTTGCAAAGCTCACTGGGTGCTGAAGATGGCGAGAGAGATCTTTCACTCCTGGCTCTTTGGCTGTGGGAGCAGAGTTCAAACGTTCGTGCTTTACTCTGCTGTGCTCAGAGAGCACCAGGCACCAGAGATGTTGGATTCAAACGCACTTTTAGGTAGGAAGGGAGGAGAGACAGCAATGAGTGTGTCACCCTTGCAGTGCTCCCTGTGTGCTGAAGATCCTCAGCAACATCTTTCACTCCTGCCTCTTTGGCTCTGGGAGCAGAGTTCAAACGTTCCTGCTTTACTCAGCTGTGCTCAGAGATGACCAGGCACCAGAGATGATTCAAATGCACTTTGTGGTAGGAAAATGAGGAGAGACAGCAATGTGTGTGTCACCCTTGCAAAGCTCACTGAGTGCTGAAGACGCCCAGAAACATCATTCGCACCTGGATCTTCTGCTCTGGGAGCAGAGTTCAAACATTCGTTTCCTACGCTGCTCTGCTCAGGCAGCTCCAGACTCCACCGATGTTGGATTCAAATGCACTTTGAGGTAGGAAAGTGAGGAGAGACAGCAATGTGTGTGTCACCCTTGCAAAGCTCACTGTGTGCTAAAGATGGCGAGAGAGATCATTCACTCCTGGCTCTTTGGCTGTGGGAGCAGAGTTCAAACGTTCGTGCTTTACTCAGCTGTGCTCAGAGATGACCAGGCACCAGAGATGATTCAAATGCACTTTGTGGTAGGAAAATGAGGAGAGACAGCAATGTGTGTGTCACCCTTGCAAAGCTCACTGAGTGCTGAAGACGCCAAGAAACATCATTCGCACCTGGATCTTCTGCTCTGGGAGCAGAGTTCAAACATTCGTTTCCTACGCTGCTCTGCTCAGGCAGCTCCAGACTCCACCGATGTCGGATTCGAATGCACTTTGAGGTAGGGAAGTAAGGAGTGACAGCAATGTGTGTGTCACCCTTGAAAGGGCACTGTGTGCAGAAGATGCCCAGACACATCTTTCACTCCTGCCTCTTTTTCTGTGGGAGCAGAGTTCACATGTATATGCTTCACTCTGCTGAGCTCAGCCGACGGCAGGAAACAGAGATGTTGGATTCAAATGCACTTTGAGGTAGGAAAGTGAGGAAAAACAGCAATGTGTGTGTCACCCTTGCAAAGCTCACTGGGTGCTGAAGATGGCGAGAGAGATCTTTCACTCCTGGCTCTTTGGCTGTGGGAGCAGAGTTCAAACGTTCGTGCTTTACTCTGCTGTGCTCAGAGAGCACCAGGCACCAGAGATGTTGGATTCAAACGCACTTTTAGGTAGGAAGGGAGGAGAGACAGCAATGAGTGTGTCACCCTTGCAGTGCTCCCTGTGTGCTGAAGGTGCCCAGCAACATCTTTCACTCCTGCCTCTTTGGTTCTGGGAGCAGAGTTCAAAAGTTCGTGCTTTACTCTGCTGTGCTCAGCTGGAAATAGGCACCGGAGATATTGAATTCAAATGCACTTTGAGGTAGGGATTGAGGAGAGACAGCAATGTGTGTGTCGCTCTTCAAAGCTCACTCTCTGCTGAAATTGCAAAGCAACATCTTTCATTCCTGCCTCTTTTCCGGTGGGAGCAGAGTTTAAACGTTCGTGCTTTACTCTGCTGTGCTCTGAGAGCACCAGGCACCAAAGATGTTGGATTCAAATGCACTTTGAGGTAGGAAAGTGAGGAGAGACAGCAATGTGTGTGTCACCCTTGCAAAGCTCACTGTGTGCTGAAGATGGCGAGAGAGATCATTCACTCCTGGCACTTGGGCTGCGGGAGCAGAGTTCAAACGTTCCTGCTTTACTCAGCTGTGCTCAGAGATTACCAGGCACCAGAGATGATTCAAATGCACTTTGAGATAGGAAAGTGAGGAGAGACAGCAATGTGTGTGTCACCCTTGCAAAGCTCACTGAGTGCTGAAGACGCCCAGAAACATCATTCGCACCTGGATCTTCTGCTCTGGGAGCAGAGTTCAAACATTCGTTTCCTACGCTGCTCTGCTCAGGCAGCTCCAGACTCCACCGATGTCGGATTCGAATGCACTTTGAGGTAAGGAAGTAAGGAGTGACAGCAATGTGTGTGTCACCCTTGAAAGGGCACTGTGTGCAGAAGATGCCCAGACACATCTTTCACTCCTGCCTCTTTTCCTGTGGGAGCAGAGTTCACATGTTTATGCTTCACTCTGCTGAGCTCAGCCGACGGCAGGAAACGGAGATGTTGGATTCAAATGCACTTTGAGGTAGGAAAGTGAGGAAAAACAGCAATGTGTGTGTCACCCTTGCAAAGCTCACTGGGTGCTGAAGATGGCGAGAGAGATCTTACACTCCTGGCTCTTTGGCTGTGGGAGCAGAGTTCAAACGTTCTTGCCTTACTCTGCTGTGCTCAGAGAGCACCAGGCACCAAAGATGTTGGATTCAATCGCACTTTTAGGTAGGAAGGGAGGAGAGACAGCAATGAGTGTGTCACCCTTGCAGTGCTCCCTGTGTGCTGAAGATCCTCAGCAACATCTTTCACTCCTGCCTCATTGGCTCTGGGAGCAGAGTTCAAACGTTCCTGCTTTACTCAGCTGTGCTCAGAGATGACCAGGCACCAGAGATGATTCAAATGCACTTTGTGGTAGGAAAATGAGGAGAGACAGCAATGTGTGTGTCACCCTTGCAAAGCTCACTGAGTGCTGAAGACGCCCAGAAACATCATTCGCACCTGGATCTTCTGCTCTGGGAGCAGAGTTCAAACATTCGTTTCCTACGCTGCTCTGCTCAGGCAGCTCCAGACTCCACCGATGTCGGATTCGAATGCACTTTGAGGTAGGGAAGTAAGGAGTGACAGCAATGTGTGTGTCACCCTTGAAAGCGCACTGTGTGCAGAAGATGCCCAGACACATCTTTCACTCCTGCCTCTTTTCCTGTGGGAGCAGAGTTCACATGTTTATGCTTCACTCTGCTGAGCTCAGCCGACGGCAGGAAACGGAGATGTTGGATTCAAATGCACTTTGAGGTAGGGATTGAGGAGAGACAGCAATGTGTGTGTCGCTCTTCAAAGCTCACTCTCTGCTGAAATTGCAAAGCAACATCTCTCATTCCTGCCTCTTTTCCGGTGGGAGCAGAGTTTAAACGTTCGTGCTTAACTCTGCTGTGCTCTGAGAGCACCAGGCACCAAAGATGTTGGATTCAAATGCACTTTGAGGTAGGAAAGTGAGGAGAGACAGCAATGTGTGTGTCACCCTTGCAAAGCTCACTGTGTGCTAAAGATGGCGAGAGAGATCTTTCACTCCTGGCTCTTTGGCTGTGGGAGCAGAGTTCAAACGTTCGTGCTTTACTCAGCTGTGCTCAGAGATGACCAGGCACCAGAGATGATTCAAATGCACTTTGTGGTAGGAAAATGAGGAGAGACAGCAATGTGTGTGTCACCCTTGCAAAGCTCACTGAGTGCTGAAGACGCCAAGAAATATCATTTGCACCTGGATCTTCTGCTCTGGGAGCAGAGTTCAAACATTCGTTTCCTACGCTGCTCTGCTCAGGCAGCTCCAGTCTCCACGGATGTCGGATTCGAATGCACTTTGAGGTAGGGAAGTAAGGAGTGACAGCAATGTGTGTGTCACCCTTGAAAGGGCACTGTGTGCAGAAGATGCCCAGACACATCTTTCACTCCTGCCTCTTTTCCTGTGGGAGCAGAGTTCACATGTATATGCTTCACTCTGCTGAGCTCAGCCGACGGCAGGAAACAGAGATGTTGGATTCAAATGCACTTTGAGGTAGGAAAGTGAGGAAAAACAGCTATGTGTGTGTCACCCTTGCAAAGCTCACTGGGTGCTGAAGATGGCGAGAGAGATCTTTCACTCCTGGCTCTTTGGCTGTGGGAGCAGAGTTCAAACGTTCGTGCTTTACTCTGCTGTGCTCAGAGAGCACCAGGCACCAGAGATGTTGGATTCAAACGCACTTTTAGGTAGGAAGGGAGGAGAGACAGCAATGAGTGTGTCACCCTTGCAGTGCTCCCTGTGTGCTGAAGGTGCCCAGCAACATCTTTCACTCCTGCCTCTTTGGTTCTGGGAGCAGAGTTCAAACGTTCGTGCTTTACTCTTCTGTGCTCAGCTGGAAATAGGCACCGGAGATATTGAATTCAAATGCACTTTGAGGTAGGGATTGAGGAGAGACAGCAATGTGTGTGTCGCTCTTCAAAGCTCACTCTCTGCTGAAATTGCAAAGCAACATCTTTCATTCCTGCCTCTTTTCCGGTGGGAGCAGAGTTTAAACGTTCGTGCTTTACTCTGCTGTGCTCTGAGAGCACCAGGCACCAAAGATGTTGGATTCAAATGCACTTCGAGGTAGGAAAGTGAGGAGAGACAGCAATGTGTGTGTCACCCTTGCAAAGCTCACTGGGTGCTGAAGATCCTCAGCAACATCTTTCACTCCTGCCTCTTTGGCTCTGGGAGCAGAGTTCAAACGTTCCTGCTTTACTCAGCTGTGCTCAGAGATGACCAGGCACCAGAGATGATTCAAATGCACTTTGTGGTAGGAAAATGAGGAGAGACAGCAATGTGTGTGTCACCCTTGCAAAGCTCACTGAGTGCTGAAGACGCCCAGAAACATCATTCGCACCTGGATCTTCTGCTCTGGGAGCAGAGTTCAAACATTCGTTTCCTACGCTGCTCTGCTCAGGCAGCTCCAGACTCCACCGATGTTGGATTCAAATGCACTTTGAGGTAGGAAAGTGAGGAGAGACAGCAATGTGTGTGTCACCCTTGCAAAGCTCACTGTGTGCTAAAGATGGCGAGAGAGATCTTTCACTCCTGGCTCTTTGGCTGTGGGAGCAGAGTTCAAACGTTCGTGCTTTACTCAGCTGTGCTCAGAGATGACCAGGCACCAGAGATGATTCAAATGCACTTTGTGGTAGGAAAATGAGGAGAGACAGCAATGTGTGTGTCACCCTTGCAAAGCTCACTGAGTGCTGAAGACGCCAAGAAACATCATTCGCACCTGGATCTTCTGCTCTGGGAGCAGAGTTCAAACATTCGTTTCCTACGCTGCTCTGCTCAGGCAGCTCCAGACTCCACCGATGTCGGATTCGAATGCACTTTGAGGTAGGGAAGTAAGGAGTGACAGCAATGTGTGTGTCACCCTTGAAAGGGCACTGTGTGCAGAAGATGCCCAGACACATCTTTCACTCCTGCCTCTTTTCCTGTGGGAGCAGAGTTCACATGTATATGCTTCACTCTGCTGAGCTCAGCCGACGGCAGGAAACAGAGATGTTGGATTCAAATGCACTTTGAGGTAGGAAAGTGAGGAAAAACAGCAATGTGTGTGTCACCCTTGCAAAGCTCACTGGGTGCTGAAGATGGCGAGAGAGATCTTTCACTCCTGGCTCTTTGGCTGTGGGAGCAGAGTTCAAACGTTCGTGCTTTACTCTGCTGTGCTCAGAGAGCACCAGGCACCGGAGATGTTGGATTCAAACGCACTTTTAGGTAGGAAGGGAGGAGAGACAGCAATGAGTGTGTCACCCTTGCAGTGCTCCCTGTGTGCTGAAGATCCTCAGCAACATCTTTCACTCCTACCTCTTTGGCTCTGGGAGCAGAGTTCAAACGTTCGTGCTTTACTCAGCTGTGCTCAGAGATGACCAGGCACCAGAGATGATTCAAATGCACTTTGTGGTAGGAAAATGAGGAGAGACAGCAATGTGTGTGTCACCCTTGCAAAGCTCACTGAGTGCTGAAGACGCCAAGAAATATCATTCGCACCTGGATCTTCTGCTCTGGGAGCAGAGTTCAAACATTCGTTTCCTACGCTGCTCTGCTCAGGCAGCTCCAGACTCCACGGATGTCGGATTCGAATGCACTTTGAGGTAGGGAAGTAAGGAGTGACAGCAATGTGTGTGTCACCCTTGAAAGCGCACTGTGTGCAGAAGATGCCCAGACACATCTTTCACTCCTGCTTCTTTTCCTGTTTGAGCAGAGTTCACATGTATATGCTTCACTCTGCTGAGCTCAGCCGACGGCAGGAAACAGAGATGTTGGATTCAAATGCACTTTGAGGTAGGAAAGTGAGGAAAAACAGCTATGTGTGTGTCACCCTTGCAAAGCTCACTGGGTGCTGAAGATGGCGAGAGAGATCTTTCACTCCTGGCTCTTTGGCTGTGGGAGCAGAGTTCAAACGTTCGTGCTTTACTCTGCTGTGCTCAGAGAGCACCAGGCACCGGAGATGTTGGATTCAAACACACTTTTAGGTAGGAAGGGAGGAGAGACAGCAATGAGTGTGTCACCCTTGCAGTGCTCCCTGTGTGCTGAAGGTGCCCAGCAACATCTTTCACTCCTGCCTCTTTGGTTCTGGGAGCAGAGTTCAAACGTTCGTGCTTTACTCTGCTGTGCTCAGCTGGAAATAGGCACCGGAGATATTGAATTCAAATGCACTTTGAGGTAGGGATTGAGGAGAGACAGCAATGTGTGTGTCGCTCTTCAAAGCTCACTCTCTGCTGAAATTGCAAAGCAACATCTTTCATTCCTGCCTCTTTTCCGGTGGGAGCAGAGTTTAAACGTTCGTGCTTTACTCTGCTGTGCTCTGAGAGCACCAGGCACCAAAGATGTTGGATTCAAATGCACTTTGAGGTAGGAAAGTGAGGAGAGACAGCAATGTGTGTGTCACCCTTGCAAAGCTCACTGTGTGCTGAAGATGGCGAGAGAGATCATTCACTCCTGGCTCTTGGGCTGCGGGAGCAGAGTTCAAACGTTCGTGCTTTACTCTGCTGTGCTCAGAGATTACCAGGCACCAGAGATGATTCAAATGCACTTTGAGATAGGAAAGTGAGGAGAGACAGCAATGTGTGTGTCACCCTTGCAAAGCTCACTGAGTGCTGAAGACGCCCAGAAACATCATTCGCACCTGGATCTTCTGCTCTGGGAGCAGAGTTCAAACATTCGTTTCCTACGCTGCTCTGCTCAGGCAGCTCCAGACTCCACCGATGTCGGATTCGAATGCACTTTGAGGTAAGGAAGTAAGGAGTGACAGCAATGTGTGTGTCACCCCTGAAAGGGCACTGTGTGCAGAAGATGCCCAGACACATCTTTCACTCCTGCCTCTTTTCCTGTGGGAGCAGAGTTCACATGTTTATGCTTCACTCTGCTGAGCTCAGCCGACGGCAGGAAACGGAGATGTTGGATTCAAATGCACTTTGAGGTAGGAAAGTGAGGAAAAACAGCAATGTGTGTGTCACCCTTGCAAAGCTCACTGGGTGCTGAAGATGGCGAGAGAGATCTTTCACTCCTGGCTCTTTGGCTGTGGGAGCAGAGTTCAAACGTTCGTGCCTTACTCTGCTGTGCTCAGAGAGCACCAGGCACCAAAGATGTTGGATTCAATCGCACTTTTAGGTAGGAAGGGAGGAGAGACAGCAATGAGTGTGTCACCCTTGCAGTGCTCCCTGTGTGCTGAAGATCCTCAGCAACATCTTTCACTCCTGCCTCTTTGGCTCTGGGAGCAGAGTTCAAACGTTCCTGCTTTACTCAGCTGTGCTCAGAGATGACCAGGCACCAGAGATGATTCAAATGCACTTTGTGGTAGGAAAATGAGGAGAGACAGCAATGTGTGTGTCACCCTTGCAAAGCTCACTGAGTGCTGAAGACGCCCAGAAACATCATTCGCACCTGGATCTTCTGCTCTGGGAGCAGAGTTCAAACATTCGTTTCCTACGCTGCTCTGCTCAGGCAGCTCCAGACTCCAACGATGTCGGATTCGAATGCACTTTGAGGTAGGGAAGTAAGGAGTGACAGCAATGTGTGTGTCACCCTTGAAAGCGCACTGTGTGCAGAAGATGCCCAGACACATCTTTCACTCCTGCCTCTTTTCCTGTGGGAGCAGAGTTCACATGTTTATGCTTCACTCTGCTGAGCTCAGCCGACGGCAGGAAACGGAGATGTTGGATTCAAATGCACTTTGAGGTAGGAAAGCGAGGAAAAACAGCAATGTGTGTGTCACCCTTGCAAAGCTCACTGGGTGCTGAAGATGGCGAGAGAGATCTTTCACTCCTGGCTCTTTGGCTGTGGGAGCAGAGTTCAAACGTTCGTGCTTTCCTCTGCTGTGCTCAGAGAGCACCAGGCACCGGAGATGTTGGATTCAAACGCACTTTTAGGTAGGAAGGGAGGAGAGACAGCAATGAGTGTGTCACCCTTGCAGTGCTCCCTGTGTGCTGAAGGTGCCCAGCAACATCTTTCACTCCTGCCTCTTTGGTTCTGGGAGCAGAGTTCAAACGTTCGTGCTTTACTCTGCTGTGCTCAGCCGGAAATAGGCACCGGAGATATTGAATTCAAATGCACTTTGAGGTAGGGATTGAGGAGAGACAGCAATGTGAGTGTCGCTCTTCAAAGCTCACTCTCTGCTGAAATTGCAAAGCAACATCTTTCATTCCTGCCTCTTTTCCGGTGGGAGCAGAGTTTAAACGTTCGTGCTTTACTCTGCTGTGCTCTGAGAGCACCAGGCACCAAAGATGTTGGATTCAAATGCACTTCGAGGTAGGAAAGTGAGGAGAGACAGCAATGTGTGTGTCACCCTTGCAAAGCTCACTGGGTGCTGAAGATGGCGAGAGAGATCTTTCACTCCTGGCTCTTTGGCTGTGGGAGCAGAGTTCAAACGTTCGTGCCTTACTCTGCTGTGCTCAGAGAGCACCAGGCACCAAAGATGTTGGATTCAATCGCACTTTTAGGTAGGAAGGGAGGAGAGACAGCAATGAGTGTGTCACCCTTGCAGTGCTCCCTGTGTGCTGAAGATCCTCAGCAACATCTTTCACTCCTGCCTCGTTGGCTCTGGGAGCAGAGTTCAAACGTTCCTGCTTTACTCAGCTGTGCTCAGAGATGACCAGGCACCAGAGATGATTCAAATGCACTTTGTGGTAGGAAAATGAGGAGAGACAGCAATGTGTGTGTCACCCTTGCAAAGCTCACTGAGTGCTGAAGACGCCCAGAAACATCATTCGCACCTGGATCTTCTGCTCTGGGAGCAGAGTTCAAACATTCGTTTCCTACGCTGCTCTGCTCAGGCAGCTCCAGACTCCACCGATGTCGGATTCGAATGCACTTTGAGGTAGGGAAGTAAGGAGTGACAGCAATGTGTGTGTCACCCTTGAAAGCGCACTGTGTGCAGAAGATGCCCAGACACATCTTTCACTCCTGCCTCTTTTCCTGTGGGAGCAGAGTTCACATGTTTATGCTTCACTCTGCTGAGCTCAGCCGACGGCAGGAAACGGAGATGTTGGATTCAAATGCACTTTGAGGTAGGAAAGTGAGGAAAAACAGCAATGTGTGTGTCACCCTTGCAAAGCTCACTGGGTGCTGAAGATGGCGAGAGAGATCTTTCACTCCTGGCTCTTTGGCTGTGGGAGCAGAGTTCAAACTTTCGTGCTTTACTCTGCTGTGCTCAGAGAGCACCAGGCACCAGAGATGTTGGATTCAAACGCACTTTTAGGTAGGAAGGGAGGAGAGACAGCAATGAGTGTGTCACCCTTGCAGTGCTCCCTGTGTGCTGAAGGTGCCCAGCAACATCTTTCACTCCTGCCTCTTTGGCTCTGGGAGCAGAGTTCAAACGTTCCTGCTTTACTCAGCTGTGCTCAGAGATGACCAGGCACCAGAGATGATTCAAATGCACTTTGTGGTAGGAAAATGAGGAGAGACAGCAATGTGTGTGTCACCCTTGCAAAGCTCACTGAGTGCTGAAGACGCCCAGAAACATCATTCGCACCTGGATCTTCTGCTCTGGGAGCAGAGTTCAAACATTCGTTTCCTACGCTGCTCTGCTCAGGCAGCTCCAGACTCCACCGATGTTGGATTCAAATGCACTTTGAGGTAGGAAAGTGAGGAGAGACAGCAATGTGTGTGTCACCCTTGCAAAGCTCACTGTGTGCTAAAGATGGCGAGAGAGATCTTTCACTCCTGGCTCTTTGGCTGTGGGAGCAGAGTTCAAACGTTCGTGCTTTACTCAGCTGTGCTCAGAGATGACCAGGCACCAGAGATGATTCAAATGCACTTTGTGGTAGGAAAATGAGGAGAGACAGCAATGTGTGTGTCACCCTTGCAAAGCTCACTGAGTGCTGAAGACGCCAAGAAACATCATTCGCACCTGGATCTTCTGCTCTGGGAGCAGAGTTCAAACATTCGTTTCCTACGCTGCTCTGCTCAGGCAGCTCCAGACTCCACCGATGTCGGATTCGAATGCACTTTGAGGTAGGGAAGTAAGGAGTGACAGCAATGTGTGTGTCACCCTTGAAAGGGCACTGTGTGCAGAAGATGCCCAGACACATCTTTCACTCCTGCCTCTTTTCCTGTGGGAGCAGAGTTCACATGTATATGCTTCACTCTGCTGAGCTCAGCCGACGGCAGGAAACAGAGATGTTGGATTCAAATGCACTTTGAGGTAGGAAAGTGAGGAAAAACAGCAATGTGTGTGTCACCCTTGCAAAGCTCACTGGGTGCTGAAGATGGCGAGAGAGATCTTTCACTCCTGGCTCTTTGGCTGTGGGAGCAGAGTTCAAACGTTCGTGCTTTACTCTGCTGTGCTCAGAGAGCACCAGGCACCGGAGATGTTGGATTCAAACGCACTTTTAGGTAGGAAGGGAGGAGAGACAGCAATGAGTGTGTCACCCTTGCAGTGCTCCCTGTGTGCTGAAGATCCTCAGCAACATCTTTCACTCCTACCTCTTTGGCTCTGGGAGCAGAGTTCAAACGTTCGTGCTTTACTCAGCTGTGCTCAGAGATGACCAGGCACCAGAGATGATTCAAATGCACTTTGTGGTAGGAAAATGAGGAGAGACAGCAATGTGTGTGTCACCCTTGCAAAGCTCACTGAGTGCTGAAGACGCCAAGAAATATCATTCGCACCTGGATCTTCTGCTCTGGGAGCAGAGTTCAAACATTCGTTTCCTACGCTGCTCTGCTCAGGCAGCTCCAGACTCCACGGATGTCGGATTCGAATGCACTTTGAGGTAGGGAAGTAAGGAGTGACAGCAATGTGTGTGTCACCCTTGAAAGCGCACTGTGTGCAGAAGATGCCCAGACACATCTTTCACTCCTGCTTCTTTTCCTGTTTGAGCAGAGTTCACATGTATATGCTTCACTCTGCTGAGCTCAGCCGACGGCAGGAAACAGAGATGTTGGATTCAAATGCACTTTGAGGTAGGAAAGTGAGGAAAAACAGCTATGTGTGTGTCACCCTTGCAAAGCTCACTGGGTGCTGAAGATGGCGAGAGAGATCTTTCACTCCTGGCTCTTTGGCTGTGGGAGCAGAGTTCAAACGTTCGTGCTTTACTCTGCTGTGCTCAGAGAGCACCAGGCACCAGAGATGTTGGATTCAAACGCACTTTTAGGTAGGAAGGGAGGAGAGACAGCAATGAGTGTGTCACCCTTGCAGTGCTCCCTGTGTGCTGAAGGTGCCCAGCAACATCTTTCACTCCTGCCTCTTTGGTTCTGGGAGCAGAGTTCAAACGTTCGTGCTTTACTCTTCTGTGCTCAGCTGGAAATAGGCACCGGAGATATTGAATTCAAATGCACTTTGAGGTAGGGATTGAGGAGAGACAGCAATGTGTGTGTCGCTCTTCAAAGCTCACTCTCTGCTGAAATTGCAAAGCAACATCTTTCATTCCTGCCTCTTTTCCGGTGGGAGCAGAGTTTAAACGTTCGTGCTTTACTCTGCTGTGCTCTGAGAGCACCAGGCACCAAAGATGTTGGATTCAAATGCACTTCGAGGTAGGAAAGTGAGGAGAGACAGCAATGTGTGTGTCACCCTTGCAAAGCTCACTGGGTGCTGAAGATCCTCAGCAACATCTTTCACTCCTGCCTCTTTGGCTCTGGGAGCAGAGTTCAAACGTTCCTGCTTTACTCAGCTGTGCTCAGAGATGACCAGGCACCAGAGATGATTCAAATGCACTTTGTGGTAGGAAAATGAGGAGAGACAGCAATGTGTGTGTCACCCTTGCAAAGCTCACTGAGTGCTGAAGACGCCCAGAAACATCATTCGCACCTGGATCTTCTGCTCTGGGAGCAGAGTTCAAACATTCGTTTCCTACGCTGCTCTGCTCAGGCAGCTCCAGACTCCACCGATGTTGGATTCAAATGCACTTTGAGGTAGGAAAGTGAGGAGAGACAGCAATGTGTGTGTCACCCTTGCAAAGCTCACTGTGTGCTAAAGATGGCGAGAGAGATCTTTCACTCCTGGCTCTTTGGCTGTGGGAGCAGAGTTCAAACGTTCGTGCTTTACTCAGCTGTGCTCAGAGATGACCAGGCACCAGAGATGATTCAAATGCACTTTGTGGTAGGAAAATGAGGAGAGACAGCAATGTGTGTGTCACCCTTGCAAAGCTCACTGAGTGCTGAAGACGCCAAGAAACATCATTCGCACCTGGATCTTCTGCTCTGGGAGCAGAGTTCAAACATTCGTTTCCTACGCTGCTCTGCTCAGGCAGCTCCAGACTCCACCGATGTCGGATTCGAATGCACTTTGAGGTAGGGAAGTAAGGAGTGACAGCAATGTGTGTGTCACCCTTGAAAGGGCACTGTGTGCAGAAGATGCCCAGACACATCTTTCACTCCTGCCTCTTTTCCTGTGGGAGCAGAGTTCACATGTATATGCTTCACTCTGCTGAGCTCAGCCGACGGCAGGAAACAGAGATGTTGGATTCAAATGCACTTTGAGGTAGGAAAGTGAGGAAAAACAGCAATGTGTGTGTCACCCTTGCAAAGCTCACTGGGTGCTGAAGATGGCGAGAGAGATCTTTCACTCCTGGCTCTTTGGCTGTGGGAGCAGAGTTCAAACGTTCGTGCTTTACTCTGCTGTGCTCAGAGAGCACCAGGCACCGGAGATGTTGGATTCAAACGCACTTTTAGGTAGGAAGGGAGGAGAGACAGCAATGAGTGTGTCACCCTTGCAGTGCTCCCTGTGTGCTGAAGATCCTCAGCAACATCTTTCACTCCTACCTCTTTGGCTCTGGGAGCAGAGTTCAAACGTTCGTGCTTTACTCAGCTGTGCTCAGAGATGACCAGGCACCAGAGATGATTCAAATGCACTTTGTGGTAGGAAAATGAGGAGAGACAGCAATGTGTGTGTCACCCTTGCAAAGCTCACTGAGTGCTGAAGACGCCAAGAAATATCATTCGCACCTGGATCTTCTGCTCTGGGAGCAGAGTTCAAACATTCGTTTCCTACGCTGCTCTGCTCAGGCAGCTCCAGACTCCACGGATGTCGGATTCGAATGCACTTTGAGGTAGGGAAGTAAGGAGTGACAGCAATGTGTGTGTCACCCTTGAAAGCGCACTGTGTGCAGAAGATGCCCAGACACATCTTTCACTCCTGCTTCTTTTCCTGTTTGAGCAGAGTTCACATGTATATGCTTCACTCTGCTGAGCTCAGCCGACGGCAGGAAACAGAGATGTTGGATTCAAATGCACTTTGAGGTAGGAAAGTGAGGAAAAACAGCTATGTGTGTGTCACCCTTGCAAAGCTCACTGGGTGCTGAAGATGGCGAGAGAGATCTTTCACTCCTGGCTCTTTGGCTGTGGGAGCAGAGTTCAAACGTTCGTGCTTTACTCTGCTGTGCTCAGAGAGCACCAGGCACCGGAGATGTTGGATTCAAACACACTTTTAGGTAGGAAGGGAGGAGAGACAGCAATGAGTGTGTCACCCTTGCAGTGCTCCCTGTGTGCTGAAGGTGCCCAGCAACATCTTTCACTCCTGCCTCTTTGGTTCTGGGAGCAGAGTTCAAACGTTCGTGCTTTACTCTGCTGTGCTCAGCTGGAAATAGGCACCGGAGATATTGAATTCAAATGCACTTTGAGGTAGGGATTGAGGAGAGACAGCAATGTGTGTGTCGCTCTTCAAAGCTCACTCTCTGCTGAAATTGCAAAGCAACATCTTTCATTCCTGCCTCTTTTCCGGTGGGAGCAGAGTTTAAACGTTCGTGCTTTACTCTGCTGTGCTCTGAGAGCACCAGGCACCAAAGATGTTGGATTCAAATGCACTTTGAGGTAGGAAAGTGAGGAGAGACAGCAATGTGTGTGTCACCCTTGCAAAGCTCACTGTGTGCTGAAGATGGCGAGAGAGATCATTCACTCCTGGCTCTTGGGCTGCGGGAGCAGAGTTCAAACGTTCGTGCTTTACTCTGCTGTGCTCAGAGATTACCAGGCACCAGAGATGATTCAAATGCACTTTGAGATAGGAAAGTGAGGAGAGACAGCAATGTGTGTGTCACCCTTGCAAAGCTCACTGAGTGCTGAAGACGCCCAGAAACATCATTCGCACCTGGATCTTCTGCTCTGGGAGCAGAGTTCAAACATTCGTTTCCTACGCTGCTCTGCTCAGGCAGCTCCAGACTCCACCGATGTCGGATTCGAATGCACTTTGAGGTAAGGAAGTAAGGAGTGACAGCAATGTGTGTGTCACCCCTGAAAGGGCACTGTGTGCAGAAGATGCCCAGACACATCTTTCACTCCTGCCTCTTTTCCTGTGGGAGCAGAGTTCACATGTTTATGCTTCACTCTGCTGAGCTCAGCCGACGGCAGGAAACGGAGATGTTGGATTCAAATGCACTTTGAGGTAGGAAAGTGAGGAAAAACAGCAATGTGTGTGTCACCCTTGCAAAGCTCACTGGGTGCTGAAGATGGCGAGAGAGATCTTTCACTCCTGGCTCTTTGGCTGTGGGAGCAGAGTTCAAACGTTCGTGCCTTACTCTGCTGTGCTCAGAGAGCACCAGGCACCAAAGATGTTGGATTCAATCGCACTTTTAGGTAGGAAGGGAGGAGAGACAGCAATGAGTGTGTCACCCTTGCAGTGCTCCCTGTGTGCTGAAGATCCTCAGCAACATCTTTCACTCCTGCCTCTTTGGCTCTGGGAGCAGAGTTCAAACGTTCCTGCTTTACTCAGCTGTGCTCAGAGATGACCAGGCACCAGAGATGATTCAAATGCACTTTGTGGTAGGAAAATGAGGAGAGACAGCAATGTGTGTGTCACCCTTGCAAAGCTCACTGAGTGCTGAAGACGCCCAGAAACATCATTCGCACCTGGATCTTCTGCTCTGGGAGCAGAGTTCAAACATTCGTTTCCTACGCTGCTCTGCTCAGGCAGCTCCAGACTCCAACGATGTCGGATTCGAATGCACTTTGAGGTAGGGAAGTAAGGAGTGACAGCAATGTGTGTGTCACCCTTGAAAGCGCACTGTGTGCAGAAGATGCCCAGACACATCTTTCACTCCTGCCTCTTTTCCTGTGGGAGCAGAGTTCACATGTTTATGCTTCACTCTGCTGAGCTCAGCCGACGGCAGGAAACGGAGATGTTGGATTCAAATGCACTTTGAGGTAGGAAAGCGAGGAAAAACAGCAATGTGTGTGTCACCCTTGCAAAGCTCACTGGGTGCTGAAGATGGCGAGAGAGATCTTTCACTCCTGGCTCTTTGGCTGTGGGAGCAGAGTTCAAACGTTCGTGCTTTCCTCTGCTGTGCTCAGAGAGCACCAGGCACCGGAGATGTTGGATTCAAACGCACTTTTAGGTAGGAAGGGAGGAGAGACAGCAATGAGTGTGTCACCCTTGCAGTGCTCCCTGTGTGCTGAAGGTGCCCAGCAACATCTTTCACTCCTGCCTCTTTGGTTCTGGGAGCAGAGTTCAAACGTTCGTGCTTTACTCTGCTGTGCTCAGCCGGAAATAGGCACCGGAGATATTGAATTCAAATGCACTTTGAGGTAGGGATTGAGGAGAGACAGCAATGTGAGTGTCGCTCTTCAAAGCTCACTCTCTGCTGAAATTGCAAAGCAACATCTTTCATTCCTGCCTCTTTTCCGGTGGGAGCAGAGTTTAAACGTTCGTGCTTTACTCTGCTGTGCTCTGAGAGCACCAGGCACCAAAGATGTTGGATTCAAATGCACTTCGAGGTAGGAAAGTGAGGAGAGACAGCAATGTGTGTGTCACCCTTGCAAAGCTCACTGGGTGCTGAAGATGGCGAGAGAGATCTTTCACTCCTGGCTCTTTGGCTGTGGGAGCAGAGTTCAAACGTTCGTGCCTTACTCTGCTGTGCTCAGAGAGCACCAGGCACCAAAGATGTTGGATTCAATCGCACTTTTAGGTAGGAAGGGAGGAGAGACAGCAATGAGTGTGTCACCCTTGCAGTGCTCCCTGTGTGCTGAAGATCCTCAGCAACATCTTTCACTCCTGCCTCGTTGGCTCTGGGAGCAGAGTTCAAACGTTCCTGCTTTACTCAGCTGTGCTCAGAGATGACCAGGCACCAGAGATGATTCAAATGCACTTTGTGGTAGGAAAATGAGGAGAGACAGCAATGTGTGTGTCACCCTTGCAAAGCTCACTGAGTGCTGAAGACGCCCAGAAACATCATTCGCACCTGGATCTTCTGCTCTGGGAGCAGAGTTCAAACATTCGTTTCCTACGCTGCTCTGCTCAGGCAGCTCCAGACTCCACCGATGTCGGATTCGAATGCACTTTGAGGTAGGGAAGTAAGGAGTGACAGCAATGTGTGTGTCACCCTTGAAAGCGCACTGTGTGCAGAAGATGCCCAGACACATCTTTCACTCCTGCCTCTTTTCCTGTGGGAGCAGAGTTCACATGTTTATGCTTCACTCTGCTGAGCTCAGCCGACGGCAGGAAACGGAGATGTTGGATTCAAATGCACTTTGAGGTAGGAAAGTGAGGAAAAACAGCAATGTGTGTGTCACCCTTGCAAAGCTCACTGGGTGCTGAAGATGGCGAGAGAGATCTTTCACTCCTGGCTCTTTGGCTGTGGGAGCAGAGTTCAAACTTTCGTGCTTTACTCTGCTGTGCTCAGAGAGCACCAGGCACCAGAGATGTTGGATTCAAACGCACTTTTAGGTAGGAAGGGAGGAGAGACAGCAATGAGTGTGTCACCCTTGCAGTGCTCCCTGTGTGCTGAAGGTGCCCAGCAACATCTTTCACTCCTGCCTCTTTGGCTCTGGGAGCAGAGTTCAAACGTTCCTGCTTTACTCAGCTGTGCTCAGAGATGACCAGGCACCAGAGATGATTCAAATGCACTTTGTGGTAGGAAAATGAGGAGAGACAGCAATGTGTGTGTCACCCTTGCAAAGCTCACTGAGTGCTGAAGACGCCCAGAAACATCATTCGCACCTGGATCTTCTGCTCTGGGAGCAGAGTTCAAACATTCGTTTCCTACGCTGCTCTGCTCAGGCAGCTCCAGACTCCACCGATGTTGGATTCAAATGCACTTTGAGGTAGGAAAGTGAGGAGAGACAGCAATGTGTGTGTCACCCTTGCAAAGCTCACTGTGTGCTAAAGATGGCGAGAGAGATCTTTCACTCCTGGCTCTTTGGCTGTGGGAGCAGAGTTCAAACGTTCGTGCTTTACTCAGCTGTGCTCAGAGATGACCAGGCACCAGAGATGATTCAAATGCACTTTGTGGTAGGAAAATGAGGAGAGACAGCAATGTGTGTGTCACCCTTGCAAAGCTCACTGAGTGCTGAAGACGCCAAGAAACATCATTCGCACCTGGATCTTCTGCTCTGGGAGCAGAGTTCAAACATTCGTTTCCTACGCTGCTCTGCTCAGGCAGCTCCAGACTCCACCGATGTCGGATTCGAATGCACTTTGAGGTAGGGAAGTAAGGAGTGACAGCAATGTGTGTGTCACCCTTGAAAGGGCACTGTGTGCAGAAGATGCCCAGACACATCTTTCACTCCTGCCTCTTTTCCTGTGGGAGCAGAGTTCACATGTATATGCTTCACTCTGCTGAGCTCAGCCGACGGCAGGAAACAGAGATGTTGGATTCAAATGCACTTTGAGGTAGGAAAGTGAGGAAAAACAGCAATGTGTGTGTCACCCTTGCAAAGCTCACTGGGTGCTGAAGATGGCGAGAGAGATCTTTCACTCCTGGCTCTTTGGCTGTGGGAGCAGAGTTCAAACGTTCGTGCTTTACTCTGCTGTGCTCAGAGAGCACCAGGCACCGGAGATGTTGGATTCAAACGCACTTTTAGGTAGGAAGGGAGGAGAGACAGCAATGAGTGTGTCACCCTTGCAGTGCTCCCTGTGTGCTGAAGATCCTCAGCAACATCTTTCACTCCTACCTCTTTGGCTCTGGGAGCAGAGTTCAAACGTTCGTGCTTTACTCAGCTGTGCTCAGAGATGACCAGGCACCAGAGATGATTCAAATGCACTTTGTGGTAGGAAAATGAGGAGAGACAGCAATGTGTGTGTCACCCTTGCAAAGCTCACTGAGTGCTGAAGACGCCAAGAAATATCATTCGCACCTGGATCTTCTGCTCTGGGAGCAGAGTTCAAACATTCGTTTCCTACGCTGCTCTGCTCAGGCAGCTCCAGACTCCACGGATGTCGGATTCGAATGCACTTTGAGGTAGGGAAGTAAGGAGTGACAGCAATGTGTGTGTCACCCTTGAAAGCGCACTGTGTGCAGAAGATGCCCAGACACATCTTTCACTCCTGCTTCTTTTCCTGTTTGAGCAGAGTTCACATGTATATGCTTCACTCTGCTGAGCTCAGCCGACGGCAGGAAACAGAGATGTTGGATTCAAATGCACTTTGAGGTAGGAAAGTGAGGAAAAACAGCTATGTGTGTGTCACCCTTGCAAAGCTCACTGGGTGCTGAAGATGGCGAGAGAGATCTTTCACTCCTGGCTCTTTGGCTGTGGGAGCAGAGTTCAAACGTTCGTGCTTTACTCTGCTGTGCTCAGAGAGCACCAGGCACCAGAGATGTTGGATTCAAACGCACTTTTAGGTAGGAAGGGAGGAGAGACAGCAATGAGTGTGTCACCCTTGCAGTGCTCCCTGTGTGCTGAAGGTGCCCAGCAACATCTTTCACTCCTGCCTCTTTGGTTCTGGGAGCAGAGTTCAAACGTTCGTGCTTTACTCTGCTGTGCTCAGCTGGAAATAGGCACCGGAGATATTGAATTCAAATGCACTTTGAGGTAGGGATTGAGGAGAGACAGCAATGTGTGTGTCGCTCTTCAAAGCTCACTCTCTGCTGAAATTGCAAAGCAACATCTTTCATTCCTGCCTCTTTTCCGGTGGGAGCAGAGTTTAAACGTTCGTGCTTTACTCTGCTGTGCTCTGAGAGCACCAGGCACCAAAGATGTTGGATTCAAATGCACTTTGAGGTAGGAAAGTGAGGAGAGACAGCAATGTGTGTGTCACCCTTGCAAAGCTCACTGTGTGCTAAAGATGGCGAGAGAGATCATTCACTCCTGGCTCTTGGGCTGCGGGAGCAGAGTTCAAACGTTCGTGCTTTACTCTGCTGTGCTCAGAGATTACCAGGCACCAGAGATGATTCAAATGCACTTTGAGATAGGAAAGTGAGGAGAGACAGCAATGTGTGTGTCACCCTTGCAAAGCTCACTGAGTGCTGAAGACGCCCAGAAACATCATTCGCACCTGGATCTTCTGCTCTGGGAGCAGAGTTCAAACATTCGTTTCCTACGCTGCTCTGCTCAGGCAGCTCCAGACTCCACCGATGTCGGATTCGAATGCACTTTGAGGTAAGGAAGTAAGGAGTGACAGCAATGTGTGTGTCACCCCTGAAAGGGCACTGTGTGCAGAAGATGCCCAGACACATCTTTCACTCCTGCCTCTTTTCCTGTGGGAGCAGAGTTCACATGTTTATGCTTCACTCTGCTGAGCTCAGCCGACGGCAGGAAACGGAGATGTTGGATTCAAATGCACTTTGAGGTAGGAAAGTGAGGAAAAACAGCAATGTGTGTGTCACCCTTGCAAAGCTCACTGGGTGCTGAAGATGGCGAGAGAGATCTTTCACTCCTGGCTCTTTGGCTGTGGGAGCAGAGTTCAAACGTTCGTGCCTTACTCTGCTGTGCTCAGAGAGCACCAGGCACCAAAGATGTTGGATTCAATCGCACTTTTAGGTAGGAAGGGAGGAGAGACAGCAATGAGTGTGTCACCCTTGCAGTGCTCCCTGTGTGCTGAAGATCCTCAGCAACATCTTTCACTCCTGCCTCTTTGGCTCTGGGAGCAGAGTTCAAACGTTCCTGCTTTACTCAGCTGTGCTCAGAGATGACCAGGCACCAGAGATGATTCAAATGCACTTTGTGGTAGGAAAATGAGGAGAGACAGCAATGTGTGTGTCACCCTTGCAAAGCTCACTGAGTGCTGAAGACGCCCAGAAACATCATTCGCACCTGGATCTTCTGCTCTGGGAGCAGAGTTCAAACATTCGTTTCCTACGCTGCTCTGCTCAGGCAGCTCCAGACTCCAACGATGTCGGATTCGAATGCACTTTGAGGTAGGGAAGTAAGGAGTGACAGCAATGTGTGTGTCACCCTTGAAAGCGCACTGTGTGCAGAAGATGCCCAGACACATCTTTCACTCCTGCCTCTTTTCCTGTGGGAGCAGAGTTCACATGTTTATGCTTCACTCTGCTGAGCTCAGCCGACGGCAGGAAACGGAGATGTTGGATTCAAATGCACTTTGAGGTAGGAAAGCGAGGAAAAACAGCAATGTGTGTGTCACCCTTGCAAAGCTCACTGGGTGCTGAAGATGGCGAGAGAGATCTTTCACTCCTGGCTCTTTGGCTGTGGGAGCAGAGTTCAAACGTTCGTGCTTTCCTCTGCTGTGCTCAGAGAGCACCAGGCACCGGAGATGTTGGATTCAAACGCACTTTTAGGTAGGAAGGGAGGAGAGACAGCAACGAGTGTGTCACCCTTGCAGTGCTCCCTGTGTTCTGAAGATCCTCAGCAACATCTTTCACTCCTGCCTCTTTGGCTCTGGGAGCAGAGTTCAAACGTTCCTGCTTTACTCAGCTGTGCTCAGAGATGACCAGGCACCAGAGATGATTCAAATGCACTTTGTGGTAGGAAAATGAGGAGAGACAGCAATGTGTGTGTCACCCTTGCAAAGCTCACTGAGTGCTGAAGACGCCCAGAAACATCATTCGCACCTGGATCTTCTGCTCTGGGAGCAGAGTTCAAACATTCGTTTCCTACGCTGCTCTGCTCAGGCAGCTCCAGACTCCACCGATGTCGGATTCGAATGCACTTTGAGGTAGAGAAGTAAGGAGTGACAGCAATGTGTGTGTCACCCTTGAAAGCGCACTGTGTGCAGAAGATGCCCAGACACATCTTTCACTCCTGCCTCTTTTCCTGTGGGAGCAGAGTTCACATATTTATGCTTCACTCTGCTGAGCTCAGCCAACGGCAGGAAACGGAGATGTTGGATTCAAATGCACTTTGAGATAGGAAAGTGAGGAAAAACAGCAATGTGTGTGTCACCCTTGCAAAGCTCACTGGGTGCTGAAGATGGCGAGAGAGATCTTTCACTCCTGGCTCTTTGGCTGTGGGAGCAGAGTTCAAACGTTCGTGCTTTACTCTGCTGTGCTCAGAGAGCACCAGGCACCGGAGATGTTGGATTCAAACGCACTTTTAGGTAGGAAGGGAGGAGAGACAGCAATGAGTGTGTCACCCTTGCAGTGCTCCCTGTGTGCTGAAGGTGCCCAGCAACATCTTTCACTCCTGCCTCTTTGGTTCTGGGAGCAGAGTTCAAACGTTCGTGCTTTACTCTGCTGTGCTCAGCTGGAAATAGGCACCGGAGATATTGAATTCAAATGCACTTTGAGGTAGGGATTGAGGAGAGACAGCAATGTGTGTGTCGCTCTTCAAAGCTCACTCTCTGCTGAAATTGCAAAGCAACATCTTTCATTCCTGCCTCTTTTCCGGTGGGAGCAGAGTTTAAACGTTCGTGCTTTACTCTGCTGTGCTCTGAGAGCACCAGGCACCAAAGATGTTGGATTCAAATGCACTTCGAGGTAGGAAAGTGAGGAGAGACAGCAATGTGTGTGTCACCCTTGCAAAGCTCACTGGGTGCTGAAGATGGCGAGAGAGATCTTTCACTCCTGGCTCTTTGGCTGTGGGAGCAGAGTTCAAACGTTCGTGCCTTACTCTGCTGTGCTCAGAGAGCACCAGGCACCAAAGATATTGGATTCAATCGCACTTTTAGGTAGGAAGGGAGGAGAGACAGCAATGAGTGTGTCACCCTTGCAGTGCTCCCTGTGTGCTGAAGATCCTCAGCAACATCTTTCACTCCTGCCTCTTTGGCTCTGGGAGCAGAGTTCAAACGTTCCTGCTTTACTCAGCTGTGCTCAGAGATGACCAGGCACCAGAGATGATTCAAATGCACTTTGTGGTAGGAAAATGAGGAGAGACAGCAATGTGTGTGTCACCCTTGCAAAGCTCACTGAGTGCTGAAGACGCCCAGAAACATCATTCGCACCTGGATCTTCTGCTCTGGGAGCAGAGTTCAAACATTCGTTTCCTACGCTGCTCTGCTCAGGCAGCTCCAGACTCCACGGATGTCGGATTCGAATGCACTTTGAGGTAGGGAAGTAAGGAGTGACAGCAATGTGTGTGTCACCCTTGAAAGCGCACTGTGTGCAGAAGATGCCCAGACACATCTTTCACTCCTGCCTCTTTTCCTGTGGGAGCAGAGTTCACATGTATATGCTTCACTCTGCTGAGCTCAGCCGACGGCAGGAAACAGAGATGTTGGATTCAAATGCACTTTGAGGTAGGAAAGTGAGGAAAAACAGCAATGTGTGTGTCACCCTTGCAAAGCTCACTGGGTGCTGAAGATGGCGAGAGAGATCTTTCACTCCTGGCTCTTTGGCTGTGGGAGCAGAGTTCAAACGTTCGTGCTTTACTCTGCTGTGCTCAGAGAGCACCAGGCACCGGAGATGTTGGATTCAAACGCACTTTTAGGTAGGAAGGGAGGAGAGACAGCAATGAGTGTGTCACCCTTGCAGTGCTCCCTGTGTGCTGAAGGTGCCCAGCAACATCTTTCACTCCTGCCTCTTTGGTTCTGGGAGCAGAGTTCAAACGTTCGTGCTTTACTCTGCTGTGCTCAGCTGGAAATAGGCACCGGAGATATTGAATTCAAATGCACTTTGAGGTAGGGATTGAGGAGAGACAGCAATGTGTGTGTCGCTCTTCAAAGCTCACTCTCTGCTGAAATTGCAAAGCAACACCTTTCATTCCTGCCTCTTTTCCGGTGGGAGCAGAGTTTAAACGTTCGTGCTTTACTCTGCTGTGCTCTGAGAGCACCAGGCACCAAAGATGTTGGATTCAAATGCACTTTGAGGTAGGAAAGTGAGGAGAGACAGCAATGTGTGTGTCACCCTTGCAAAGCTCACTGTGTGCTAAAGATGGCGAGAGAGATCATTCACTCCTGGCTCTTTGGCTGTGGGAGCAGAGTTCAAACGTTCGTGCTTTACTCAGCTGTGCCCAGAGATGACCAGGCACCAGAGATGATTCAAATGCACTTTGTGGTAGGAAAATGAGGAGAGACAGCAATGTGTGTGTCACCCTTGCAAAGCTCACTGAGTGCTGAAGACGCCAAGAAACATCATTCGCACCTGGATCTTCTGCTCTGGGAGCAGAGTTCAAACATTCGTTTCCTACGCTGCTCTGCTCAGGCAGCTCCAGACTCCACCGATGTCGGATTCGAATGCACTTTGAGGTAGGGAAGTAAGGAGTGACAGCAATGTGTGTGTCACCCTTGAAAGGGCACTGTGTGCAGAAGATGCCCAGACACATCTTTCACTCCTGCCTCTTTTCCTGTGGGAGCAGAGTTCACATGTTTATGCTTCACTCTGCTGAGCTCAGCCGACGGCAGGAACTGGAGATGTTGGATTCAAATGCACTTTAAGGTAGGAAAGTGAGGAAAAACAGCAATGTGTGTGTCACCCTTGCAAAGCTCACTGGGTGCTGAAGATGGCGAGAGAGATCTTTCACTCCTGGCTCTTTGGCTGTGGGAGCAGAGTTCAAACGTTCGTGCTTTACTCTGCTGTGCTCAGAGAGCACCAGGCACCGGAGATGTTGGATTCAAACGCACTTTTAGGTAGGAAGGGAGGAGAGACAGCAATGAGTGTGTCACCCTTGCAGTGCTCCCTGTGTGCTGAAGATCCTCAGCAACATCTTTCACTCCTACCTCTTTGGCTCTGGGAGCAGAGTTCAAACGTTCGTGCTTTACTCAGCTGTGCTCAGAGATGACCAGGCACCAGAGATGATTCAAATGCACTTTGTGGTAGGAAAATGAGGAGAGACAGCAATGTGTGTGTCACCCTTGCAAAGCTCACTGAGTGCTGAAGACGCCCAGAAACATCATTCGCACCTGGATCTTCTGCTCTGGGAGCAGAGTTCAAACATTCGTTTCCTACGCTGCTCTGCTCAGGCAGCTCCAGACTCCACCGATGTCGGATTCGAATGCACTTTGAGGTAGGGAAGTAAGGAGTGACAGCAATGTGTGTGTCACCCTTGAAAGCGCACTGTGTGCAGAAGATGCCCAGACACATCTTTCACTCCTGCCTCTTTTCCTGTGGGAGCAGAGTTCACATGTATATGCTTCACTCTGCTGAGCTCAGCCGACGGCAGGAAACAGAGATGTTGGATTCAAATGCACTTTGAGGTAGGAAAGTGAGGAAAAACAGCAATGTGTGTGTCACCCTTGCAAAGCTCACTGGGTGCTGAAGATGGCGAGAGAGATCTTTCACTCCTGGCTCTTTGGCTGTGGGAGCAGAGTTCAAACGTTCGTGCTTTACTCTGCTGTGCTCAGAGAGCACCAGGCACCAGAGATGTTGGATTCAAACGCACTTTTAGGTAGGAAGGGAGGAGAGACAGCAATGAGTGTGTCACCCTTGCAGTGCTCCCTGTGTGCTGAAGGTGCCCAGCAACATCTTTCACTCCTGCCTCTTTGGTTCTGGGAGCAGAGTTCAAACGTTCGTGCTTTACTCTGCTGTGCTCAGCTGGAAATAGGCACCGGAGATATTGAATTCAAATGCACTTTGAGGTAGGGATTGAGGAGAGACAGCAATGTGTGTGTCGCTCTTCAAAGCTCACTCTCTGCTGAAATTGCAAAGCAACATCTTTCATTCCTGCCTCTTTTCCGGTGGGAGCAGAGTTTAAACGTTCGTGCTTTACTCTGCTGTGCTCTGAGAGCACCAGGCACCAAAGATGTTGGATTCAAATGCACTTTGAGGTAGGAAAGTGAGGAGAGACAGCAATGTGTGTGTCACCCTTGCAAAGCTCACTGTGTGCTGAAGATGGCGAGAGAGATCATTCACTCCTGGCTCTTGGGCTGCGGGAGCAGAGTTCAAACGTTCGTGGTTTACTCTGCTGTGCTCAGAGATTACCAGGCACCAGAGATGATTCAAATGCACTTTGAGATAGGAAAGTGAGGAGAGACAGCAATGTGTGTGTCACCCTTGCAAAGCTCACTGAGTGCTGAAGACGCCCAGAAACATCATTCGCACCTGGATCTTCTGCTCTGGGAGCAGAGTTCAAATATTCGTTTCCTACGCTGCTCTGCTCAGGCAGCTCCAGACTCCACCGATGTCGGATTCGAATGCACTTTGAGGTAAGGAAGTAAGGAGTGACAGCAATGTGTGTGTCACCCTTGAAAGGGCACTGTGTGCAGAAGATGCCCAGACACATCTTTCACTCCTGCCTCTTTTCCTGTGGGAGCAGAGTTCACATGTTTATGCTTCACTCTGCTGAGCTCAGCCGACGGCAGGAAAGGGAGATGTTGGATTCAAATGCACTTTGAGGTAGGAAAGTGAGGAAAAACAGCAATGTGTGTGTCACCCTTGCAAAGCTCACTGGGTGCTGAAGATGGCGAGAGAGATCTTTCACTCCTGGCTCTTTGGCTGTGGGAGCAGAGTTCAAACGTTCGTGCTTTACTCTGCTGTGCTCAGAGAGCACCAGGCACCGGAGATGTTGGATTCAATCGCACTTTTAGGTAGGAAGGGAGGAGAGACAGCAATGAGTGTGTCACCCTTGCAGTGCTCCCTGTGTGCTGAAGATCCTCAGCAACATCTTTCACTCCTGCCTCTTTGGCTCTGGGAGCAGAGTTCAAACGTTCCTGCTTTACTCTGCTGTGCTCAGCTGGAAATAGGCACCGGAGATATTGAATTCAAATGCACTTTGAGGTAGGGATTGAGGAGAGACAGCAATGTGTGTGTCGCTCTTCAAAGCTCACTCTCTGCTGAAATTGCAAAGCAACATCTTTCATTCCTGCCTCTTTTCCGGTGGGAGCAGAGTTTAAACGTTCGTGCTTTACTCTGCTGTGCTCTGAGAGCACCAGGCACCAAAGATGTTGGATTCAAATGCACTTTGAGGTAGGAAAGTGAGGAGAGACAGCAATGTGTGTGTCACCCTTGCAAAGCTCACTGTGTGCTAAAGATGGCGAGAGAGATCATTCACTCCTGGCTCTTTGGCTGTGGGAGCAGAGTTCAAACGTTCGTGCTTTACTCAGCTGTGCTCAGAGATGACCAGGCACCAGAGATGATTCAAATGCACTTTGTGGTAGGAAAATGAGGAGAGACAGCAATGTGTGTGTCACCCTTGCAAAGCTCACTGAGTGCTGAAGACGCCCAGAAACATCATTCGCACCTGGATCTTCTGCTCTGGGAGCAGAGTTCCAACATTCGTTTCCTACGCTGCTCTGCTCAGGCAGCTCCAGACTCCACCGATGTCGGATTCGAATGCACTTTGAGGTAGGGAAGTAAGGAGTGACAGCAATGTGTGTGTCACCCTTGAAAGGGCACTGTGTGCAGAAGATGCCCAGACACATCTTTCACTCCTGCCTCTTTTCCTGTGGGAGCAGAGTTCACATGTTTATGCTTCACTCTGCTGAGCTCAGCCGACGGCAGGAACTGGAGATGTTGGATTCAAATGCACTTCGAGGTAGGAAAGTGAGGAGAGACAGCAATGTGTGTGTCACCCTTGCAAAGCTCACTGGGTGCTGAAGATGGCGAGAGAGATCTTTCACTCCTGGCTCTTTGGCTGTGGGAGCAGAGTTCAAACGTTCGTGCTTTCCTCTGCTGTGCTCAGAGAGCACCAGGCACCAAAGATGTTGGATTCAATCGCACTTTTAGGTAGGAAGGGAGGAGAGACAGCAATGAGTGTGTCACCCTTGCAGTGCTCCCTGTGTGCTGAAGATCCTCAGCAACATCTTTCACTCCTGCCTCTTTGGCTCTGGGAGCAGAGTTCAAACGTTCCTGCTTTACTCAGCTGTGCTCAGAGATGACCAGGCACCAGAGATGATTCAAATGCACTTTGTGGTAGGAAAATGAGGAGAGACAGCAATGTGTGTGTCACCCTTGCAAAGCTCACTGAGTGCTGAAGACGCCCAGAAACATCATTCGCACCTGGATCTTCTGCTCTGGGAGCAGAGTTCAAACATTCGTTTCCTACGCTGCTCTGCTCAGGCAGCTCCAGACTCCACCGATGTTGGATTCAAATGCACTTTGAGGTAGGAAAGTGAGGAGAGACAGCAATGTGTGTGTCACCCTTGCAAAGCTCACTGTGTGCTAAAGATGGCGAGAGAGATCTTTCACTCCTGGCTCTTTGGCTGTGGGAGCAGAGTTCAAACGTTCGTGCTTTACTCAGCTGTGCTCAGAGATGACCAGGCACCAGAGATGATTCAAATGCACTTTGTGGTAGGAAAATGAGGAGAGACAGCAATGTGTGTGTCACCCTTGCAAAGCTCACTGAGTGCTGAAGACGCCAAGAAACATCATTCGCACCTGGATCTTCTGCTCTGGGAGCAGAGTTCAAACATTCGTTTCCTACGCTGCTCTGCTCAGGCAGCTCCAGACTCCACCGATGTCGGATTCGAATGCACTTTGAGGTAGGGAAGTAAGGAGTGACAGCAATGTGTGTGTCACCCTTGAAAGGGCACTGTGTGCAGAAGATGCCCAGACACATCTTTCACTCCTGCCTCTTTTCCTGTGGGAGCAGAGTTCACATGTATATGCTTCACTCTGCTGAGCTCAGCCGACGGCAGGAAACAGAGATGTTGGATTCAAATGCACTTTGAGGTAGGAAAGTGAGGAAAAACAGCAATGTGTGTGTCACCCTTGCAAAGCTCACTGGGTGCTGAAGATGGCGAGAGAGATCTTTCACTCCTGGCTCTTTGGCTGTGGGAGCAGAGTTCAAACGTTCGTGCTTTACTCTGCTGTGCTCAGAGAGCACCAGGCACCGGAGATGTTGGATTCAAACGCACTTTTAGGTAGGAAGGGAGGAGAGACAGCAATGAGTGTGTCACCCTTGCAGTGCTCCCTGTGTGCTGAAGATCCTCAGCAACATCTTTCACTCCTACCTCTTTGGCTCTGGGAGCAGAGTTCAAACGTTCGTGCTTTACTCAGCTGTGCTCAGAGATGACCAGGCACCAGAGATGATTCAAATGCACTTTGTGGTAGGAAAATGAGGAGAGACAGCAATGTGTGTGTCACCCTTGCAAAGCTCACTGAGTGCTGAAGACGCCAAGAAATATCATTCGCACCTGGATCTTCTGCTCTGGGAGCAGAGTTCAAACATTCGTTTCCTACGCTGCTCTGCTCAGGCAGCTCCAGACTCCACGGATGTCGGATTCGAATGCACTTTGAGGTAGGGAAGTAAGGAGTGACAGCAATGTGTGTGTCACCCTTGAAAGCGCACTGTGTGCAGAAGATGCCCAGACACATCTTTCACTCCTGCTTCTTTTCCTGTTTGAGCAGAGTTCACATGTATATGCTTCACTCTGCTGAGCTCAGCCGACGGCAGGAAACAGAGATGTTGGATTCAAATGCACTTTGAGGTAGGAAAGTGAGGAAAAACAGCTATGTGTGTGTCACCCTTGCAAAGCTCACTGGGTGCTGAAGATGGCGAGAGAGATCTTTCACTCCTGGCTCTTTGGCTGTGGGAGCAGAGTTCAAACGTTCGTGCTTTACTCTGCTGTGCTCAGAGAGCACCAGGCACCAGAGATGTTGGATTCAAACGCACTTTTAGGTAGGAAGGGAGGAGAGACAGCAATGAGTGTGTCACCCTTGCAGTGCTCCCTGTGTGCTGAAGGTGCCCAGCAACATCTTTCACTCCTGCCTCTTTGGTTCTGGGAGCAGAGTTCAAACGTTCGTGCTTTACTCTGCTGTGCTCAGCTGGAAATAGGCACCGGAGATATTGAATTCAAATGCACTTTGAGGTAGGGATTGAGGAGAGACAGCAATGTGTGTGTCGCTCTTCAAAGCTCACTCTCTGCTGAAATTGCAAAGCAACATCTTTCATTCCTGCCTCTTTTCCGGTGGGAGCAGAGTTTAAACGTTCGTGCTTTACTCTGCTGTGCTCTGAGAGCACCAGGCACCAAAGATGTTGGATTCAAATGCACTTTGAGGTAGGAAAGTGAGGAGAGACAGCAATGTGTGTGTCACCCTTGCAAAGCTCACTGTGTGCTAAAGATGGCGAGAGAGATCATTCACTCCTGGCTCTTGGGCTGCGGGAGCAGAGTTCAAACGTTCGTGCTTTACTCTGCTGTGCTCAGAGATTACCAGGCACCAGAGATGATTCAAATGCACTTTGAGATAGGAAAGTGAGGAGAGACAGCAATGTGTGTGTCACCCTTGCAAAGCTCACTGAGTGCTGAAGACGCCCAGAAACATCATTCGCACCTGGATCTTCTGCTCTGGGAGCAGAGTTCAAACATTCGTTTCCTACGCTGCTCTGCTCAGGCAGCTCCAGACTCCACCGATGTCGGATTCGAATGCACTTTGAGGTAAGGAAGTAAGGAGTGACAGCAATGTGTGTGTCACCCCTGAAAGGGCACTGTGTGCAGAAGATGCCCAGACACATCTTTCACTCCTGCCTCTTTTCCTGTGGGAGCAGAGTTCACATGTTTATGCTTCACTCTGCTGAGCTCAGCCGACGGCAGGAAACGGAGATGTTGGATTCAAATGCACTTTGAGGTAGGAAAGCGAGGAAAAACAGCAATGTGTGTGTCACCCTTGCAAAGCTCACTGGGTGCTGAAGATGGCGAGAGAGATCTTTCACTCCTGGCTCTTTGGCTGTGGGAGCAGAGTTCAAACGTTCGTGCCTTACTCTGCTGTGCTCAGAGAGCACCAGGCACCAAAGATGTTGGATTCAATCGCACTTTTAGGTAGGAAGGGAGGAGAGACAGCAATGAGTGTGTCACCCTTGCAGTGCTCCCTGTGTGCTGAAGATCCTCAGCAACATCTTTCACTCCTGCCTCTTTGGCTCTGGGAGCAGAGTTCAAACGTTCCTGCTTTACTCAGCTGTGCTCAGAGATGACCAGGCACCAGAGATGATTCAAATGCACTTTGTGGTAGGAAAATGAGGAGAGACAGCAATGTGTGTGTCACCCTTGCAAAGCTCACTGAGTGCTGAAGACGCCCAGAAACATCATTCGCACCTGGATCTTCTGCTCTGGGAGCAGAGTTCAAACATTCGTTTCCTACGCTGCTCTGCTCAGGCAGCTCCAGACTCCAACGATGTCGGATTCGAATGCACTTTGAGGTAGGGAAGTAAGGAGTGACAGCAATGTGTGTGTCACCCTTGAAAGCGCACTGTGTGCAGAAGATGCCCAGACACATCTTTCACTCCTGCCTCTTTTCCTGTGGGAGCAGAGTTCACATGTTTATGCTTCACTCTGCTGAGCTCAGCCGACGGCAGGAAACGGAGATGTTGGATTCAAATGCACTTTGAGGTAGGAAAGCGAGGAAAAACAGCAATGTGTGTGTCACCCTTGCAAAGCTCACTGGGTGCTGAAGATGGCGAGAGAGATCTTTCACTCCTGGCTCTTTGGCTGTGGGAGCAGAGTTCAAACGTTCGTGCTTTCCTCTGCTGTGCTCAGAGAGCACCAGGCACCGGAGATGTTGGATTCAAACGCACTTTTAGGTAGGAAGGGAGGAGAGACAGCAACGAGTGTGTCACCCTTGCAGTGCTCCCTGTGTTCTGAAGATCCTCAGCAACATCTTTCACTCCTGCCTCTTTGGCTCTGGGAGCAGAGTTCAAACGTTCCTGCTTTACTCAGCTGTGCTCAGAGATGACCAGGCACCAGAGATGATTCAAATGCACTTTGTGGTAGGAAAATGAGGAGAGACAGCAATGTGTGTGTCACCCTTGCAAAGCTCACTGAGTGCTGAAGACGCCCAGAAACATCATTCGCACCTGGATCTTCTGCTCTGGGAGCAGAGTTCAAACATTCGTTTCCTACGCTGCTCTGCTCAGGCAGCTCCAGACTCCACCGATGTCGGATTCGAATGCACTTTGAGGTAGAGAAGTAAGGAGTGACAGCAATGTGTGTGTCACCCTTGAAAGCGCACTGTGTGCAGAAGATGCCCAGACACATCTTTCACTCCTGCCTCTTTTCCTGTGGGAGCAGAGTTCACATATTTATGCTTCACTCTGCTGAGCTCAGCCAACGGCAGGAAACGGAGATGTTGGATTCAAATGCACTTTGAGATAGGAAAGTGAGGAAAAACAGCAATGTGTGTGTCACCCTTGCAAAGCTCACTGGGTGCTGAAGATGGCGAGAGAGATCTTTCACTCCTGGCTCTTTGGCTGTGGGAGCAGAGTTCAAACGTTCGTGCTTTACTCTGCTGTGCTCAGAGAGCACCAGGCACCGGAGATGTTGGATTCAAACGCACTTTTAGGTAGGAAGGGAGGAGAGACAGCAATGAGTGTGTCACCCTTGCAGTGCTCCCTGTGTGCTGAAGGTGCCCAGCAACATCTTTCACTCCTGCCTCTTTGGTTCTGGGAGCAGAGTTCAAACGTTCGTGCTTTACTCTGCTGTGCTCAGCTGGAAATAGGCACCGGAGATATTGAATTCAAATGCACTTTGAGGTAGGGATTGAGGAGAGACAGCAATGTGTGTGTCGCTCTTCAAAGCTCACTCTCTGCTGAAATTGCAAAGCAACATCTTTCATTCCTGCCTCTTTTCCGGTGGGAGCAGAGTTTAAACGTTCGTGCTTTACTCTGCTGTGCTCTGAGAGCACCAGGCACCAAAGATGTTGGATTCAAATGCACTTCGAGGTAGGAAAGTGAGGAGAGACAGCAATGTGTGTGTCACCCTTGCAAAGCTCACTGGGTGCTGAAGATGGCGAGAGAGATCTTTCACTCCTGGCTCTTTGGCTGTGGGAGCAGAGTTCAAACGTTCGTGCCTTACTCTGCTGTGCTCAGAGAGCACCAGGCACCAAAGATATTGGATTCAATCGCACTTTTAGGTAGGAAGGGAGGAGAGACAGCAATGAGTGTGTCACCCTTGCAGTGCTCCCTGTGTGCTGAAGATCCTCAGCAACATCTTTCACTCCTGCCTCTTTGGCTCTGGGAGCAGAGTTCAAACGTTCCTGCTTTACTCAGCTGTGCTCAGAGATGACCAGGCACCAGAGATGATTCAAATGCACTTTGTGGTAGGAAAATGAGGAGAGACAGCAATGTGTGTGTCACCCTTGCAAAGCTCACTGAGTGCTGAAGACGCCCAGAAACATCATTCGCACCTGGATCTTCTGCTCTGGGAGCAGAGTTCAAACATTCGTTTCCTACGCTGCTCTGCTCAGGCAGCTCCAGACTCCACGGATGTCGGATTCGAATGCACTTTGAGGTAGGGAAGTAAGGAGTGACAGCAATGTGTGTGTCACCCTTGAAAGCGCACTGTGTGCAGAAGATGCCCAGACACATCTTTCACTCCTGCCTCTTTTCCTGTGGGAGCAGAGTTCACATGTATATGCTTCACTCTGCTGAGCTCAGCCGACGGCAGGAAACAGAGATGTTGGATTCAAATGCACTTTGAGGTAGGAAAGTGAGGAAAAACAGCAATGTGTGTGTCACCCTTGCAAAGCTCACTGGGTGCTGAAGATGGCGAGAGAGATCTTTCACTCCTGGCTCTTTGGCTGTGGGAGCAGAGTTCAAACGTTCGTGCTTTACTCTGCTGTGCTCAGAGAGCACCAGGCACCGGAGATGTTGGATTCAAACGCACTTTTAGGTAGGAAGGGAGGAGAGACAGCAATGAGTGTGTCACCCTTGCAGTGCTCCCTGTGTGCTGAAGGTGCCCAGCAACATCTTTCACTCCTGCCTCTTTGGTTCTGGGAGCAGAGTTCAAACGTTCGTGCTTTACTCTGCTGTGCTCAGCTGGAAATAGGCACCGGAGATATTGAATTCAAATGCACTTTGAGGTAGGGATTGAGGAGAGACAGCAATGTGTGTGTCGCTCTTCAAAGCTCACTCTCTGCTGAAATTGCAAAGCAACACCTTTCATTCCTGCCTCTTTTCCGGTGGGAGCAGAGTTTAAACGTTCGTGCTTTACTCTGCTGTGCTCTGAGAGCACCAGGCACCAAAGATGTTGGATTCAAATGCACTTTGAGGTAGGAAAGTGAGGAGAGACAGCAATGTGTGTGTCACCCTTGCAAAGCTCACTGTGTGCTAAAGATGGCGAGAGAGATCATTCACTCCTGGCTCTTTGGCTGTGGGAGCAGAGTTCAAACGTTCGTGCTTTACTCAGCTGTGCCCAGAGATGACCAGGCACCAGAGATGATTCAAATGCACTTTGTGGTAGGAAAATGAGGAGAGACAGCAATGTGTGTGTCACCCTTGCAAAGCTCACTGAGTGCTGAAGACGCCAAGAAACATCATTCGCACCTGGATCTTCTGCTCTGGGAGCAGAGTTCAAACATTCGTTTCCTACGCTGCTCTGCTCAGGCAGCTCCAGACTCCACCGATGTCGGATTCGAATGCACTTTGAGGTAGGGAAGTAAGGAGTGACAGCAATGTGTGTGTCACCCTTGAAAGGGCACTGTGTGCAGAAGATGCCCAGACACATCTTTCACTCCTGCCTCTTTTCCTGTGGGAGCAGAGTTCACATGTTTATGCTTCACTCTGCTGAGCTCAGCCGACGGCAGGAACTGGAGATGTTGGATTCAAATGCACTTTAAGGTAGGAAAGTGAGGAAAAACAGCAATGTGTGTGTCACCCTTGCAAAGCTCACTGGGTGCTGAAGATGGCGAGAGAGATCTTTCACTCCTGGCTCTTTGGCTGTGGGAGCAGAGTTCAAACGTTCGTGCTTTACTCTGCTGTGCTCAGAGAGCACCAGGCACCGGAGATGTTGGATTCAAACGCACTTTTAGGTAGGAAGGGAGGAGAGACAGCAATGAGTGTGTCACCCTTGCAGTGCTCCCTGTGTGCTGAAGATCCTCAGCAACATCTTTCACTCCTACCTCTTTGGCTCTGGGAGCAGAGTTCAAACGTTCGTGCTTTACTCAGCTGTGCTCAGAGATGACCAGGCACCAGAGATGATTCAAATGCACTTTGTGGTAGGAAAATGAGGAGAGACAGCAATGTGTGTGTCACCCTTGCAAAGCTCACTGAGTGCTGAAGACGCCCAGAAACATCATTCGCACCTGGATCTTCTGCTCTGGGAGCAGAGTTCAAACATTCGTTTCCTACGCTGCTCTGCTCAGGCAGCTCCAGACTCCACCGATGTCGGATTCGAATGCACTTTGAGGTAGGGAAGTAAGGAGTGACAGCAATGTGTGTGTCACCCTTGAAAGCGCACTGTGTGCAGAAGATGCCCAGACACATCTTTCACTCCTGCCTCTTTTCCTGTGGGAGCAGAGTTCACATGTATATGCTTCACTCTGCTGAGCTCAGCCGACGGCAGGAAACAGAGATGTTGGATTCAAATGCACTTTGAGGTAGGAAAGTGAGGAAAAACAGCAATGTGTGTGTCACCCTTGCAAAGCTCACTGGGTGCTGAAGATGGCGAGAGAGATCTTTCACTCCTGGCTCTTTGGCTGTGGGAGCAGAGTTCAAACGTTCGTGCTTTACTCTGCTGTGCTCAGAGAGCACCAGGCACCAGAGATGTTGGATTCAAACGCACTTTTAGGTAGGAAGGGAGGAGAGACAGCAATGAGTGTGTCACCCTTGCAGTGCTCCCTGTGTGCTGAAGGTGCCCAGCAACATCTTTCACTCCTGCCTCTTTGGTTCTGGGAGCAGAGTTCAAACGTTCGTGCTTTACTCTGCTGTGCTCAGCTGGAAATAGGCACCGGAGATATTGAATTCAAATGCACTTTGAGGTAGGGATTGAGGAGAGACAGCAATGTGTGTGTCGCTCTTCAAAGCTCACTCTCTGCTGAAATTGCAAAGCAACATCTTTCATTCCTGCCTCTTTTCCGGTGGGAGCAGAGTTTAAACGTTCGTGCTTTACTCTGCTGTGCTCTGAGAGCACCAGGCACCAAAGATGTTGGATTCAAATGCACTTTGAGGTAGGAAAGTGAGGAGAGACAGCAATGTGTGTGTCACCCTTGCAAAGCTCACTGTGTGCTGAAGATGGCGAGAGAGATCATTCACTCCTGGCTCTTGGGCTGCGGGAGCAGAGTTCAAACGTTCGTGGTTTACTCTGCTGTGCTCAGAGATTACCAGGCACCAGAGATGATTCAAATGCACTTTGAGATAGGAAAGTGAGGAGAGACAGCAATGTGTGTGTCACCCTTGCAAAGCTCACTGAGTGCTGAAGACGCCCAGAAACATCATTCGCACCTGGATCTTCTGCTCTGGGAGCAGAGTTCAAATATTCGTTTCCTACGCTGCTCTGCTCAGGCAGCTCCAGACTCCACCGATGTCGGATTCGAATGCACTTTGAGGTAAGGAAGTAAGGAGTGACAGCAATGTGTGTGTCACCCTTGAAAGGGCACTGTGTGCAGAAGATGCCCAGACACATCTTTCACTCCTGCCTCTTTTCCTGTGGGAGCAGAGTTCACATGTTTATGCTTCACTCTGCTGAGCTCAGCCGACGGCAGGAAACAGAGATGTTGGATTCAAATGCACTTTGAGGTAGGAAAGTGAGGAAAAACAGCAATGTGTGTGTCACCCTTGCAAAGCTCACTGGGTGCTGAAGATGGCGAGAGAGATCTTTCACTCCTGGCTCTTTGGCTGTGGGAGCAGAGTTCAAACGTTCGTGCTTTACTCTGCTGTGCTCAGAGAGCACCAGGCACCGGAGATGTTGGATTCAATCGCACTTTTAGGTAGGAAGGGAGGAGAGACAGCAATGAGTGTGTCACCCTTGCAGTGCTCCCTGTGTGCTGAAGATCCTCAGCAACATCTTTCACTCCTGCCTCTTTGGCTCTGGGAGCAGAGTTCAAACGTTCCTGCTTTACTCTGCTGTGCTCAGCTGGAAATAGGCACCGGAGATATTGAATTCAAATGCACTTTGAGGTAGGGATTGAGGAGAGACAGCAATGTGTGTGTCGCTCTTCAAAGCTCACTCTCTGCTGAAATTGCAAAGCAACATCTTTCATTCCTGCCTCTTTTCCGGTGGGAGCAGAGTTTAAACGTTCGTGCTTTACTCTGCTGTGCTCTGAGAGCACCAGGCACCAAAGATGTTGGATTCAAATGCACTTTGAGGTAGGAAAGTGAGGAGAGACAGCAATGTGTGTGTCACCCTTGCAAAGCTCACTGTGTGCTAAAGATGGCGAGAGAGATCATTCACTCCTGGCTCTTTGGCTGTGGGAGCAGAGTTCAAACGTTCGTGCTTTACTCAGCTGTGCTCAGAGATGACCAGGCACCAGAGATGATTCAAATGCACTTTGTGGTAGGAAAATGAGGAGAGACAGCAATGTGTGTGTCACCCTTGCAAAGCTCACTGAGTGCTGAAGACGCCCAGAAACATCATTCGCACCTGGATCTTCTGCTCTGGGAGCAGAGTTCCAACATTCGTTTCCTACGCTGCTCTGCTCAGGCAGCTCCAGACTCCACCGATGTCGGATTCGAATGCACTTTGAGGTAGGGAAGTAAGGAGTGACAGCAATGTGTGTGTCACCCTTGAAAGGGCACTGTGTGCAGAAGATGCCCAGACACATCTTTCACTCCTGCCTCTTTTCCTGTGGGAGCAGAGTTCACATGTTTATGCTTCACTCTGCTGAGCTCAGCCGACGGCAGGAACTGGAGATGTTGGATTCAAATGCACTTCGAGGTAGGAAAGTGAGGAGAGACAGCAATGTGTGTGTCACCCTTGCAAAGCTCACTGGGTGCTGAAGATGGCGAGAGAGATCTTTCACTCCTGGCTCTTTGGCTGTGGGAGCAGAGTTCAAACGTTCGTGCTTTCCTCTGCTGTGCTCAGAGAGCACCAGGCACCAAAGATGTTGGATTCAATCGCACTTTTAGGTAGGAAGGGAGGAGAGACAGCAATGAGTGTGTCACCCTTGCAGTGCTCCCTGTGTGCTGAAGATCCTCAGCAACATCTTTCACTCCTGCCTCTTTGGCTCTGGGAGCAGAGTTCAAACGTTCCTGCTTTACTCAGCTGTGCTCAGAGATGACCAGGCACCAGAGATGATTCAAATGCACTTTGTGGTAGGAAAATGAGGAGAGACAGCAATGTGTGTGTCACCCTTGCAAAGCTCACTGAGTGCTGAAGACGCCCAGAAACATCATTCGCACCTGGATCTTCTGCTCTGGGAGCAGAGTTCAAACATTCGTTTCCTACGCTGCTCTGCTCAGGCAGCTCCAGACTCCACCGATGTCGGATTCGAATGCACTTTGAGGTAGAGAAGTAAGGAGTGACAGCAATGTGTGTGTCACCCTTGAAAGCGCACTGTGTGCAGAAGATGCCCAGACACATCTTTCACTCCTGCCTCTTTTCCTGTGGGAGCAGAGTTCACATGTTTATGCTTCACTCTGCTGAGCTCAGCCGACGGCAGGAACCGGAGATGTTGGATTCAAATGCACTTTGAGATAGGAAAGTGAGGAAAAACAGCAATGTGTGTGTCACCCTTGCAAAGCTCACTGGGTGCTGAAGATGGCGAGAGAGATCTTTCACTCCTGGCTCTTTGGCTGTGGGAGCAGAGTTCAAACGTTCGTGCTTTACTCTGCTGTGCTCAGAGAGCACCAGGCACCGGAGATGTTGGATTCAATCGCACTTTTAGGTAGGAAGGGAGGAGAGACAGCAATGAGTGTGTCACCCTTGCAGTGCTCCCTGTGTGCTGAAGGTGCCCAGCAACATCTTTCACTCCTGCCTCTTTGGTTCTGGGAGCAGAGTTCAAACGTTCGTGCTTTACTCTGCTGTGCTCAGCTGGAAATAGGCACCGGAGATATTGAATTCAAATGCACTTTGAGGTAGGGATTGAGGAGAGACAGCAATGTGTGTGTCGCTCTTCAAAGCTCACTCTCTGCTGAAATTGCAAAGCAACATCTTTCATTCCTGCCTCTTTTCCGGTGGGAGCAGAGTTTAAACGTTCGTGCTTTACTCTGCTGTGCTCTGAGAGCACCAGGCACCAAAGATGTTGGATTCAAATGCACTTTGAGGTAGGAAAGTGAGGAGAGACAGCAATGTGTGTGTCACCCTTGCAAAGCTCACTGTGTGCTGAAGATGGCGAGAGAGATCTTTCACTCCTGGCTCTTGGGCTGTGGGAGCAGAGTTCAAACGTTCGTGCTTTACTCAGCTGTGCTCAGAGATGACCAGGCACCAGAGATGATTCAAATGCACTTTGTGGTAGGAAAATGAGGAGAGACAGAAATGTGTGTGTCACCCTTGCAAAGCTCACTGAGTGCTGAAGACGCCAAGAAACATCATTCGCACCTGGATCTTCTGCTCTGGGAGCAGAGTTCAAACATTCGTTTCCTACGCTGCTCTGCTCAGGCAGCTCCAGACTCCACCGATGTCGGATTCGAATGCACTTTGAGGTAGGGAAGTAAGGAGTGACAGCAATGTGTGTGTCACCCTTGAAAGGGCACTGTGTGCAGAAGATGCCCAGACACATCTTTCACTCCTGCCTCTTTTCCTGTGGGAGCAGAGTTCACATGTTTATGCTTCACTCTGCTGAGCTCAGCCGACGGCAGGAACTGGAGATGTTGGATTCAAATGCACTTTAAGGTAGGAAAGTGAGGAAAAACAGCAATGTGTGTGTCACCCTTGCAAAGCTCACTGGGTGCTGAAGATGGCGAGAGAGATCTTTCACTCCTGGCTCTTTGGCTGTGGGAGCAGAGTTCAAACGTTCGTGCTTTACTCTGCTGTGCTCAGAGAGCACCAGGCACCGGAGATGTTGGATTCAAACGCACTTTTAGGTAGGAAGGGAGGAGAGACAGCAATGAGTGTGTCACCCTTGCAGTGCTCCCTGTGTGCTGAAGATCCTCAGCAACATCTTTCACTCCTGCCTCTTTGGCTCTGGGAGCAGAGTTCAAACGTTCGTGCTTTACTCAGCTGTGCTCAGAGATGACCAGGCACTAGAGATGATTCAAATGCACTTTGTGGTAGGAAAGTGAGGAGAGACAGCAATGTGTGTGTCACCCTTGCAAAGCTCACTGTGTGCTAAAGATGGCGAGAGAGATCATTCACTCCTGGCTCTTTGGCTGCCGGAGCAGAGTTCAAACGTTCGTGCTTTACTCTGCTGTGCTCAGAGATTACCAGGCACCAGAGATGATTCAAATGCACTTTGAGATAGGAAAGTGAGGAGAGACAGCAATGTGTGTGTCACCCTTGCAAAGCTCACTGAGTGCTGAAGACGCCCAGAAACATCATTCGCACCTGGATCTTCTGCTCTGGGAGCAGAGTTCAAACATTCGTTTCCTACGCTGCTCTGCTCAGGCAGCTCCAGACTCCACCGATGTCGGATTCGAATGCACTTTGAGGTAAGGAAGTAAGGAGTGACAGCAATGTGTGTGTCACCCTTGAAAGGGCACTGTGTGCAGAAGATGCCCAGACACATCTTTCACTCCTGCCTCTTTTCCTGTGGGAGCAGAGTTCACATCTTTATGCTTCACTCTGCTGAGCTCAGCCAACGGCAGGAAACGGAGATGTTGGATTCAAATGCACTTTGAGGTAGGAAAGTGAGGAAAAACAGCAATGTGTGTGTCACCCTTGCAAAGCTCACTGGGTGCTGAAGATGGCGAGAGAGATCTTTCACTCCTGGCTCTTTGGCTGTGGGAGCAGAGTTCAAACGTTCGTGCCTTACTCTGCTGTGCTCAGAGAGCACCAGGCACCAAAGATGTTGGATTCAATCGCACTTTTAGGTAGGAAGGGAGGAGAGACAGCAATGAGTGTGTCACCCTTGCAGTGCTCCCTGTGTGCTGAAGATCCTCAGCAACATCTTTCACTCCTGCCTCTTTGGCTCTGGGAGCAGAGTTCAAACGTTCCTGCTTTACTCAGCTGTGCTCAGAGATGTCCAGGCACCAGAGATGATTCAAATGCACTTTGTGGTAGGAAAATGAGGAGAGACAGCAATGTGTGTGTCACCCTTGCAAAGCTCACTGAGTGCTGAAGACGCCCAGAAACATCATTCGCACCTGGATCTTCTGCTCTGGGAGCAGAGTTCAAACATTCGTTTCCTACGCTGCTCTGCTCAGGCAGCTCCAGACTCCACCGATGTCGGATTCGAATGCACTTTGAGGTAGGGAAGTAAGGAGTGACAGCAATGTGTGTGTCACCCTTGAAAGCGCACTGTGTGCAGAAGATGCCCAGACACATCTTTCACTCCTGCCTCTTTTCCTGTGGGAGCAGAGTTCACATGTTTATGCTTCACTCTGCTGAGCTCAGCCGACGGCAGGAAACGGAGATGTTGGATTCAAATGCACTTTGAGATAGGAAAGTGAGGAAAAACAGCAATGTGTGTGTCACCCTTGCAAAGCTCACTGGGTGCTGAAGATGGCGAGAGAGATCTTTCACTCCTGGCTCTTTGGCTGTGGGAGCAGAGTTCAAACGTTCGTGCTTTACTCTGCTGTGCTCAGAGAGCACCAGGCACCGGAGATGTTGGATTCAATCGCACTTTTAGGTAGGAAGGGAGGAGAGACAGCAATGAGTGTGTCACCCTTGCAGTGCTCCCTGTGTGCTGAAGGTGCCCAGCAACATCTTTCACTCCTGCCTCTTTGGTTCTGGGAGCAGAGTTCAAACGTTCGTGCTTTACTCTGCTGTGCTCAGCTGGAAATAGGCACCGGAGATATTGAATTCAAATGCACTTTGAGGTAGGGATTGAGGAGAGACAGCAATGTGTGTGTCGCTCTTCAAAGCTCACTCTCTGCTGAAATTGCAAAGCAACATCTTTCATTCCTGCCTCTTTTCCGGTGGGAGCAGAGTTTAAACGTTCGTGCTTTACTCTGCTGTGCTCTGAGAGCACCAGGCACCAAAGATGTTGGATTCAAATGCACTTTGAGGTAGGAAAGTGAGGAGAGACAGCAATGTGTGTGTCACCCTTGCAAAGCTCACTGTGTGCTGAAGATGGCGAGAGAGATCTTTCACTCCTGGCTCTTGGGCTGTGGGAGCAGAGTTCAAACGTTCGTGCTTTACTCAGCTGTGCTCAGAGATGACCAGGCACCAGAGATGATTCAAATGCACTTTGTGGTAGGAAAATGAGGAGAGACAGAAATGTGTGTGTCACCCTTGCAAAGCTCACTGAGTGCTGAAGACGCCAAGAAACATCATTCGCACCTGGATCTTCTGCTCTGGGAGCAGAGTTCAAACATTCGTTTCCTACGCTGCTCTGCTCAGGCAGCTCCAGACTCCACCGATGTCGGATTCGAATGCACTTTGAGGTAGGGAAGTAAGGAGTGACAGCAATGTGTGTGTCACCCTTGAAAGGGCACTGTGTGCAGAAGATGCCCAGACACATCTTTCACTCCTGCCTCTTTTCCTGTGGGAGCAGAGTTCACATGTTTATGCTTCACTCTGCTGAGCTCAGCCGACGGCAGGAACTGGAGATGTTGGATTCAAATGCACTTTAAGGTAGGAAAGTGAGGAAAAACAGCAATGTGTGTGTCACCCTTGCAAAGCTCACTGGGTGCTGAAGATGGCGAGAGAGATCTTTCACTCCTGGCTCTTTGGCTGTGGGAGCAGAGTTCAAACGTTCGTGCTTTACTCTGCTGTGCTCAGAGAGCACCAGGCACCGGAGATGTTGGATTCAAACGCACTTTTAGGTAGGAAGGGAGGAGAGACAGCAATGAGTTTGTCACCCTTGCAGTGCTCCCTGTGTGCTGAAGATCCTCAGCAACATCTTTCACTCCTGCCTCTTTGGCTCTGGGAGCAGAGTTCAAACGTTCGTGCTTTACTCAGCTGTGCTCAGAGATGACCAGGCACCAGAGATGATTCAAATGCACTTTGTGGTAGGAAAGTGAGGAGAGACAGCAATGTGTGTGTCACCCTTGCAAAGCTCACTGTGTGCTAAAGATGGCGAGAGAGATCATTCACTCCTGGCTCTTTGGCTGCCGGAGCAGAGTTCAAACGTTCGTGCTTTACTCTGCTGTGCTCAGAGATTACCAGGCACCAGAGATGATTCAAATGCACTTTGAGATAGGAAAGTGAGGAGAGACAGCAATGTGTGTGTCACCCTTGCAAAGCTCACTGAGTGCTGAAGACGCCCAGAAACATCATTCGCACCTGGATCTTCTGCTCTGGGAGCAGAGTTCAAACATTCGTTTCCTACGCTGCTCTGCTCAGGCAGCTCCAGACTCCACCGATGTCGGATTCGAATGCACTTTGAGGTAAGGAAGTAAGGAGTGACAGCAATGTGTGTGTCACCCTTGAAAGGGCACTGTGTGCAGAAGATGCCCAGACACATCTTTCACTCCTGCCTCTTTTCCTGTGGGAGCAGAGTTCACATCTTTATGCTTCACTCTGCTGAGCTCAGCCAACGGCAGGAAACGGAGATGTTGGATTCAAATGCACTTTGAGGTAGGAAAGTGAGGAAAAACAGCAATGTGTGTGTCACCCTTGCAAAGCTCACTGGGTGCTGAAGATGGCGAGAGAGATCTTTCACTCCTGGCTCTTTGGCTGTGGGAGCAGAGTTCAAACGTTCGTGCCTTACTCTGCTGTGCTCAGAGAGCACCAGGCACCAAAGATGTTGGATTCAATCGCACTTTTAGGTAGGAAGGGAGGAGAGACAGCAATGAGTGTGTCACCCTTGCAGTGCTCCCTGTGTGCTGAAGATCCTCAGCAACATCTTTCACTCCTGCCTCTTTGGCTCTGGGAGCAGAGTTCAAACGTTCCTGCTTTACTCAGCTGTGCTCAGAGATGTCCAGGCACCAGAGATGATTCAAATGCACTTTGTGGTAGGAAAATGAGGAGAGACAGCAATGTGTGTGTCACCCTTGCAAAGCTCACTGAGTGCTGAAGACGCCCAGAAACATCATTCGCACCTGGATCTTCTGCTCTGGGAGCAGAGTTCAAACATTCGTTTCCTACGCTGCTCTGCTCAGGCAGCTCCAGACTCCACCGATGTCGGATTCGAATGCACTTTGAGGTAGGGAAGTAAGGAGTGACAGCAATGTGTGTGTCACCCTTGAAAGCGCACTGTGTGCAGAAGATGCCCAGACACATCTTTCACTCCTGCCTCTTTTCCTGTGGGAGCAGAGTTCACATGTTTATGCTTCACTCTGCTGAGCTCAGCCGACGGCAGGAAACGGAGATGTTGGATTCAAATGCACTTTGAGATAGGAAAGTGAGGAAAAACAGCAATGTGTGTGTCACCCTTGCAAAGCTCACTGGGTGCTGAAGATGGCGAGAGAGATCTTTCACTCCTGGCTCTTTGGCTGTGGGAGCAGAGTTCAAACGTTCGTGCTTTACTCTGCTGTGCTCAGAGAGCACCAGGCACCGGAGATGTTGGATTCAATCGCACTTTTAGGTAGGAAGGGAGGAGAGACAGCAATGAGTGTGTCACCCTTGCACTGCTCCCTGTGTGCTGAAGGTGCCCAGCAACATCTTTCACTCCTGCCTCTTTGGTTCTGGGAGCAGAGTTCAAACGTTCGTGCTTTACTCTGCTGTGCTCAGCTGGAAATAGGCACCGGAGATATTGAATTCAAATGCACTTTGAGGTAGGGATTGAGGAGAGACAGCAATGTGTGTGTCGCTCTTCAAAGCTCACTCTCTGCTGAAATTGCAAAGCAACATCTTTCATTCCTGCCTCTTTTCCGGTGGGAGCAGAGTTTAAACGTTCGTGCTTTACTCTGCTGTGCTCTGAGAGCACCAGGCACCAAAGATGTTGGATTCAAATGCACTTTGAGGTAGGAAAGTGAGGAGAGACAGCAATGTGTGTGTCACCCTTGCAAAGCTCACTGTGTGCTGAAGATGGCGAGAGAGATCTTTCACTCCTGGCTCTTGGGCTGTGGGAGCAGAGTTCAAACGTTCGTGCTTTACTCAGCTGTGCTCAGAGATGACCAGGCACCAGAGATGATTCAAATGCACTTTGTGGTAGGAAAATGAGGAGAGACAGCAATGTGTGTGTCACCCTTGCAAAGCTCACTGAGTGCTGAAGACGCCAAGAAACATCATTCGCACCTGGATCTTCTGCTCTGGGAGCAGAGTTCAAACATTCGTTTCCTACGCTGCTCTGCTCAGGCAGCTCCAGACTCCACCGATGTCGGATTCGAATGCACTTTGAGGTAGGGAAGTAAGGAGTGACAGCAATGTGTGTGTCACCCTTGAAAGGGCACTGTGTGCAGAAGATGCCCAGACACATCTTTCACTCCTGCCTCTTTTCCTGTGGGAGCAGAGTTCACATGTTTATGCTTCACTCTGCTGAGCTCAGCCGACGGCAGGAACTGGAGATGTTGGATTCAAATGCACTTTAAGGTAGGAAAGTGAGGAAAAACAGCAATGTGTGTGTCACCCTTGCAAAGCTCACTGGGTGCTGAAGATGGCGAGAGAGATCTTTCACTCCTGGCTCTTTGGCTGTGGGAGCAGAGTTCAAACGTTCGTGCTTTACTCTGCTGTGCTCAGAGAGCACCAGGCACCGGAGATGTTGGATTCAAACGCACTTTTAGGTAGGAAGGGAGGAGAGACAGCAATGAGTGTGTCACCCTTGCAGTGCTCCCTGTGTGCTGAAGATCCTCAGCAACATCTTTCACTCCTGCCTCTTTGGCTCTGGGAGCAGAGTTCAAACGTTCGTGCTTTACTCAGCTGTGCTCAGAGATGACCAGGCACCAGAGATGATTCAAATGCACTTTGTGGTAGGAAAGTGAGGAGAGACAGCAATGTGTGTGTCACCCTTGCAAAGCTCACTGTGTGCTAAAGATGGCGAGAGAGATCATTCACTCCTGGCTCTTTGGCTGCCGGAGCAGAGTTCAAACGTTCGTGCTTTACTCTGCTGTGCTCAGAGATTACCAGGCACCAGAGATGATTCAAATGCACTTTGAGATAGGAAAGTGAGGAGAGACAGCAATGTGTGTGTCACCCTTGCAAAGCTCACTGAGTGCTGAAGACGCCCAGAAACATCATTCGCACCTGGATCTTCTGCTCTGGGAGCAGAGTTCAAACATTCGTTTCCTACGCTGCTCTGCTCAGGCAGCTCCAGACTCCACCGATGTCGGATTCGAATGCACTTTGAGGTAAGGAAGTAAGGAGTGACAGCAATGTGTGTGTCACCCTTGAAAGGGCACTGTGTGCAGAAGATGCCCAGACAAATCTTTCACTCCTGCCTCTTTTCCTGTGGGAGCAGAGTTCACATGTTTATGCTTCACTCTGCTGAGCTCAGCCAACGGCAGGAAACGGAGATGTTGGATTCAAATGCACTTTGAGGTAGGAAAGTGAGGAAAAACAGCAATGTGTGTGTCACCCTTGCAAAGCTCACTGGGTGCTGAAGATGGCGAGAGAGATCTTTCACTCCTGGCTCTTTGGCTGTGGGAGCAGAGTTCAAACGTTCGTGCCTTACTCTGCTGTGCTCAGAGAGCACCAGGCACCAAAGATGTTGGATTCAATCGCACTTTTAGGTAGGAAGGGAGGAGAGACAGCAATGAGTGTGTCACCCTTGCAGTGCTCCCTGTGTGCTGAAGATCCTCAGCAACATCTTTCACTCCTGCCTCTTTGGCTCTGGGAGCAGAGTTCAAACGTTCCTGCTTTACTCAGCTGTGCTCAGAGATGTCCAGGCACCAGAGATGATTCAAATGCACTTTGTGGTAGGAAAATGAGGAGAGACAGCAATGTGTGTGTCACCCTTGCAAAGCTCACTGAGTGCTGAAGACGCCCAGAAACATCATTCGCACCTGGATCTTCTGCTCTGGGAGCAGAGTTCAAACATTCGTTTCCTACGCTGCTCTGCTCAGGCAGCTCCAGACTCCACGGATGTCGGATTCGAATGCACTGTGAGGTAGGGAAGTAAGGAGTGACAGCAATGTGTGTGTCACCCTTGAAAGCGCACTGTGTGCAGAAGATGCCCAGACACATCTTTCACTCCTGCCTCTTTTCCTGTGGGAGCAGAGTTCACATGTTTATGCTTCACTCTGCTGAGCTCAGCCGACGGCAGGAAACGGAGATGTTGGATTCAAATGCACTTTGAGGTAGGAAAGCGAGGAAAAACAGCAATGTGTGTGTCACCCTTGCAAAGCTCACTGGGTGCTGAAGATGGCGAGAGAGATCTTTCACTCCTGGCTCTTTGGCTGTGGGAGCAGAGTTCAAACGTTCGTGCTTTACTCTGCTGTGCTCAGAGAGCACCAGGCACCGGAGATGTTGGATTCAAACGCACTTTTAGGTAGGAAGGGAGGAGAGACAGCAATGAGTGTGTCACCCTTGCAGTGCTCCCTGTGTGCTGAAGGTGCCCAGCAACATCTTTCACTCCTGCCTCTTTGGTTCTGGGAGCAGAGTTCAAACGTTCGTGCTTTACTCTGCTGTGCTCAGCTGGAAATAGGCACCGGAGATATTGAATTCAAATGCACTTTGAGGTAGGGATTGAGGAGAGACAGCAATGTGTGTGTCGCTCTTCAAAGCTAACTCTCTGCTGAAATTGCAAAGCAACATCTTTCATTCCTGCCTCTTTTCCGGTGGGAGCAGAGTTTAAACGTTCGTGCTTTACTCTGCTGTGCTCTGAGAGCACCCGGCACCAAAGATGTTGGATTCAAATGCACTTTGAGGTAGGAAAGTGAGGAGAGACAGCAATGTGTGTGTCACCCTTGCAAAGCTCACTGTGTGCTAAAGATGGCGAGAGAGATCATTCACTCCTACCTCTTTGGCTCTGGGAGCAGAGTTCAAACGTTCGTGCTTTACTCAGCTGTGCTCAGAGATGACCAGGCACCAGAGATGATTCAAATGCACTTTGTGGTAGGAAAGTGAGGAGAGACAGCAATGTGTGTGTCACCCTTGCAAAGCTCACTGTGTGCTAAAGATGGCGAGAGAGATCATTCACTCCTGGCTCTTTGGCTGCCGGAGCAGAGTTCAAACGTTCGTGCTTTACTCTGCTGTGCTCAGAGATTACCAGGCACCAGAGATGATTCAAATGCACTTTGAGATAGGAAAGTGAGGAGAGACAGCAATGTGTGTGTCACCCTTGCAAAGCTCACTGAGTGCTGAAGACGCCCAGAAACATCATTCGCACCTGGATCTTCTGCTCTGGGAGCAGAGTTCAAACATTCGTTTCCTACGCTGCTCTGCTCAGGCAGCTCCAGACTCCACCGATGTCGGATTCGAATGCACTTTGAGGTAAGGAAGTAAGGAGTGACAGCAATGTGTGTGTCACCCTTGAAAGGGCACTGTGTGCAGAAGATGCCCAGACAAATCTTTCACTCCTGCCTCTTTTCCTGTGGGAGCAGAGTTCACATGTTTATGCTTCACTCTGCTGAGCTCAGCCAACGGCAGGAAACGGAGATGTTGGATTCAAATGCACTTTGAGGTAGGAAAGTGAGGAAAAACAGCAATGTGTGTGTCACCCTTGCAAAGCTCACTGGGTGCTGAAGATGGCGAGAGAGATCTTTCACTCCTGGCTCTTTGGCTGTGGGAGCAGAGTTCAAACGTTCGTGCCTTACTCTGCTGTGCTCAGAGAGCACCAGGCACCAAAGATGTTGGATTCAATCGCACTTTTAGGTAGGAAGGGAGGAGAGACAGCAATGAGTGTGTCACCCTTGCAGTGCTCCCTGTGTGCTGAAGATCCTCAGCAACATCTTTCACTCCTGCCTCTTTGGCTCTGGGAGCAGAGTTCAAACGTTCCTGCTTTACTCAGCTGTGCTCAGAGATGTCCAGGCACCAGAGATGATTCAAATGCACTTTGTGGTAGGAAAATGAGGAGAGACAGCAATGTGTGTGTCACCCTTGCAAAGCTCACTGAGTGCTGAAGACGCCCAGAAACATCATTCGCACCTGGATCTTCTGCTCTGGGAGCAGAGTTCAAACATTCGTTTCCTACGCTGCTCTGCTCAGGCAGCTCCAGACTCCACGGATGTCGGATTCGAATGCACTGTGAGGTAGGGAAGTAAGGAGTGACAGCAATGTGTGTGTCACCCTTGAAAGCGCACTGTGTGCAGAAGATGCCCAGACACATCTTTCACTCCTGCCTCTTTTCCTGTGGGAGCAGAGTTCACATGTTTATGCTTCACTCTGCTGAGCTCAGCCGACGGCAGGAAACGGAGATGTTGGATTCAAATGCACTTTGAGGTAGGAAAGCGAGGAAAAACAGCAATGTGTGTGTCACCCTTGCAAAGCTCACTGGGTGCTGAAGATGGCGAGAGAGATCTTTCACTCCTGGCTCTTTGGCTGTGGGAGCAGAGTTCAAACGTTCGTGCTTTACTCTGCTGTGCTCAGAGAGCACCAGGCACCGGAGATGTTGGATTCAAACGCACTTTTAGGTAGGAAGGGAGGAGAGACAGCAATGAGTGTGTCACCCTTGCAGTGCTCCCTGTGTGCTGAAGGTGCCCAGCAACATCTTTCACTCCTGCCTCTTTGGTTCTGGGAGCAGAGTTCAAACGTTCGTGCTTTACTCTGCTGTGCTCAGCTGGAAATAGGCACCGGAGATATTGAATTCAAATGCACTTTGAGGTAGGGATTGAGGAGAGACAGCAATGTGTGTGTCGCTCTTCAAAGCTAACTCTCTGCTGAAATTGCAAAGCAACATCTTTCATTCCTGCCTCTTTTCCGGTGGGAGCAGAGTTTAAACGTTCGTGCTTTACTCTGCTGTGCTCTGAGAGCACCCGGCACCAAAGATGTTGGATTCAAATGCACTTTGAGGTAGGAAAGTGAGGAGAGACAGCAATGTGTGTGTCACCCTTGCAAAGCTCACTGTGTGCTAAAGATGGCGAGAGAGATCATTCACTCCTGGCTCTTTGGCTGCGGGAGCAGAGTTCAAACGTTCGTGCTTTACTCTGCTGTGCTCAGAGATTACCAGGCACCAGAGATGATTCAAATGCACTTTGAGATAGGAAAGTGAGGAGAGACAGCAATGTGTGTGTCACCCTTGCAAAGCTCACTGAGTGCTGAAGACGCCCAGAAACATCATTCGCACCTGGATCTTCTGCTCTGGGAGCAGAGTTCAAACATTCGTTTCCTACGCTGCTCTGCTCAGGCAGCTCCAGACTCCACCGATGTCGGATTCGAATGCACTTTGAGGTAAGGAAGTAAGGAGTGACAGCAATGTGTGTGTCACCCTTGAAAGGGCACTGTGTGCAGAAGATGCCCAGACACATCTTTCACTCCTGCCTCTTTTCCTGTGGGAGCAGAGTTCACATGTTTATGCTTCACTCTGCTGAGCTCAGCCGACGGCAGGAAACGGAGATGTTGGATTCAAATGCACTTTGAGGTAGGAAAGTGAGGAAAAACAGCAATGTGTGTGTCACCCTTGCAAAGCTCACTGGGTGCTGAAGATGGCGAGAGAGATCTTTCACTCCTGGCTCTTTGGCTGTGGGAGCAGAGTTCAAACGTTCGTGCCTTACTCTGCTGTGCTCAGAGAGCACCAGGCACCAAAGATGTTGGATTCAATCGCACTTTTAGGTAGGAAGGGAGGAGAGACAGCAATGAGTGTGTCACCCTTGCAGTGCTCCCTGTGTGCTGAAGATCCTCAGCAACATCTTTCACTCCTGCCTCTTTGGCTCTGGGAGCAGAGTTCAAACGTTCCTGCTTTACTCAGCTGTGCTCAGAGATGTCCAGGCACCAGAGATGATTCAAATGCACTTTGTGGTAGGAAAATGAGGAGAGACAGCAATGTGTGTGTCACCCTTGCAAAGCTCACTGAGTGCTGAAGACGCCCAGAAACATCATTCGCACCTGGATCTTCTGCTCTGGGAGCAGAGTTCAAACATTCGTTTCCTACGCTGCTCTGCTCAGGCAGCTCCAGACTCCACCGATGTCGGATTCGAATGCACTTTGAGGTAGAGAAGTAAGGAGTGACAGCAATGTGTGTGTCACCCTTGAAAGCGCACTGTGTGCAGAAGATGCCCAGACACATCTTTCACTCCTGCCTCTTTTCCTGTGGGAGCAGAGTTCACATGTTTATGCTTCACTCTGCTGAGCTCAGCCGACGGCAGGAAACGGAGATGTTGGATTCAAATGCACTTTGAGATAGGAAAGTGAGGAAAAACAGCAATGTGTGTGTCACCCTTGCAAAGCTCACTGGGTGCTGAAGATGGCGAGAGAGATCTTTCACTCCTGGCTCTTTGGCTGTGGGAGCAGAGTTCAAACGTTCGTGCTTTACTCTGCTGTGCTCAGAGAGCACCAGGCACCGGAGATGTTGGATTCAAACGCACTTTTAGGTAGGAAGGGAGGAGAGACAGCAATGAGTGTGTCACCCTTGCAGTGCTCCCTGTGTGCTGAAGGTGCCCAGCAACATCTTTCACTCCTGCCTCTTTGGTTCTGGGAGCAGAGTTCAAACGTTCGTGCTTTACTCTGCTGTGCTCAGCTGGAAATAGGCACCGGAGATATTGAATTCAAATGCACTTTGAGGTAGGGATTGAGGAGAGACAGCAATGTGTGTGTCGCTCTTCAAAGCTCACTCTCTGCTGAAATTGCAAAGCAACATCTTTCATTCCTGCCTCTTTTCCGGTGGGAGCAGAGTTTAAACGTTCGTGCTTTACTCTGCTGTGCTCTGAGAGCACCAGGCACCAAAGATGTTGGATTCAAATGCACTTTGAGGTAGGAAAGTGAGGAGAGACAGCAATGTGTGTGTCACCCTTGCAAAGCTCACTGTGTGCTGAAGATGGCGAGAGAGATCATTCACTCCTGGCTCTTGGGCTGCGGGAGCAGAGTTCAAACGTTCGTGCTTTACTCTGCTGTGCTCAGAGATTACCAGGCACCAGAGATGATTCAAATGCACTTTGAGATAGGAAAGTGAGGAGAGACAGCAATGTGTGTGTCACCCTTGCAAAGCTCACTGAGTGCTGAAGACGCCCAGAAACATCATTCGCACCTGGATCTTCTGCTCTGGGAGCAGAGTTCAAACATTCGTTTCCTACGCTGCTCTGCTCAGGCAGCTCCAGACTCCACCGATGTCGGATTCGAATGCACTTTGAGGTAAGGAAGTAAGGAGTGACAGCAATGTGTGTGTCACCCTTGAAAGGGCACTGTGTGCAGAAGATGCCCAGACACATCTTTCACTCCTGCCTCTTTTCCTGTGGGAGCAGAGTTCACATGTTTATGCTTCACTCTGCTGAGCTCAGCCGACGGCAGGAAACGGAGATGTTGGATTCAAATGCACTTTGAGATAGGAAAGTGAGGAAAAACAGCATGTGTGTGTCACCCTTGCAAAGCTCACTGGGTGCTGAAGATGGCGAGAGAGATCTTTCACTCCTGGCTCTTTGGCTGTGGGAGCAGAGTTCAAACGTTCGTGCTTTACTCTGCTGTGCTCAGAGAGCACCAGGCACCGGAGATGTTGGATTCAAACGCACTTTTAGGTAGGAAGGGAGGAGAGACAGCAATGAGTGTGTCACCCTTGCAGTGCTCCCTGTGTGCTGAAGGTGCCCAGCAACATCTTTCACTCCTGCCTCTTTGGTTCTGGGAGCAGAGTTCAAACGTTCGTGCTTTACTCTGCTGTGCTCAGCTGGAAATAGGCACCGGTGATATTGAATTCAAATGCACTTTGAGGTAGGGATTGAGGAGAGACAGCAATGTGTGTGTCGCTCTTCAAAGCTCACTCTCTGCTGAAATTGCAAAGCAACATCTTTCATTCCTGCCTCTTTTCCGGTGGGAGCAGAGTTTAAACGTTCGTGCTTTACTCTGCTGTGCTCTGAGAGCACCAGGCACCAAAGATGTTGGATTCAAATGCACTTTGAGGTAGGAAAGTGAGGAGAGACAGCAATGTGTGTGTCACCCTTGCAAAGCTCACTGTGTGCTGAAGATGGCGAGAGAGATCATTCACTCCTGGCTCTTGGGCTGCGGGAGCAGAGTTCAAACGTTCGTGCTTTACTCTGCTGTGCTCAGTGATTACCAGGCACCAGAGATGATTCAAATGCACTTTGAGATAGGAAAGTGAGGAGAGACAGCAATGTGTGTGTCACCCTTGCAAAGCTCACTGAGTGCTGAAGACGCCCAGAAACATCATTCGCACCTGGATCTTCTGCTCTGGGAGCAGAGTTCAAACATTCGTTTCCTACGCTGCTCTGCTCAGGCAGCTCCAGACTCCACCGATGTCGGATTCGAATGCACTTTGAGGTAAGGAAGTAAGGAGTGACAGCAATGTGTGTGTCACCCTTGAAAGGGCACTGTGTGCAGAAGATGCCCAGACACATCTTTCACTCCTGCCTCTTTTCCTGTGGGAGCAGAGTTCACATGTTTATGCTTCACTCTGCTGAGCTCAGCCGACGGCAGGAAACGGAGATGTTGGATTCAAATGCACTTTGAGATAGGAAAGTGAGGAAAAACAGCAATGTGTGTGTCACCCTTGCAAAGCTCACTGGGTGCTGAAGATGGCGAGAGAGATCTTTCACTCCTGGCTCTTTGGCTGTGGGAGCAGAGTTCAAACGTTCGTGCTTTACTCTGCTGTGCTCAGAGAGCACCAGGCACCGGAGATGTTGGATTCAAACGCACTTTTAGGTAGGAAGGGAGGAGAGACAGCAATGAGTGTGTCACCCTTGCAGTGCTCCCTGTGTGCTGAAGGTGCCCAGCAACATCTTTCACTCCTGCCTCTTTGGTTCTGGGAGCAGAGTTCAAACGTTCGTGCTTTACTCTGCTGTGCTCAGCTGGAAATAGGCACCGGAGATATTGAATTCAAATGCACTTTGAGGTAGGGATTGAGGAGAGACAGCAATGTGTGTGTCGCTCTTCAAAGCTCACTCTCTGCTGAAATTGCAAAGCAACATCTTTCATTCCTGCCTCTTTTCCGGTGGGAGCAGAGTTTAAACGTTCGTGCTTTACTCTGCTGTGCTCTGAGAGCACCAGGCACCAAAGATGTTGGATTCAAATGCACTTTGAGGTAGGAAAGTGAGGAGAGACAGCAATGTGTGTGTCACCCTTGCAAAGCTCACTGTGTGCTAAAGATGGCGAGAGAGATCATTCACTCCTGGCTCTTTGGCTGTGGGAGCAGAGTTCAAACGTTCGTGCTTTACTCAGCTGTGCTCAGAGATGACCAGGCACCAGAGATGATTCAAATGCACTTTGTGGTAGGAAAATGAGGAGAGACAGCAATGTGTGTGTCACCCTTGCAAAGCTCACTGAGTGCTGAAGACGCCAAGAAACATCATTCGCACCTGGATCTTCTGCTCTGGGAGCAGAGTTCCAACATTCGTTTCCTACGCTGCTCTGCTCAGGCAGCTCCAGACTCCACGGATGTCGGATTCGAATGCACTTTGAGGTAGGGAAGTAAGGAGTGACAGCAATGTGTGTGTCACCCTTGAAAGGGCACTGTGTGCAGAAGATGCCCAGACACATCTTTCACTCCTGCCTCTTTTCCTGTGGGAGCAGAGTTCACATGTTTATGCTTCACTCTGCTGAGCTCAGCCGACGGCAGGAACTGGAGATGTTGGATTCAAATGCACTTTAAGGTAGGAAAGTGAGGAAAAACAGCAATGTGTGTGTCACCCTTGCAAAGCTCACTGGGTGCTGAAGATGGCGAGAGAGATCTTTCACTCCTGGCTCTTTGGCTGTGGGAGCAGAGTTCAAACGTTCGTGCTTTACTCTGCTGTGCTCAGAGAGCACCAGGCACCGGAGATGTTGGATTCAAACGCACTTTTAGGTAGGAAGGGAGGAGAGACAGCAATGAGTGTGTCACCCTTGCAGTGCTCCCTGTGTGCTGAAGATCCTCAGCAACATCTTTCACTCCTAACTCTTTGGCTCTGGAAGCAGAGTTCAAACGTTCGTGCTTTACTCAGCTGTGCTCAGAGATGACCAGGCACCAGAGATGATTCAAATGCACTTTGTGGTAGGAAAGTGAGGAGAGACAGCAATGTGTGTGTCACCCTTGCAAAGCTCACTGAGTGCTGAAGACGCCCAGAAACATCATTCGCACCTGGATCTTCTGCTCTGGGAGCAGAGTTCAAACATTCGTTTCCTACGCTGCTCTGCTCAGGCAGCTCCAGACTCCACGGATGTCGGATTCGAATGCACTTTGAGGTAGGGAAGTAAGGAGTGACAGCAATGTGTGTGTCACCCTTGAAAGCGCACTGTGTGCAGAAGATGCCCAGACACATCTTTCACTCCTGCCTCTTTTCCTGTGGGAGCAGAGTTCACATGTATATGCTTCACTCTGCTGAGCTCAGCCGACGGCAGGAAACAGAGATGTTGGATTCAAATGCACTTTGAGGTAGGAAAGTGAGGAGAGACAGCAATGTGTGTGTCACCCTTGCAAAGCTCACTGGGTGCTGAAGATGGCGAGAGAGATCTTTCACTCCTGGCTCTTTGGCTGTGGGAGCAGAGTTCAAACGTTCGTGCTTTACTCTGCTGTGCTCAGAGAGCACCAGGCACCAGAGATGTTGGATTCAAACGCACTTTTAGGTAGGAAGGGAGGAGAGACAGCAATGAGTGTGTCACCCTTGCAGTGCTCCCTGTGTGCTGAAGGTGCCCAGCAACATCTTTCACTCCTGCCTCTTTGGTTCTGGGAGCAGAGTTCAAACGTTCGTGCTTTTTACTCTGCTGTGCTCAGCTGGAAATAGGCACCGGAGATATTGAATTCAAATGCACTTTGAGGTAGGGATTGAGGAGAGACAGCAATGTGTGTGTCGCTCTTCAAAGCTCACTCTCTGCTGAAATTGCAAAGCAACATCTTTCATTCCTGCCTCTTTTCCGGTGGGAGCAGAGTTTAAACGTTCGTGCTTTACTCTGCTGTGCTCTGAGAGCACCAGGCACCAAAGATGTTGGATTCAAATGCACTTTGAGGTAGGAAAGTGAGGAGAGACAGCAATGTGTGTGTCACCCTTGCAAAGCTCACTGTGTGCTGAAGATGGCGAGAGAGATCATTCACTCCTGGCTCTTGGGCTGCGGGAGCAGAGTTCAAACGTTCGTGCTTTACTCTGCTGTGCTCAGAGATGACCAGGCACCAGAGATGATTCAAATGCACTTTGTGGTAGAAAAATGAGGAGAGACAGCAATGTGTGTGTCACCCTTGCAAAGCTCACTGAGTGCTGAAGACGCCCAGAAACATCATTCACACCTGGATCTTCTGCTCTGGGAGCAGAGTTCAAACATTCGTTTCCTACGCTGCTCTGCTCAGGCAGCTCCAGACTCCACCGATGTCGGATTCGAATGCACTTTGAGGTAAGGAAGTAAGGAGTGACAGCAATGTGTGTGTCACCCTTGAAAGGGCACTGTGTGCAGAAGATGCCCAGACACATCTTTCACTCCTGCCTCTTTTCCTGTGGGAGCAGAGTTCACATGTTTATGCTTCACTCTGCTGAGCTCAGCCGACGGCAGGAACCGGAGATGTTGGATTCAAATGCACTTTGAGGTAGGAAAGTGAGGAAAAACAGCAATGTGTGTGTCACCCTTGCAAAGCTCACTGGGTGCTGAAGATGGCGAGAGAGATCTTTCACTCCTGGCTCTTTGGCTGTGGGAGCAGAGTTCAAACGTTCGTGCCTTACTCTGCTGTGCTCAGAGAGCACCAGGCACCAAAGATGTTGGATTCAATCGCACTTTTAGGTAGGAAGGGAGGAGAGACAGCAATGAGTGTGTCACCCTTGCAGTGCTCCCTGTGTGCTGAAGATCCTCAGCAACATCTTTCACTCCTGCCTCTTTGGCTCTGGGAGCAGAGTTCAAACGTTCCTGCTTTACTCAGCTGTGCTCAGAGATGACCAGGCACCAGAGATGATTCAAATGCACTTTGTGGTAGGAAAATGAGGAGAGACAGCAATGTGTGTGTCACCCTTGCAAAGCTCACTGAGTGCTGAAGACGCCCAGAAACATCATTCGCACCTGGATCTTCTGCTCTGGGAGCAGAGTTCAAACATTCGTTTCCTACGCTGCTCTGCTCAGGCAGCTCCAGACTCCACCGATGTCGGATTCGAATGCACTTTGAGGTAGAGAAGTAAGGAGTGACAGCAATGTGTGTGTCACCCTTGAAAGCGCACTGTGTGCAGAAGATGCCCAGACACATCTTTCACTCCTGCCTCTTTTCCTGTGGGAGCAGAGTTCACATGTTTATGCTTCACTCTGCTGAGCTCAGCCGACGGCAGGAAACGGAGATGTTGGATTCAAATGCACTTTGAGATAGGAAAGTGAGGAAAAACAGCAATGTGTGTGTCACCCTTGCAAAGCTCACTGGGTGCTGAAGATGGCGAGAGAGATCTTTCACTCCTGGCTCTTTGGCTGTGGGAGCAGAGTTCAAACGTTCGTGCCTTACTCTGCTGTGCTCAGAGAGCACCAGGCACCAAAGAGGTTGGATTCAATCGCACTTTTAGGTAGGAAGGGAGGAGAGACAGCAATGAGTGTGTCACCCTTGCAGTGCTCCCTGTGTGCTGAAGGTGCCCAGCAACATCTTTCACTCCTGCCTCTTTGGTTCTGGGAGCAGAGTTCAAACGTTCGTGCTTTACTCTGCTGTGCTCAGCTGGAAATAGGCACCGGAGATATTGAATTCAAATGCACTTTGAGGTAGGGATTGAGGAGAGACAGCAATGTGTGTGTCGCTCTTCAAAGCTCACTCTCTGCTGAAATTGCAAAGCAACATCTTTCATTCCTGCCTCTTTTCCGGTGGGAGCAGAGTTTAAACGTTCGTGCTTTACTCTGCTGTGCTCTGAGAGCACCAGGCACCAAAGATGTTGGATTCAAATGCACTTTGAGGTAGGAAAGTGAGGAGAGACAGCAATGTGTGTGTCACCCTTGCAAAGCTCACTGTGTGCTAAAGATGGCGAGAGAGATCATTCACTCCTGGCTCTTTGGCTGTGGGAGCAGAGTTCAAACGTTCGTGCTTTACTCAGCTGTGCTCAGAGATGACCAGGCACCAGAGATGATTCAAATGCACTTTGTGGTAGGAAAATGAGGAGAGACAGCAATGTGTGTGTCACCCTTGCAAAGCTCACTGAGTGCTGAAGACGCCAAGAAACATCATTCGCACCTGGATCTTCTGCTCTGGGAGCAGAGTTCAAACATTCGTTTCCTACGCTGCTCTGCTCAGGCAGCTCCAGACTCCACGGATGTAGGATTCGAATGCACTTTGAGGTAGGGAAGTAAGGAGTGACAGCAATGTGTGTGTCACCCTTGAAAGCGCACTGTGTGCAGAAGATGCCCAGACACATCTTTCACTCCTGCCTCTTTTCCTGTGGGAGCAGAGTTCACATGTATATGCTTCACTCTGCTGAGCTCAGCCGACGGCAGGAAACAGAGATGTTGGATTCAAATGCACTTTGAGGTAGGAAAGTGAGGAAAAACAGCAATGTGTGTGTCACCCTTGCAAAGCTCACTGGGTGCTGAAGATGGCGAGAGAGATCTTTCACTCCTGGCTCTTTGGCTGTGGGAGCAGAGTTCAAACGTTCGTGCTTTACTCTGCTGTGCTCAGAGAGCACCAGGCACCAGAGATGTTTGATTCAAACGCACTTTTAGGTAGGAAGGGAGGAGAGACAGCAATGAGTGTGTCACCCTTGCAGTGCTCCCTGTGTGCTGAAGGTGCCCAGCAACATCTTTCACTCCTGCCTCTTTGGTTCTGGGAGCAGAGTTCAAACGTTCGTGCTTTACTCTGCTGTGCTCAGCTGGAAATAGGCACCGGAGATATTGAATTCAAATGCACTTTGAGGTAGGGATTGAGGAGAGACAGCAATGTGTGTGTCGCTCTTCAAAGCTCACTCTCTGCTGAAATTGCAAAGCAACATCTTTCATTCCTGCCTCTTTTCCGGTGGGAGCAGAGTTTAAACGTTCGTGCTTTACTCTGCTGTGCTCTGAGAGCACCAGGCACCAAAGATGTTGGATTCAAATGCACTTTGAGGTAGGAAAGTGAGGAGAGACAGCAATGTGTGTGTCACCCTTGCAAAGCTCACTGTGTGCTGAAGATGGCGAGAGAGATCATTCACTCCTGGCTCTTGGGCTGCGGGAGCAGAGTTCAAACGTTCCTGCTTTACTCAGCTGTGCTCAGAGATTACCAGGCACCAGAGATGATTCAAATGCACTTTGTGGTAGGAAAATGAGGAGAGACAGCAATGTGTGTGTCACCCTTGCAAAGCTCACTGAGTGCTGAAGACGCCCAGAAACATCATTCGCACCTGGATCTTCTGCTCTGGGAGCAGAGTTCAAACATTCGTTTCCTACGCTGCTCTGCTCAGGCAGCTCCAGACTCCACCGATGTCGGATTCGAATGCACTTTGAGGCAAGGAAGTAAGGAGTGACAGCAATGTGTGTGTCACCCTTGAAAGGGCACTGTGTGCAGAAGATGCCCAGACACATCTTTCACTCCTGCCTCTTTTCCTGTGGGAGCAGAGTTCACATGTTTATGCTTCACTCTGCTGAGCTCAGCCGACGGCAGGAACCGGAGATGTTGGATTCAAATGCACTTTGAGGTAGGAAAGTGAGGAAAAACAGCAATGTGTGTGTCACCCTTGCAAAGCTCACTGGGTGCTGAAGATGGCGAGAGAGATCTTTCACTCCTGGCTCTTTGGCTGTGGGAGCAGAGTTCAAACGTTCGTGCCTTACTCTGCTGTGCTCAGAGAGCACCAGGCACCAAAGATGTTGGATTCAATCGCACTTTTAGGTAGGAAGGGAGGAGAGACAGCAATGAGTGTGTCACCCTTGCAGTGCTCCCTGTGTGCTGAAGATCCTCCGCAACATCTTTCACTCCTGCCTCTTTGGCTCTGGGAGCAGAGTTCAAACGTTCCTGCTTTACTCAGCTGTGCTCAGAGATGACCAGGCACCAGAGATGATTCAAATGCACTTTGTGGTAGGAAAATGAGGAGAGACAGCAATGTGTGTGTCACCCTTGCAAAGCTCACTGAGTGCTGAAGACGCCCAGAAACATCATTCGCACCTGGATCTTCTGCTCTGGGAGCAGAGTTCAAACATTCGTTTCCTACGCTGCTCTGCTCAGGCAGCTCCAGACTCCACCGATGTCGGATTCGAATGCACTTTGAGGTAGAGAAGTAAGGAGTGACAGCAATGTGTGTGTCACCCTTGAAAGCGCACTGTGTGCAGAAGATGCCCAGACACATCTTTCACTCCTGCCTCTTTTCCTGTGGGAGCAGAGTTCACATGTTTATGCTTCACTCTGCTGAGCTCAGCCGACGGCAGGAAACGGAGATGTTGGATTCAAATGCACTTTGAGATAGGAAAGTGAGGAAAAACAGCAATGTGTGTGTCACCCTTGCAAAGCTCACTGGGTGCTGAAGATGGCGAGAGAGATCTTTCACTCCTGGCTCTTTGGCTGTGGGAGCAGAGTTCAAACGTTCGTGCCTTACTCTGCTGTGCTCAGAGAGCACCAGGCACCAAAGAGGTTGGATTCAATCGCACTTTTAGGTAGGAAGGGAGGAGAGACAGCAATGAGTGTGTCACCCTTGCAGTGCTCCCTGTGTGCTGAAGGTGCCCAGCAACATCTTTCACTCCTGCCTCTTTGGTTCTGGGAGCAGAGTTCAAACGTTCGTGCTTTACTCTGCTGTGCTCAGCTGGAAATAGGCACCGGAGATATTGAATTCAAATGGACTTTGAGGTAGGGATTGAGGAGAGACAGCAATGTGTGTGTCGCTCTTCAAAGCTCACTCTCTGCTGAAATTGCAAAGCAACATCTTTCATTCCTGCCTCTTTTCCGGTGGGAGCAGAGTTTAAACGTTCGTGCTTTACTCTGCTGTGCTCTGAGAGCACCAGGCACCAAAGATGTTGGATTCAAATGCACTTTGAGGTAGGAAAGTGAGGAGAGACAGCAATGTGTGTGTCACCCTTGCAAAGCTCACTGTGTGCTAAAGATGGCGAGAGAGATCATTCACTCCTGGCTCTTTGGCTGTGGGAGCAGAGTTCAAACGTTCGTGCTTTACTCAGCTGTGCTCAGAGATGACCAGGCACCAGAGATGATTCAAATGCACTTTGTGGTAGGAAAATGAGGAGAGACAGCAATGTGTGTGTCACCCTTGCAAAGCTCACTGAGTGCTGAAGACGCCAAGAAACATCATTCGCACCTGGATCTTCTGCTCTGGGAGCAGAGTTCAAACATTCGTTTCCTACGCTGCTCTGCTCAGGCAGCTCCAGACTCCACGGATGTAGGATTTGAATGCACTTTGAGGTAGGGAAGTAAGGAGTGACAGCAATGTGTGTGTCACCCTTGAAAGCGCACTGTGTGCAGAAGATGCCCAGACACATCTTTCACTCCTGCCTCTTTTCCTGTGGGAGCAGAGTTCACATGTATATGCTTCACTCTGCTGAGCTCAGCCGACGGCAGGAAACAGAGATGTTGGATTCAAATGCACTTTGAGGTAGGAAAGTGAGGAAAAACAGCAATGTGTGTGTCACCCTTGCAAAGCTCACTGGGTGCTGAAGATGGCGAGAGAGATCTTTCACTCCTGGCTCTTTGGCTGTGGGAGCAGAGTTCAAACGTTCGTGCCTTACTCTGCTGTGCTCAGAGAGCACCAGGCACCAAAGAGGTTGGATTCAATCGCACTTTTAGGTAGGAAGGGAGGAGAGACAGCAATGAGTGTGTCACCCTTGCAGTGCTCCCTGTGTGCTGAAGGTGCCCAGCAACATCTTTCACTCCTGCCTCTTTGGTTCTGGGAGCAGAGTTCAAACGTTCGTGCTTTACTCTGCTGTGCTCAGCTGGAAATAGGCACCGGAGATATTGAATTCAAATGGACTTTGAGGTAGGGATTGAGGAGAGACAGCAATGTGTGTGTCGCTCTTCAAAGCTCACTCTCTGCTGAAATTGCAAAGCAACATCTTTCATTCCTGCCTCTTTTCCGGTGGGAGCAGAGTTTAAACGTTCGTGCTTTACTCTGCTGTGCTCTGAGAGCACCAGGCACCAAAGATGTTGGATTCAAATGCACTTTGAGGTAGGAAAGTGAGGAGAGACAGCAATGTGTGTGTCACCCTTGCAAAGCTCACTGTGTGCTAAAGATGGCGAGAGAGATCATTCACTCCTGGCTCTTTGGCTGTGGGAGCAGAGTTCAAACGTTCGTGCTTTACTCAGCTGTGCTCAGAGATGACCAGGCACCAGAGATGATTCAAATGCACTTTGTGGTAGGAAAATGAGGAGAGACAGCAATGTGTGTGTCACCCTTGCAAAGCTCACTGAGTGCTGAAGACGCCAAGAAACATCATTCGCACCTGGATCTTCTGCTCTGGGAGCAGAGTTCAAACATTCGTTTCCTACGCTGCTCTGCTCAGGCAGCTCCAGACTCCACGGATGTAGGATTTGAATGCACTTTGAGGTAGGGAAGTAAGGAGTGACAGCAATGTGTGTGTCACCCTTGAAAGCGCACTGTGTGCAGAAGATGCCCAGACACATCTTTCACTCCTGCCTCTTTTCCTGTGGGAGCAGAGTTCACATGTATATGCTTCACTCTGCTGAGCTCAGCCGACGGCAGGAAACAGAGATGTTGGATTCAAATGCACTTTGAGGTAGGAAAGTGAGGAAAAACAGCAATGTGTGTGTCACCCTTGCAAAGCTCACTGGGTGCTGAAGATGGCGAGAGAGATCTTTCACTCCTGGCTCTTTGGCTGTGGGAGCAGAGTTCAAACGTTCGTGCTTTACTCTGCTGTGCTCAGAGAGCACCAGGCACCGGAGATGTTGGATTCAAACGCACTTTTAGGTAGGAAGGGAGGAGAGACAGCAATGAGTGTGTCACCCTTGCAGTGCTCCCTGTGTGCTGAAGGTGCCCAGCAACATCTTTCACTCCTGCCTCTTTGGTTCTGGGAGCAGAGTTCAAACGTTCGTGCTTTACTCTGCTGTGCTCAGCCGGAAATAGGCACCGGAGATATTGAATTCAAATGCACTTTGAGGTAGGGATTGAGGAGAGACAGCAATGTGTGTGTCGCTCTTCAAAGCTCACTCTCTGCTGAAATTGCAAAGCAACATCTTTCATTCCTGCCTCTTTTCCGGTGGGAGCAGAGTTTAAACGTTCGTGCTTTACTCTGCTGTGCTCTGAGAGCACCAGGCACCAAAGATGTTGGATTCAAATGCACTTTGAGGTAGGAAAGTGAGGAGAGACAGCAATGTGTGTGTCACCCTTGCAAAGCTCACTGTGTGCTGAAGATGGCGAGAGAGATCATTCACTCCTGGCTCTTGGGCTGCGGGAGCAGAGTTCAAACGTTCGTGCTTTACTCAGCTGTGCTCAGAGATGACCAGGCACCAGAGATGATTCAAATGCACTTTGTGGTAGGAAAATGAGGAGAGACAGCAATGTGTGTGTCACCCTTGCAAAGCTCACTGAGTGCTGAAGACGCCCAGAAACATCATTCGCACCTGGATCTTCTGCTCTGGGAGCAGAGTTCAAACATTCGTTTCCTACGCTGCTCTGCTCAGGCAGCTCCAGACTCCACCGATGTCGGATTCGAATGCACTTTGAGGTAGGGAAGTAAGGAGTGACAGCAATGTGTGTGTCACCCTTGAAAGGGCACTGTGTGCAGAAGATGCCCAGACACATCTTTCACTCCTGCCTCTTTTCCTGTGGGAGCAGAGTTCACATGTTTATGCTTCACTCTGCTGAGCTCAGCCGACGGCAGGAAACGGAGATGTTGGATTCAAATGCACTTTGAGGTAGGAAAGTGAGGAAAAACAGCAATGTGTGTGTCACCCTTGCAAAGCTCACTGGGTGCTGAAGATGGCGAGAGAGATCTTTCACTCCTGGCTCTTTGGCTGTGGGAGCAGAGTTCAAACGTTCGTGCCTTACTCTGCTGTGCTCAGAGAGCACCAGGCACCAAAGAGGTTGGATTCAATCGCACTTTTAGGTAGGAAGGGAGGAGAGACAGCAATGAGTGTGTCACCCTTGCAGTGCTCCCTGTGTGCTGAAGATCCTCAGCAACATCTTTCACTCCTGCCTCTTTGGCTCTGGGAGCAGAGTTCAAACGTTCCTGCTTTACTCAGCTGTGCTCAGAGATGACCAGGCACCAGAGATGATTCAAATGCACTTTGTGGTAGGAAAATGAGGAGAGACAGCAATGTGTGTGTCACCCTTGCAAAGCTCACTGAGTGCTGAAGACGCCCAGAAACATCATTCGCACCTGGATCTTCTGCTCTGGGAGCAGAGTTCAAACATTCGTTTCCTACGCTGCTCTGCTCAGGCAGCTCCAGACTCCACCGATGTCGGATTCGAATGCACTTTGAGGTAGGGAAGTAAGGAGTGACAGCAATGTGTGTGTCACCCTTGAAAGCGCACTGTGTGCAGAAGATGCCCAGACACATCTTTCACTCCTGCCTCTTTTCCTGTGGGAGCAGAGTTCACATATTTATGCTTCACTCTGCTGAGCTCAGCCGACGGCAGGAAACGGAGATGTTGGATTCAAATGCACTTTGAGGTAGGAAAGTGAGGAAAAACAGCAATGTGTGTGTCACCCTTGCAAAGCTCACTGGGTGCTGAAGATGGCGAGAGAGATCTTTCACTCCTGGCTCTTTGGCTGTGGGAGCAGAGTTCAAACGTTCGTGCTTTACTCTGCTGTGCTCAGAGAGCACCAGGCACCGGAGATGTTGGATTCAAACACACTTTTAGGTAGGAAGGGAGGAGAGACAGCAATGAGTGTGTCACCCTTGCAGTGCTCCCTGTGTGCTGAAGATCCTCAGCAACATCTTTCACTCCTACCTCTTTGGCTGTGGGAGCAGAGTTCAAACGTTCGTGCTTTACTCAGCTGTGCTCAGAGATGACCAGGCACCAGAGATGATTCAAATGCACTTTGTGGTAGGAAAATGAGGAGAGACAGCAATGTGTGTGTCACCCTTGCAAAGCTCACTGAGTGCTGAAGACGCCAAGAAACATCATTCGCACCTGGATCTTCTGCTCTGGGAGCAGAGTTCAAACATTCGTTTCCTACGCTGCTCTGCTCAGGCAGCTCCAGACTCCACCGATGTCGGATTCGAATGCACTTTGAGGTAGGGAAGTAAGGAGTGACAGCAATGTGTGTGTCACCCTTGAAAGGGCACTGTGTGCAGAAGATGCCCAGACACATCTTTCACTCCTGCCTCTTTTCCTGTGGGAGCAGAGTTCACATATTTATGCTTCACTCTGCTGAGCTCAGCCGACGGCAGGAAACAGAGATGTTGGATTCAAATGCACTTTGAGGTAGGAAAGTGAGGAAAAACAGCAATGTGTGTGTCACCCTTGCAAAGCTCACTGGGTGCTGAAGATGGCGAGAGAGATCTTTCACTCCTGGCTCTTTGGCTGTGGGAGCAGAGTTCAAACGTTCGTGCTTTACTCTGCTGTGCTCAGAGAGCACCAGGCACCGGAGATGTTGGATTCAAACGCACTTTTAGGTAGGAAGGGAGGAGAGACAGCAATGAGTGTGTCACCCTTGCAGTGCTCCCTGTGTGCTGAAGATCCTCAGCAACATCTTTCACTCCTACCTCTTTGGCTGTGGGAGCAGAGTTCAAACGTTCGTGCTTTACTCAGCTGTGCTCAGAGATGACCAGGCACCAGAGATGATTCAAATGCACTTTGTGGTAGGAAAATGAGGAGAGACAGCAATGTGTGTGTCACCCTTGCAAAGCTCACTGAGTGCTGAAGACGCCAAGAAATATCATTCGCACCTGGATCTTCTGCTCTGGGAGCAGAGTTCAAACATTCGTTTCCTACGCTGCTCTGCTCAGGCAGCTCCAGACTCCACGGATGTCGGATTCGAATGCACTTTGAGGTAGGGAAGTAAGGAGTGACAGCAATGTGTGTGTCACCCTTGAAAGGGCACTGTGTGCAGAAGATGCCCAGACACATCTTTCACTCCTGCCTCTTTTCCTGTGGGAGCAGAGTTCACATGTATATGCTTCACTCTGCTGAGCTCAGCTGACGGCAGGAAACAGAGATGTTGGATTCAAATGCACTTTGAGGTAGGAAAGTGAGGAAAAACAGCAATGTGTGTGTCACCCTTGCAAAGCTCACTGGGTGCTGAAGATGGCGAGAGAGATCTTTCACTCCTGGCTCTTTGGCTGTGGGAGCAGAGTTCAAACGTTCGTGCTTTACTCTGCTGTGCTCAGAGAGCACCAGGCACCAGAGATGTTGGATTCAAACGCACTTTTAGGTAGGAAGGGAGGAGAGACAGCAATGAGTGTGTCACCCTTGCAGTGCTCCCTGTGTGCTGAAGGTGCCCAGCAACATCTTTCACTCCTGCCTCTTTGGTTCTGGGAGCAGAGTTCAAACGTTCGTGCTTTACTCTGCTGTGCTCAGCTGGAAATAGGCACCGGAGATATTGAATTCAAATGCACTTTGAGGTAGGGATTGAGGAGAGACAGCAATGTGTGTGTCGCTCTTCAAAGCTCACTCTCTGCTGAAATTGCAAAGCAACATCTTTCATTCCTGCCTCTTTTCCGGTGGGAGCAGAGTTTAAACGTTCGTGCTTTACTCTGCTGTGCTCTGAGAGCACCAGGCACCAAAGATGTTGGATTCAAATGCACTTTGAGGTAGGAAAGTGAGGAGAGACAGCAATGTGTGTGTCACCCTTGCAAAGCTCACTGTGTGCTAAAGATGGCGAGAGAGATCATTCACTTTTGGCTCTTGGGCTGCGGGAGCAGAGTTCAAACGTTCGTGCCTTACTCTGCTGTGCTCAGAGAGCACCAGGCACCAAAGATGTTGGATTCAATCGCACTTTTAGGTAGGAAGGGAGGAGAGACAGCAATGAGTGTGTCACCCTTGCAGTGCTCCCTGTGTGCTGAAGATCCTCAGCAACATCTTTCACTCCTGCCTCTTTGGCTCTGGGAGCAGAGTTCAAACGTTCGTGCTTTACTCAGCTGTGCTCAGAGATGACCAGGCACCAGAGATGATTCAAATGCACTTTGTGGTAGGAAAATGAGGAGATACAGCAATGTGTGTGTCACCCTTGCAAAGCTCACTGAGTGCTGAAGACGCCCAGAAACATCATTCGCACCTGGATCTTCTGCTCTGGGAGCAGAGTTCAAACATACGTTTCCTACGCTGCTCTGCTCAGGCAGCTCCAGACTCCACGGATGTCGGATTCGAATGCACTTTGAGGTAGGGAAGTAAGGAGTGACAGCAATGTGTGTGTCACCCTTGAAAGCGCACTGTGTGCAGAAGATGCCCAGACACATCTTTCACTCCTGCCTCTTTTCCTGTGGGAGCAGAGTTCACATATTTATGCTTCACTCTGCTGAGCTCAGCCGACGGCAGGAAACGGAGATGTTGGATTCAAATGCACTTTGAGGTAGGAAAGTGAGGAAAAACAGCAATGTGTGTGTCACCCTTGCAAAGCTCACTGGGTGCTGAAGATGGCGAGAGAGATCTTTCACTCCTGGCTCTTTGGCTGTGGGAGCAGAGTTCAAACGTTCGTGCTTTACTCTGCTGTGCTCAGAGAGCACCAGGCACCGGAGATGTTGGATTCAAACACACTTTTAGGTAGGAAGGGAGGAGAGACAGCAATGAGTGTGTCACCCTTGCAGTGCTCCCTGTGTGCTGAAGATCCTCAGCAACATCTTTCACTCCTACCTCTTTGGCTGTGGGAGCAGAGTTCAAACGTTCGTGCTTTACTCAGCTGTGCTCAGAGATGACCAGGCACCAGAGATGATTCAAATGCACTTTGTGGTAGGAAAATGAGGAGAGACAGCAATGTGTGTGTCACCCTTGCAAAGCTCACTGAGTGCTGAAGACGCCAAGAAACATCATTCGCACCTGGATCTTCTGCTCTGGGAGCAGAGTTCAAACATTCGTTTCCTACGCTGCTCTGCTCAGGCAGCTCCAGACTCCACCGATGTCGGATTCGAATGCACTTTGAGGTAGGGAAGTAAGGAGTGACAGCAATGTGTGTGTCACCCTTGAAAGGGCACTGTGTGCAGAAGATGCCCAGACACATCTTTCACTCCTGCCTCTTTTCCTGTGGGAGCAGAGTTCACATATTTATGCTTCACTCTGCTGAGCTCAGCCGACGGCAGGAAACAGAGATGTTGGATTCAAATGCACTTTGAGGTAGGAAAGTGAGGAAAAACAGCAATGTGTGTGTCACCCTTGCAAAGCTCACTGGGTGCTGAAGATGGCGAGAGAGATCTTTCACTCCTGGCTCTTTGGCTGTGGGAGCAGAGTTCAAACGTTCGTGCTTTACTCTGCTGTGCTCAGAGAGCACCAGGCACCGGAGATGTTGGATTCAAACGCACTTTTAGGTAGGAAGGGAGGAGAGACAGCAATGAGTGTGTCACCCTTGCAGTGCTCCCTGTGTGCTGAAGATCCTCAGCAACATCTTTCACTCCTACCTCTTTGGCTGTGGGAGCAGAGTTCAAACGTTCGTGCTTTACTCAGCTGTGCTCAGAGATGACCAGGCACCAGAGATGATTCAAATGCACTTTGTGGTAGGAAAATGAGGAGAGACAGCAATGTGTGTGTCACCCTTGCAAAGCTCACTGAGTGCTGAAGACGCCAAGAAATATCATTCGCACCTGGATCTTCTGCTCTGGGAGCAGAGTTCAAACATTCGTTTCCTACGCTGCTCTGCTAAGGCAGCTCCAGACTCCACGGATGTCGGATTCGAATGCACTTTGAGGTAGGGAAGTAAGGAGTGACAGCAATGTGTGTGTCACCCTTGAAAGGGCACTGTGTGCAGAAGATGCCCAGACACATCTTTCACTCCTGCCTCTTTTCCTGTGGGAGCAGAGTTCACATGTATATGCTTCACTCTGCTGAGCTCAGCTGACGGCAGGAAACAGAGATGTTGGATTCAAATGCACTTTGAGGTAGGAAAGTGAGGAAAAACAGCAATGTGTGTGTCACCCTTGCAAAGCTCACTGGGTGCTGAAGATGGCGAGAGAGATCTTTCACTCCTGGCTCTTTGGCTGTGGGAGCAGAGTTCAAACGTTCGTGCTTTACTCTGCTGTGCTCAGAGAGCACCAGGCACCAGAGATGTTGGATTCAAACGCACTTTTAGGTAGGAAGGGAGGAGAGACAGCAATGAGTGTGTCACCCTTGCAGTGCTCCCTGTGTGCTGAAGGTGCCCAGCAACATCTTTCACTCCTGCCTCTTTGGTTCTGGGAGCAGAGTTCAAACGTTCGTGCTTTACTCTGCTGTGCTCAGCTGGAAATAGGCACCGGAGATATTGAATTCAAATGCACTTTGAGGTAGGGATTGAGGAGAGACAGCAATGTGTGTGTCGCTCTTCAAAGCTCACTCTCTGCTGAAATTGCAAAGCAACATCTTTCATTCCTGCCTCTTTTCCGGTGGGAGCAGAGTTTAAACGTTCGTGCTTTACTCTGCTGTGCTCTGAGAGCACCAGGCACCAAAGATGTTGGATTCAAATGCACTTTGAGGTAGGAAAGTGAGGAGAGACAGCAATGTGTGTGTCACCCTTGCAAAGCTCACTGTGTGCTAAAGATGGCGAGAGAGATCATTCACTTTTGGCTCTTGGGCTGCGGGAGCAGAGTTCAAACGTTCGTGCCTTACTCTGCTGTGCTCAGAGAGCACCAGGCACCAAAGATGTTGGATTCAATCGCACTTTTAGGTAGGAAGGGAGGAGAGACAGCAATGAGTGTGTCACCCTTGCAGTGCTCCCTGTGTGCTGAAGATCCTCAGCAACATCTTTCACTCCTGCCTCTTTGGCTCTGGGAGCAGAGTTCAAACGTTCCTGCTTTACTCAGCTGTGCTCAGAGATGACCAGGCACCAGAGATGATTCAAATGCACTTTGTGGTAGGAAAATGAGGAGAGACAGCAATGTGTGTGTCACCCTTGCAAAGCTCACTGAGTGCTGAAGACGCCCAGAAACATCATTCGCACCTGGATCTTCTGCTCTGGGAGCAGAGTTCAAACATTCGTTTCCTACGCTGCTCTGCTCAGGCAGCTCCAGACTCCACCGATGTCGGATTCGAATGCACTTTGAGGTAGGGAAGTAAGGAGTGACAGCAATGTGTGTGTCACCCTTGAAAGGGCACTGTGTGCAGAAGATGCCCAGACACATCTTTCACTCCTGCCTCTTTTCCTGTGGGAGCAGAGTTCACATATTTATGCTTCACTCTGCTGAGCTCAGCCGACGGCAGGAAACAGAGATGTTGGATTCAAATGCACTTTGAGGTAGGAAAGTGAGGAAAAACAGCAATGTGTGTGTCACCCTTGCAAAGCTCACTGGGTGCTGAAGATGGCGAGAGAGATCTTTCACTCCTGGCTCTTTGGCTGTGGGAGCAGAGTTCAAACGTTCGTGCTTTACTCTGCTGTGCTCAGAGAGCACCAGGCACCAGAGATGTTGGATTCAAACGCACTTTTAGGTAGGAAGGGAGGAGAGACAGCAATGAGTGTGTCACCCTTGCAGTGCTCCCTGTGTGCTGAAGGTGCCCAGCAACATCTTTCACTCCTGCCTCTTTGGTTCTGGGAGCAGAGTTCAAACGTTCGTGCTTTACTCTGCTGTGCTCAGCTGGAAATAGGCACCGGAGATATTGAATTCAAATGCACTTTGAGGTAGGGATTGAGGAGAGACAGCAATGTGTGTGTCGCTCTTCAAAGCTCACTCTCTGCTGAAATTGCAAAGCAACATCTTTCATTCCTGCCTCTTTTCCGGTGGGAGCAGAGTTTAAACGTTCGTGCTTTACTCTGCTGTGCTCTGAGAGCACCAGGCACCAAAGATGTTGGATTCAAATGCACTTTGAGGTAGGAAAGTGAGGAGAGACAGCAATGTGTGTGTCACCCTTGCAAAGCTCACTGTGTGCTAAAGATGGCGAGAGAGATCATTCACTTTTGGCTCTTGGGCTGCGGGAGCAGAGTTCAAACGTTCGTGCCTTACTCTGCTGTGCTCAGAGAGCACCAGGCACCAAAGATGTTGGATTCAATCGCACTTTTAGGTAGGAAGGGAGGAGAGACAGCAATGAGTGTGTCACCCTTGCAGTGCTCCCTGTGTGCTGAAGATCCTCAGCAACATCTTTCACTCCTGCCTCTTTGGCTCTGGGAGCAGAGTTCAAACGTTCGTGCTTTACTCAGCTGTGCTCAGAGATGACCAGGCACCAGAGATGATTCAAATGCACTTTGTGGTAGGAAAATGAGGAGAGACAGCAATGTGTGTGTCACCCTTGCAAAGCTCACTGAGTGCTGAAGACGCCCAGAAACATCATTCGCACCTGGATCTTCTGCTCTGGGAGCAGAGTTCAAACATACGTTTCCTACGCTGCTCTGCTCAGGCAGCTCCAGACTCCACGGATGTCGGATTCGAATGCACTTTGAGGTAGGGAAGTAAGGAGTGACAGCAATGTGTGTGTCACCCTTGAAAGCGCACTGTGTGCAGAAGATGCCCAGACACATCTTTCACTCCTGCCTCTTTTCCTGTGGGAGCAGAGTTCACATATTTATGCTTCACTCTGCTGAGCTCAGCCGACGGCAGGAAACGGAGATGTTGGATTCAAATGCACTTTGAGGTAGGAAAGTGAGGAAAAACAGCAATGTGTGTGTCACCCTTGCAAAGCTCACTGGGTGCTGAAGATGGCGAGAGAGATCTTTCACTCCTGGCTCTTTGGCTGTGGGAGCAGAGTTCAAACGTTCGTGCTTTACTCTGCTGTGCTCAGAGAGCACCAGGCACCGGAGATGTTGGATTCAAACACACTTTTAGGTAGGAAGGGAGGAGAGACAGCAATGAGTGTGTCACCCTTGCAGTGCTCCCTGTGTGCTGAAGATCCTCAGCAACATCTTTCACTCCTACCTCTTTGGCTGTGGGAGCAGAGTTCAAACGTTCGTGCTTTACTCAGCTGTGCTCAGAGATGACCAGGCACCAGAGATGATTCAAATGCACTTTGTGGTAGGAAAATGAGGAGAGACAGCAATGTGTGTGTCACCCTTGCAAAGCTCACTGAGTGCTGAAGACGCCAAGAAACATCATTCGCACCTGGATCTTCTGCTCTGGGAGCAGAGTTCAAACATTCGTTTCCTACGCTGCTCTGCTCAGGCAGCTCCAGACTCCACCGATGTCGGATTCGAATGCACTTTGAGGTAGGGAAGTAAGGAGTGACAGCAATGTGTGTGTCACCCTTGAAAGGGCACTGTGTGCAGAAGATGCCCAGACACATCTTTCACTCCTGCCTCTTTTCCTGTGGGAGCAGAGTTCACATATTTATGCTTCACTCTGCTGAGCTCAGCCGACGGCAGGAAACAGAGATGTTGGATTCAAATGCACTTTGAGGTAGGAAAGTGAGGAAAAACAGCAATGTGTGTGTCACCCTTGCAAAGCTCACTGGGTGCTGAAGATGGCGAGAGAGATCTTTCACTCCTGGCTCTTTGGCTGTGGGAGCAGAGTTCAAACGTTCGTGCTTTACTCTGCTGTGCTCAGAGAGCACCAGGCACCGGAGATGTTGGATTCAAACGCACTTTTAGGTAGGAAGGGAGGAGAGACAGCAATGAGTGTGTCACCCTTGCAGTGCTCCCTGTGTGCTGAAGATCCTCAGCAACATCTTTCACTCCTACCTCTTTGGCTGTGGGAGCAGAGTTCAAACGTTCGTGCTTTACTCAGCTGTGCTCAGAGATGACCAGGCACCAGAGATGATTCAAATGCACTTTGTGGTAGGAAAATGAGGAGAGACAGCAATGTGTGTGTCACCCTTGCAAAGCTCACTGAGTGCTGAAGACGCCAAGAAATATCATTCGCACCTGGATCTTCTGCTCTGGGAGCAGAGTTCAAACATTCGTTTCCTACGCTGCTCTGCTAAGGCAGCTCCAGACTCCACGGATGTCGGATTCGAATGCACTTTGAGGTAGGGAAGTAAGGAGTGACAGCAATGTGTGTGTCACCCTTGAAAGGGCACTGTGTGCAGAAGATGCCCAGACACATCTTTCACTCCTGCCTCTTTTCCTGTGGGAGCAGAGTTCACATGTATATGCTTCACTCTGCTGAGCTCAGCTGACGGCAGGAAACAGAGATGTTGGATTCAAATGCACTTTGAGGTAGGAAAGTGAGGAAAAACAGCAATGTGTGTGTCACCCTTGCAAAGCTCACTGGGTGCTGAAGATGGCGAGAGAGATCTTTCACTCCTGGCTCTTTGGCTGTGGGAGCAGAGTTCAAACGTTCGTGCTTTACTCTGCTGTGCTCAGAGAGCACCAGGCACCAGAGATGTTGGATTCAAACGCACTTTTAGGTAGGAAGGGAGGAGAGACAGCAATGAGTGTGTCACCCTTGCAGTGCTCCCTGTGTGCTGAAGGTGCCCAGCAACATCTTTCACTCCTGCCTCTTTGGTTCTGGGAGCAGAGTTCAAACGTTCGTGCTTTACTCTGCTGTGCTCAGCTGGAAATAGGCACCGGAGATATTGAATTCAAATGCACTTTGAGGTAGGGATTGAGGAGAGACAGCAATGTGTGTGTCGCTCTTCAAAGCTCACTCTCTGCTGAAATTGCAAAGCAACATCTTTCATTCCTGCCTCTTTTCCGGTGGGAGCAGAGTTTAAACGTTCGTGCTTTACTCTGCTGTGCTCTGAGAGCACCAGGCACCAAAGATGTTGGATTCAAATGCACTTTGAGGTAGGAAAGTGAGGAGAGACAGCAATGTGTGTGTCACCCTTGCAAAGCTCACTGTGTGCTAAAGATGGCGAGAGAGATCATTCACTTTTGGCTCTTGGGCTGCGGGAGCAGAGTTCAAACGTTCGTGCCTTACTCTGCTGTGCTCAGAGAGCACCAGGCACCAAAGATGTTGGATTCAATCGCACTTTTAGGTAGGAAGGGAGGAGAGACAGCAATGAGTGTGTCACCCTTGCAGTGCTCCCTGTGTGCTGAAGATCCTCAGCAACATCTTTCACTCCTGCCTCTTTGGCTCTGGGAGCAGAGTTCAAACGTTCCTGCTTTACTCAGCTGTGCTCAGAGATGACCAGGCACCAGAGATGATTCAAATGCACTTTGTGGTAGGAAAATGAGGAGAGACAGCAATGTGTGTGTCACCCTTGCAAAGCTCACTGAGTGCTGAAGACGCCCAGAAACATCATTCGCACCTGGATCTTCTGCTCTGGGAGCAGAGTTCAAACATTCGTTTCCTACGCTGCTCTGCTCAGGCAGCTCCAGACTCCACCGATGTCGGATTCGAATGCACTTTGAGGTAGGGAAGTAAGGAGTGACAGCAATGTGTGTGTCACCCTTGAAAGGGCACTGTGTGCAGAAGATGCCCAGACACATCTTTCACTCCTGCCTCTTTTCCTGTGGGAGCAGAGTTCACATATTTATGCTTCACTCTGCTGAGCTCAGCCGACGGCAGGAAACAGAGATGTTGGATTCAAATGCACTTTGAGGTAGGAAAGTGAGGAAAAACAGCAATGTGTGTGTCACCCTTGCAAAGCTCACTGGGTGCTGAAGATGGCGAGAGAGATCTTTCACTCCTGGCTCTTTGGCTGTGGGAGCAGAGTTCAAACGTTCGTGCTTTACTCTGCTGTGCTCAGAGAGCACCAGGCACCAGAGATGTTGGATTCAAACGCACTTTTAGGTAGGAAGGGAGGAGAGACAGCAATGAGTGTGTCACCCTTGCAGTGCTCCCTGTGTGCTGAAGGTGCCCAGCAACATCTTTCACTCCTGCCTCTTTGGTTCTGGGAGCAGAGTTCAAACGTTCGTGCTTTACTCTGCTGTGCTCAGCTGGAAATAGGCACCGGAGATATTGAATTCAAATGCACTTTGAGGTAGGGATTGAGGAGAGACAGCAATGTGTGTGTCGCTCTTCAAAGCTCACTCTCTGCTGAAATTGCAAAGCAACATCTTTCATTCCTGCCTCTTTTCCGGTGGGAGCAGAGTTTAAACGTTCGTGCTTTACTCTGCTGTGCTCTGAGAGCACCAGGCACCAAAGATGTTGGATTCAAATGCACTTTGAGGTAGGAAAGTGAGGAGAGACAGCAATGTGTGTGTCACCCTTGCAAAGCTCACTGTGTGCTAAAGATGGCGAGAGAGATCATTCACTTTTGGCTCTTGGGCTGCGGGAGCAGAGTTCAAACGTTCGTGCCTTACTCTGCTGTGCTCAGAGAGCACCAGGCACCAAAGATGTTGGATTCAATCGCACTTTTAGGTAGGAAGGGAGGAGAGACAGCAATGAGTGTGTCACCCTTGCAGTGCTCCCTGTGTGCTGAAGATCCTCAGCAACATCTTTCACTCCTGCCTCTTTGGCTCTGGGAGCAGAGTTCAAACGTTCCTGCTTTACTCAGCTGTGCTCAGAGATGACCAGGCACCAGAGATGATTCAAATGCACTTTGTGGTAGGAAAATGAGGAGAGACAGCAATGTGTGTGTCACCCTTGCAAAGCTCACTGAGTGCTGAAGACGCCCAGAAACATCATTCGCACCTGGATCTTCTGCTCTGGGAGCAGAGTTCAAACATACGTTTCCTACGCTGCTCTGCTCAGGCAGCTCCAGACTCCACCGATGTCGGATTCGAATGCACTTTGAGGTAGGGAAGTAAGGAGTGACAGCAATGTGTGTGTCACCCTTGAAAGCGCACTGTGTGCAGAAGATGCCCAGACACATCTTTCACTCCTGCCTCTTTTCCTGTGGGAGCAGAGTTCACATGTTTATGCTTCACTCTGCTGAGCTCAGCCGACGGCAGGAAACGGAGATGTTGGATTCAAATGCACTTTGAGGTAGGGATTGAGGAGAGACAGCAATGTGTGTGTCGCTCTTCAAAGCTCACTCTCTGCTGAAATTGCAAAGCAACATCTCTCATTCCTGCCTCTTTTCCGGTGGGAGCAGAGTTTAAACGTTCGTGCTTTACTCTGCTGTGCTCTGAGAGCACCAGGCACCAAAGATGTTGGATTCAAATGCACTTCGAGGTAGGAAAGTGAGGAGAGACAGCAATGTGTGTGTCACCCTTGCAAAGCTCACTGTGTGCTAAAGATGGCGAGAGAGATCTTTCACTCCTGGCTCTTTGGCTGTGGGAGCAGAGTTCAAACGTTCGTGCTTTACTCAGCTGTGCTCAGAGATGACCAGGCACCAGAGATGATTCAAATGCACTTTGTGGTAGGAAAATGAGGAGAGACAGCAATGTGTGTGTCACCCTTGCAAAGCTCACTGAGTGCTGAAGACGCCAAGAAACATCATTCGCACCTGGATCTTCTGCTCTGGGAGAAGAGTTCAAACATTCGTTTCCTACGCTGCTCTGCTCAGGCAGCTCCAGACTCCACCGATGTCGGATTCGAATGCACTTTGAGGTAGGGAAGTAAGGAGTGACAGCAATGTGTGTGTCACCCTTGAAAGGGCACTGTGTGCAGAAGATGCCCAGACACATCTTTCACTCCTGCCTCTTTTCCTGTGGGAGCAGAGTTCACATGTTTATGCTTCACTCTGCTGAGCTCAGCCGACGGCAGGAACCGGAGATGTTGGATTCAAATGCACTTTAAGGTAGGAAAGTGAGGAAAAACAGCAATGTGTGTGTCACCCTTGCAAAGCTCACTGGGTGCTGAAGATGGCGAGAGAGATCTTTCACTCCTGGCTCTTTGGCTGTGGGAGCAGAGTTCAAACGTTCGTGCTTTACTCTGCTGTGCTCAGAGAGCACCAGGCACCGGAGATGTTGGATTCAAACGCACTTTTAGGTAGGAAGGGAGGAGAGACAGCAATGAGTGTGTCACCCTTGCAGTGCTCCCTGTGTGCTGAAGATCCTCAGCAACATCTTTCACTCCTACCTCTTTGGCTCTGGGAGCAGAGTTCAAACGTTCGTGCTTTACTCAGCTGTGCTCAGAGATGACCAGGCACCAGAGATGATTCAAATGCACTTTGTGGTAGGAAAATGAGGAGAGACAGCAATGTGTGTGTCACCCTTGCAAAGCTCACTGAGTGCTGAAGACGCCAAGAAATATCATTCGCACCTGGATCTTCTGCTCTGGGAGCAGAGTTCAAACATTCGTTTCCTACGCTGCTCTGCTCAGGCAGCTCCAGACTCCACGGATGTCGGATTCGAATGCACTTTGAGGTAGGGAAGTAAGGAGTGACAGCAATGTGTGTGTCACCCTTGAAAGGGCACTGTGTGCAGAAGATGCCCAGACACATCTTTCACTCCTGCCTCTTTTCCTGTGGGAGCAGAGTTCACATGTATATGCTTCACTCTGCTGAGCTCAGCCGACGGCAGGAAACAGAGATGTTGGATTCAAATGCACTTTGAGGTAGGAAAGTGAGGAAAAACAGCAATGTGTGTGTCACCCTTGCAAAGCTCACTGGGTGCTGAAGATGGCGAGAGAGATCTTTCACTCCTGGCTCTTTGGCTGTGGGAGCAGAGTTCAAACGTTCGTGCTTTACTCTGCTGTGCTCAGAGAGCACCAGGCACCAGAGATGTTGGATTCAAACGCACTTTTAGGTAGGAAGGGAGGAGAGACAGCAATGAGTGTGTCACCCTTGCTGTGCTCCCTGTGTGCTGAAGGTGCCCAGCAACATCTTTCACTCCTGCCTCTTTGGTTCTGGGAGCAGAGTTCAAACGTTCGTGCTTTACTCTGCTGTGCTCAGCTGGAAATAGGCACCGGAGATATTGAATTCAAATGCACTTTGAGGTAGGGATTGAGGAGAGACAGCAATGTGTGTGTCGCTCTTCAAAGCTCACTCTCTGCTGAAATTGCAAAGCAACATCTCTCATTCCTGCCTCTTTTCCGGTGGGAGCAGAGTTTAAACGTTCGTGCTTTACTCTGCTGTGCTCTGAGAGCACCAGGCACCAAAGATGTTGGATTCAAATGCACTTTGAGGTAGGAAAGTGAGGAGAGACAGCAATGTGTGTGTCACCCTTGCAAAGCTCACTGTGTGCTAAAGATGGCGAGAGAGATCTTTCACTCCTGGCTCTTTGGCTGTGGGAGCAGAGTTCAAACGTTCGTGCTTTACTCAGCTGTGCTCAGAGATGACCAGGCACCAGAGATGATTCAAATGCACTTTGTGGTAGGAAAATGAGGAGAGACAGCAATGTGTGTGTCACCCTTGCAAAGCTCACTGAGTGCTGAAGACGCCAAGAAACATCATTTGCACCTGGATCTTCTGCTCTGGGAGCAGAGTTCAAACATTCGTTTCCTACGCTGCTCTGCTCAGGCAGCTCCAGACTCCACCGATGTCGGATTCGAATGCACTTTGAGGTAGGGAAGTAAGGAGTGACAGCAATGTGTGTGTCACCCTTGAAAGGGCACTGTGTGCAGAAGATGCCCAGACACATCTTTCACTCCTGCCTCTTTTCCTGTGGGAGCAGAGTTCACATGTTTATGCTTCACTCTGCTGAGCTCAGCCGACGGCAGGAACCGGAGATGTTGGATTCAAATGCACTTTAAGGTAGGAAAGTGAGGAAAAACAGCAATGTGTGTGTCACCCTTGCAAAGCTCACTGGGTGCTGAAGATGGCGAGAGAGATCTTTCACTCCTGGCTCTTTGGCTGTGGGAGCAGAGTTCAAACGTTCGTGCTTTACTCTGCTGTGCTCAGAGAGCACCAGGCACCGGAGATGTTGGATTCAAACGCACTTTTAGGTAGGAAGGGAGGAGAGACAGCAATGAGTGTGTCACCCTTGCAGTGCTCCCTGTGTGCTGAAGATCCTCAGCAACATCTTTCACTCCTACCTCTTTGGCTCTGGGAGCAGAGTTCAAACGTTCGTGCTTTACTCAGCTGTGCTCAGAGATGACCAGGCACCAGAGATGATTCAAATGCACTTTGTGGTAGGAAAATGAGGAGAGACAGCAATGTGTGTGTCACCCTTGCAAAGCTCACTGAGTGCTGAAGACGCCAAGAAATATCATTCGCACCTGGATCTTCTGCTCTGGGAGCAGAGTTCAAACATTCGTTTCCTACGCTGCTCTGCTCAGGCAGCTCCAGACTCCACGGATGTCGGATTCGAATGCACTTTGAGGTAGGGAAGTAAGGAGTGACAGCAATGTGTGTGTCACCCTTGAAAGGGCACTGTGTGCAGAAGATGCCCAGACACATCTTTCACTCCTGCCTCTTTTCCTGTGGGAGCAGAGTTCACATGTATATGCTTCACTCTGCTGAGCTCAGCCGACGGCAGGAAACAGAGATGTTGGATTCAAATGCACTTTGAGGTAGGAAAGTGAGGAAAAACAGCAATGTGTGTGTCACCCTTGCAAAGCTCACTGGGTGCTGAAGATGGCGAGAGAGATCTTTCACTCCTGGCTCTTTGGCTGTGGGAGCAGAGTTCAAACGTTCGTGCTTTACTCTGCTGTGCTCAGAGAGCACCAGGCACCAGAGATGTTGGATTCAAACGCACTTTTAGGTAGGAAGGGAGGAGAGACAGCAATGAGTGTGTCACCCTTGCAGTGCTCCCTGTGTGCTGAAGGTGCCCAGCAACATCTTTCACTCCTGCCTCTTTGGTTCTGGGAGCAGAGTTCAAACGTTCGTGCTTTACTCTGCTGTGCTCAGCCGGAAATAGGCACCGGAGATATTGAATTCAAATGCACTTTGAGGTAGGGATTGAGGAGAGACAGCAATGTGTGTGTCGCTCTTCAAAGCTCACTCTCTGCTGAAATTGCAAAGCAACATCTTTCATTCCTGCCTCTTTTCCGGTGGGAGCAGAGTTTAAACGTTCGTGCTTTACTCTGCTGTGCTCTGAGAGCACCAGGCACCAAAGATGTTGGATTCAAATGCACTTCGAGGTAGGAAAGTGAGGAGAGACAGCAATGTGTGTGTCACCCTTGCAAAGCTCACTGGGTGCTGAAGATGGCGAGAGAGATCTTTCACTCCTGGCTCTTTGGCTGTGGGAGCAGAGTTCAAACGTTCGTGCCTTACTCTGCTGTGCTCAGAGAGCACCAGGCACCAAAGATGTTGGATTCAATCGCACTTTTAGGTAGGAAGGGAGGAGAGACAGCAATGAGTGTGTCACCCTTGCAGTGCTCCCTGTGTGCTGAAGATCCTCAGCAACATCTTTCACTCCTGCCTCGTTGGCTCTGGGAGCAGAGTTCAAACGTTCCTGCTTTACTCAGCTGTGCTCAGAGATGACCAGGCACCAGAGATGATTCAAATGCACTTTGTGGTAGGAAAATGAGGAGAGACACAATGTGTGTGTCACCCTTGCAAAGCTCACTGAGTGCTGAAGACGCCCAGAAACATCATTCGCACCTGGATCTTCTGCTCTGGGAGCAGAGTTCAAACATTCGTTTCCTACGCTGCTCTGCTCAGGCAGCTCCAGACTCCACCGATGTCGGATTCGAATGCACTTTGAGGTAGGGAAGTAAGGAGTGACAGCAATGTGTGTGTCACCCTTGAAAGCGCACTGTGTGCAGAAGATGCCCAGACACATCTTTCACTCCTGCCTCTTTTCCTGTGGGAGCAGAGTTCACATGTTTATGCTTCACTCTGCTGAGCTCAGCCGACGGCAGGAAACGGAGATGTTGGATTCAAATGCACTTTGAGGTAGGAAAGTGAGGAAAAACAGCAATGTGTGTGTCACCCTTGCAAAGCTCACTGGGTGCTGAAGATGGCGAGAGAGATCTTTCACTCCTGGCTCTTTGGCTGTGGGAGCAGAGTTCAAACTTTCGTGCTTTACTCTGCTGTGCTCAGAGAGCACCAGGCACCGGAGATGTTGGATTCAAACGCACTTTTAGGTAGGAAGGGAGGAGAGACAGCAATGAGTGTGTCACCCTTGCAGTGCTCCCTGTGTGCTGAAGGTGCCCAGCAACATCTTTCACTCCTGCCTCTTTGGTTCTGGGAGCAGAGTTCAAACGTTCGTGCTTTACTCTGATGTGCTCAGCTGGAAATAGGCACCGGAGATATTGAATTCAAATGCACTTTGAGGTAGGGATTGAGGAGAGACAGCAATGTGTGTGTCGCTCTTCAAAGCTCACTCTCTGCTGAAATTGCAAAGCAACATCTTTCATTCCTGCCTCTTTTCCGGTGGGAGCAGAGTTTAAACGTTCGTGCTTTACTCTGCTGTGCTCTGAGAGCACCAGGCACCAAAGATGTTGTATTCAAATGCACTTTGAGGTAGGAAAGTGAGGAGAGACAGCAATGTGTGTGTCACCCTTGCAAAGCTCACTGTGTGCTAAAGATGGCGAGAGAGATCATTCACTCCTGGCTCTTTGGCTGTGGGAGCAGAGTTCAAACGTTCGTGCTTTACTCAGCTGTGCTCAGAGATGACCAGGCACCAGAGATGATTCAAATGCACTTTGAGATAGGAAAGTGAGGAGAGACAGCGATGTGTGTGTCACCCTTGCAAAGCTCACTGAGTGCTGAAGACGCCCAGAAACATCATTCGCACCTGGATCTTCTGCTCTGGGAGCAGAGTTCAAACATTCGTTTCCTACGCTGCTCTGCTCAGGCAGCTCCAGACTCCACGGATGTCGGATTCGAATGCACTTTGAGGTAAGGAAGTAAGGAGTGACAGCAATGTGTGTGTCACCCTTGAAAGGGCACTGTGTGCAGAAGATGCCCAGACACATCTTTCACTCCTGCCTCTTTTCCTGTGGGAGCAGAGTTCACATGTTTATGCTTCACTCTGCTGAGCTCAGCCGACGGCAGGAAACGGAGATGTTGGATTCAAATGCACTTCGAGGTAGGAAAGTGAGGAGAGACAGCAATGTGTGTGTCACCCTTGCAAAGCTCACTGGGTGCTGAAGATGGCGAGAGAGATCTTTCACTCCTGGCTCTTTGGCTGTGGGAGCAGAGTTCAAACGTTCGTGCCTTACTCTGCTGTGCTCAGAGAGCACCAGGCACCAAAGATGTTGGATTCAATCGCACTTTTAGGTAGGAAGGGAGGAGAGACAGCAATGAGTGTGTCACCCTTGCAGTGCTCCCTGTGTGCTGAAGATCCTCAGCAACATCTTTCACTCCTGCCTCTTTGGCTCTGGGAGCAGAGTTCAAACGTTCCTGCTTTACTCAGCTGTGCTCAGAGATGACCAGGCACCAGAGATGATTCAAATGCACTTTGTGGTAGGAAAATGAGGAGAGACAGCAATGTGTGTGTCACCCTTGCAAAGCTCACTGAGTGCTGAAGACGCCCAGAAACATCATTCGCACCTGGATCTTCTGCTCTGGGAGCAGAGTTCAAACATTCGTTTCCTACGCTGCTCTGCTCAGGCAGCTCCAGACTCCACCGATGTCGGATTCGAATGCACTTTGAGGTAGGGAAGTAAGGAGTGACAGCAATGTGTGTGTCACCCTTGAAAGCGCACTGTGTGCAGAAGATGCCCAGACACATCTTTCACTCCTGCCTCTTTTCCTGTGGGAGCAGAGTTCACATGTTTATGCTTCACTCTGCTGAGCTCAGCCGACGGCAGGAAACGGAGATGTTGGATTCAAATGCACTTTGAGGTAGGAAAGTGAGGAAAAACAGCAATGTGTGTGTCACCCTTGCAAAGCTCACTGGGTGCTGAAGATGGCGAGAGAGATCTTTCACTCCTGTCTCTTTGGCTGTGGGAGCAGAGTTCAAACTTTCGTGCTTTACTCTGCTGTGCTCAGAGAGCACCAGGCACCGGAGATGTTGGATTCAAACGCACTTTTAGGTAGGAAGGGAGGAGAGACAGCAATGAGTGTGTCACCCTTGCAGTGCTCCCTGTGTGCTGAAGGTGCCCAGCAACATCTTTCACTCCTGCCTCTTTGGTTCTGGGAGCAGAGTTCAAACGTTCGTGCTTTACTCTGCTGTGCTCAGCCGGAAATAGGCACCGGAGATATTGAATTCAAATGCACTTTGAGGTAGGGATTGAGGAGAGACAGCAATGTGTGTGTCGCTCTTCAAAGCTCACTCTCTGCTGAAATTGCAAAGCAACATCTTTCATTCCTGCCTCTTTTCCGGTGGGAGCAGAGTTTAAACGTTCGTGCTTTACTCTGCTGTGCTCTGAGAGCACCAGGCACCAAAGATGTTGGATTCAAATGCACTTCGAGGTAGGAAAGTGAGGAGAGACAGCAATGTGTGTGTCACCCTTGCAAAGCTCACTGGGTGCTGAAGATGGCGAGAGAGATCTTTCACTCCTGGCTCTTTGGCTGTGGGAGCAGAGTTCAAACGTTCGTGCCTTACTCTGCTGTGCTCAGAGAGCACCAGGCACCAAAGATGTTGGATTCAATCGCACTTTTAGGTAGGAAGGGAGGAGAGACAGCAATGAGTGTGTCACCCTTGCAGTGCTCCCTGTGTGCTGAAGATCCTCAGCAACATCTTTCACTCCTGCCTCGTTGGCTCTGGGAGCAGAGTTCAAACGTTCCTGCTTTACTCAGCTGTGCTCAGAGATGACCAGGCACCAGAGATGATTCAAATGCACTTTGTGGTAGGAAAATGAGGAGAGACACAATGTGTGTGTCACCCTTGCAAAGCTCACTGAGTGCTGAAGACGCCCAGAAACATCATTCGCACCTGGATCTTCTGCTCTGGGAGCAGAGTTCAAACATTCGTTTCCTACGCTGCTCTGCTCAGGCAGCTCCAGACTCCACCGATGTCGGATTCGAATGCACTTTGAGGTAGGGAAGTAAGGAGTGACAGCAATGTGTGTGTCACCCTTGAAAGGGCACTGTGTGCAGAAGATGCCCAGACACATCTTTCACTCCTGCCTCTTTTCCTGTGGGAGCAGAGTTCACATGTTTATGCTTCACTCTGCTGAGCTCAGCCGACGGCAGGAACCGGAGATGTTGGATTCAAATGCACTTTAAGGTAGGAAAGTGAGGAAAAACAGCAATGTGTGTGTCACCCTTGCAAAGCTCACTGGGTGCTGAAGATGGCGAGAGAGATCTTTCACTCCTGGCTCTTTGGCTGTGGGAGCAGAGTTCAAACGTTCGTGCTTTACTCTGCTGTGCTCAGAGAGCACCAGGCACCGGAGATGTTGGATTCAAACGCACTTTTAGGTAGGAAGGGAGGAGAGACAGCAATGAGTGTGTCACCCTTGCAGTGCTCCCTGTGTGCTGAAGATCCTCAGCAACATCTTTCACTCCTACCTCTTTGGCTCTGGGAGCAGAGTTCAAACGTTCGTGCTTTACTCAGCTGTGCTCAGAGATGACCAGGCACCAGAGATGATTCAAATGCACTTTGTGGTAGGAAAATGAGGAGAGACAGCAATGTGTGTGTCACCCTTGCAAAGCTCACTGAGTGCTGAAGACGCCAAGAAATATCATTCGCACCTGGATCTTCTGCTCTGGGAGCAGAGTTCAAACATTCGTTTCCTACGCTGCTCTGCTCAGGCAGCTCCAGACTCCACGGATGTCGGATTCGAATGCACTTTGAGGTAGGGAAGTAAGGAGTGACAGCAATGTGTGTGTCACCCTTGAAAGGGCACTGTGTGCAGAAGATGCCCAGACACATCTTTCACTCCTGCCTCTTTTCCTGTGGGAGCAGAGTTCACATGTATATGCTTCACTCTGCTGAGCTCAGCCGACGGCAGGAAACAGAGATGTTGGATTCAAATGCACTTTGAGGTAGGAAAGTGAGGAAAAACAGCAATGTGTGTGTCACCCTTGCAAAGCTCACTGGGTGCTGAAGATGGCGAGAGAGATCTTTCACTCCTGGCTCTTTGGCTGTGGGAGCAGAGTTCAAACTTTCGTGCTTTACTCTGCTGTGCTCAGAGAGCACCAGGCACCAGAGATGTTGGATTCAAACGCACTTTTAGGTAGGAAGGGAGGAGAGACAGCAATGAGTGTGTCACCCTTGCAGTGCTCCCTGTGTGCTGAAGGTGCCCAGCAACATCTTTCACTCCTGCCTCTTTGGTTCTGGGAGCAGAGTTCAAACGTTCGTGCTTTACTCTGCTGTGCTCAGCCGGAAATAGGCACCGGAGATATTGAATTCAAATGCACTTTGAGGTAGGGATTGAGGAGAGACAGCAATGTGTGTGTCGCTCTTCAAAGCTCACTCTCTGCTGAAATTGCAAAGCAACATCTTTCATTCCTGCCTCTTTTCCGGTGGGAGCAGAGTTTAAACGTTCGTGCTTTACTCTGCTGTGCTCTGAGAGCACCAGGCACCAAAGATGTTGGATTCAAATGCACTTCGAGGTAGGAAAGTGAGGAGAGACAGCAATGTGTGTGTCACCCTTGCAAAGCTCACTGGGTGCTGAAGATGGCGAGAGAGATCTTTCACTCCTGGCTCTTTGGCTGTGGGAGCAGAGTTCAAACGTTCGTGCCTTACTCTGCTGTGCTCAGAGAGCACCAGGCACCAAAGATGTTGGATTCAATCGCACTTTTAGGTAGGAAGGGAGGAGAGACAGCAATGAGTGTGTCACCCTTGCAGTGCTCCCTGTGTGCTGAAGATCCTCAGCAACATCTTTCACTCCTGCCTCGTTGGCTCTGGGAGCAGAGTTCAAACGTTCCTGCTTTACTCAGCTGTGCTCAGAGATGACCAGGCACCAGAGATGATTCAAATGCACTTTGTGGTAGGAAAATGAGGAGAGACAGCAATGTGTGTGTCACCCTTGCAAAGCTCACTGAGTGCTGAAGACGCCCAGAAACATCATTCGCACCTGGATCTTCTGCTCTGGCAGCAGAGTTCAAACATTCGTTTCCTACGCTGCTCTGCTCAGGCAGCTCCAGACTCCACCGATGTCGGATTCGAATGCACTTTGAGGTAGGGAAGTAAGGAGTGACAGCAATGTGTGTGTCACCCTTGAAAGCGCACTGTGTGCAGAAGATGCCCAGACACATCTTTCACTCCTGCCTCTTTTCCTGTGGGAGCAGAGTTCACATGTTTATGCTTCACTCTGCTGAGCTCAGCCGACGGCAGGAAACGGAGATGTTGGATTCAAATGCACTTTGAGGTAGGAAAGTGAGGAAAAACAGCAATGTGTGTGTCACCCTTGCAAAGCTCACTGGGTGCTGAAGATGGCGAGAGAGATCTTTCACTCCTGGCTCTTTGGCTGTGGGAGCAGAGTTCAAACTTTCGTGCTTTACTCTGCTGTGCTCAGAGAGCACCAGGCACCGGAGATGTTGGATTCAAACGCACTTTTAGGTAGGAAGGGAGGAGAGACAGCAATGAGTGTGTCACCCTTGCAGTGCTCCCTGTGTGCTGAAGGTGCCCAGCAACATCTTTCACTCCTGCCTCTTTGGTTCTGGGAGCAGAGTTCAAACGTTCGTGCTTTACTCTGCTGTGCTCAGCCGGAAATAGGCACCGGAGATATTGAATTCAAATGCACTTTGAGGTAGGGATTGAGGAGAGACAGCAATGTGTGTGTCGCTCTTCAAAGCTCACTCTCTGCTGAAATTGCAAAGCAACATCTTTCATTCCTGCCTCTTTTCCGGTGGGAGCAGAGTTTAAACGTTCGTGCTTTACTCTGCTGTGCTCTGAGAGCACCAGGCACCAAAGATGTTGGATTCAAATGCACTTCGAGGTAGGAAAGTGAGGAGAGACAGCAATGTGTGTGTCACCCTTGCAAAGCTCACTGGGTGCTGAAGATGGCGAGAGAGATCTTTCACTCCTGGCTCTTTGGCTGTGGGAGCAGAGTTCAAACGTTCGTGCCTTACTCTGCTGTGCTCAGAGAGCACCAGGCACCAAAGATGTTGGATTCAATCGCACTTTTAGGTAGGAAGGGAGGAGAGACAGCAATGAGTGTGTCACCCTTGCAGTGCTCCCTGTGTGCTGAAGATCCTCAGCAACATCTTTCACTCCTGCCTCGTTGGCTCTGGGAGCAGAGTTCAAACGTTCCTGCTTTACTCAGCTGTGCTCAGAGATGACCAGGCACCAGAGATGATTCAAATGCACTTTGTGGTAGGAAAATGAGGAGAGACAGCAATGTGTGTGTCACCCTTGCAAAGCTCACTGAGTGCTGAAGACGCCCAGAAACATCATTCGCACCTGGATCTTCTGCTCTGGGAGCAGAGTTCAAACATTCGTTTCCTACGCTGCTCTGCTCAGGCAGCTCCAGACTCCACCGATGTCGGATTCGAATGCACTTTGAGGTAGGGAAGTAAGGAGTGACAGCAATGTGTGTGTCACCCTTGAAAGCGCACTGTGTGCAGAAGATGCCCAGACACATCTTTCACTCCTGCCTCTTTTCCTGTGGGAGCAGAGTTCACATGTTTATGCTTCACTCTGCTGAGCTCAGCCGACGGCAGGAAACGGAGATGTTGGATTCAAATGCACTTTGAGGTAGGAAAGTGAGGAAAAACAGCAATGTGTGTGTCACCCTTGCAAAGCTCACTGGGTGCTGAAGATGGCGAGAGAGATCTTTCACTCCTGGCTCTTTGGCTGTGGGAGCAGAGTTCAAACTTTCGTGCTTTACTCTGCTGTGCTCAGAGAGCACCAGGCACCAGAGATGTTGGATTCAAACGCACTTTTAGGTAGGAAGGGAGGAGAGACAGCAATGAGTGTGTCACCCTTGCAGTGCTCCCTGTGTGCTGAAGGTGCCCAGCAACATCTTTCACTCCTGCCTCTTTGGTTCTGGGAGCAGAGTTCAAACGTTCGTGCTTTACTCTGCTGTGCTCAGCCGGAAATAGGCACCGGAGATATTGAATTCAAATGCACTTTGAGGTAGGGATTGAGGAGAGACAGCAATGTGTGTGTCGCTCTTCAAAGCTCACTCTCTGCTGAAATTGCAAAGCAACATCTTTCATTCCTGCCTCTTTTCCGGTGGGAGCAGAGTTTAAACGTTCGTGCTTTACTCTGCTGTGCTCTGAGAGCACCAGGCACCAAAGATGTTGGATTCAAATGCACTTCGAGGTAGGAAAGTGAGGAGAGACAGCAATGTGTGTGTCACCCTTGCAAAGCTCACTGGGTGCTGAAGATGGCGAGAGAGATCTTTCACTCCTGGCTCTTTGGCTGTGGGAGCAGAGTTCAAACGTTCGTGCCTTACTCTGCTGTGCTCAGAGAGCACCAGGCACCAAAGATGTTGGATTCAATCGCACTTTTAGGTAGGAAGGGAGGAGAGACAGCAATGAGTGTGTCACCCTTGCAGTGCTCCCTGTGTGCTGAAGATCCTCAGCAACATCTTTCACTCCTGCCTCTTTGGCTCTGGGAGCAGAGTTCAAACGTTCCTGCTTTACTCAGCTGTGCTCAGAGATGACCAGGCACCAGAGATGATTCAAATGCACTTTGTGGTAGGAAAATGAGGAGAGACAGCAATGTGTGTGTCACCCTTGCAAAGCTCACTGAGTGCTGAAGACGCCCAGAAACATCATTCGCACCTGGATCTTCTGCTCTGGGAGCAGAGTTCAAACATTCGTTTCCTACGCTGCTCTGCTCAGGCAGCTCCAGACTCCACCGATGTCGGATTCGAATGCACTTTGAGGTAGGGAAGTAAGGAGTGACAGCAATGTGTGTGTCACCCTTGAAAGCGCACTGTGTGCAGAAGATGCCCAGACACATCTTTCACTCCTGCCTCTTTTCCTGTGGGAGCAGAGTTCACATGTTTATGCTTCACTCTGCTGAGCTCAGCCGACGGCAGGAAACGGAGATGTTGGATTCAAATGCACTTCGAGGTAGGAAAGTGAGGAGAGACAGCAATGTGTGTGTCACCCTTGCAAAGCTCACTGGGTGCTGAAGATGGCGAGAGAGATCTTTCACTCCTGGCTCTTTGGCTGTGGGAGCAGAGTTCAAACGTTCGTGCCTTACTCTGCTGTGCTCAGAGAGCACCAGGCACCAAAGATGTTGGATTCAATCGCACTTTTAGGTAGGAAGGGAGGAGAGACAGCAATGAGTGTGTCACCCTTGCAGTGCTCCCTGTGTGCTGAAGATCCTCAGCAACATCTTTCACTCCTGCCTCTTTGGCTCTGGGAGCAGAGTTCAAACGTTCCTGCTTTACTCAGCTGTGCTCAGAGATGTCCAGGCACCAGAGATGATTCAAATGCACTTTGTGGTAGGAAAATGAGGAGAGACAGCAATGTGTGTGTCACCCTTGCAAAGCTCACTGAGTGCTGAAGACGCCCAGAAACATCATTCGCACCTGGATCTTCTGCTCTGGGAGCAGAGTTCAAACATTCGTTTCCTACGCTGCTCTGCTCAGGCAGCTCCAGACTCCACCGATGTCGGATTCGAATGCACTTTGAGGTAGGGAAGTAAGGAGTGACAGCAATGTGTGTGTCACCCTTGAAAGCGCACTGTGTGCAGAAGATGCCCAGACACATCTTTCACTCCTGCCTCTTTTCCTGTGGGAGCAGAGTTCACATGTTTATGCTTCACTCTGCTGAGCTCAGCCGACGGCAGGAAACGGAGATGTTGGATTCAAATGCACTTCGAGGTAGGAAAGTGAGGAGAGACAGCAATGTGTGTGTCACCCTTGCAAAGCTCACTGGGTGCTGAAGATGGCGAGAGAGATCTTTCACTCCTGGCTCTTTGGCTGTGGGAGCAGAGTTCAAACGTTCGTGCCTTACTCTGCTGTGCTCAGAGAGCACCAGGCACCAAAGATGTTGGATTCAATCGCACTTTTAGGTAGGAAGGGAGGAGAGACAGCAATGAGTGTGTCACCCTTGCAGTGCTCCCTGTGTGCTGAAGATCCTCAGCAACATCTTTCACTCCTGCCTCTTTGGCTCTGGGAGCAGAGTTCAAACGTTCCTGCTTTACTCAGCTGTGCTCAGAGATGACCAGGCACCAGAGATGATTCAAATGCACTTTGTGGTAGGAAAATGAGGAGAGACAGCAATGTGTGTGTCACCCTTGCAAAGCTCACTGAGTGCTGAAGACGCCCAGAAACATCATTCGCACCTGGATCTTCTGCTCTGGGAGCAGAGTTCAAACATTCGTTTCCTACGCTGCTCTGCTCAGGCAGCTCCAGACTCCACCGATGTCGGATTCGAATGCACTTTGAGGTAGGGAAGTAAGGAGTGACAGCAATGTGTGTGTCACCCTTGAAAGCGCACTGTGTGCAGAAGATGCCCAGACACATCTTTCACTCCTGCCTCTTTTCCTGTGGGAGCAGAGTTCACATGTTTATGCTTCACTCTGCTGAGCTCAGCCGACGGCAGGAAACGGAGATGTTGGATTCAAATGCACTTTGAGGTAGGAAAGTGAGGAAAAACAGCAATGTGTGTGTCACCCTTGCAAAGCTCACTGGGTGCTGAAGATGGCGAGAGAGATCTTTCACTCCTGGCTCTTTGGCTGTGGGAGCAGAGTTCAAACTTTCGTGCTTTACTCTGCTGTGCTCAGAGAGCACCAGGCACCGGAGATGTTGGATTCAAACGCACTTTTAGGTAGGAAGGGAGGAGAGACAGCAATGAGTGTGTCACCCTTGCAGTGCTCCCTGTGTGCTGAAGGTGCCCAGCAACATCTTTCACTCCTGCCTCTTTGGTTCTGGGAGCAGAGTTCAAACGTTCGTGCTTTACTCTGCTGTGCTCAGCCGGAAATAGGCACCGGAGATATTGAATTCAAATGCACTTTGAGGTAGGGATTGAGGAGAGACAGCAATGTGTGTGTCGCTCTTCAAAGCTCACTCTCTGCTGAAATTGCAAAGCAACATCTTTCATTCCTGCCTCTTTTCCGGTGGGAGCAGAGTTTAAACGTTCGTGCTTTACTCTGCTGTGCTCTGAGAGCACCAGGCACCAAAGATGTTGGATTCAAATGCACTTCGAGGTAGGAAAGTGAGGAGAGACAGCAATGTGTGTGTCACCCTTGCAAAGCTCACTGGGTGCTGAAGATGGCGAGAGAGATCTTTCACTCCTGGCTCTTTGGCTGTGGGAGCAGAGTTCAAACGTTCGTGCCTTACTCTGCTGTGCTCAGAGAGCACCAGGCACCAAAGATGTTGGATTCAATCGCACTTTTAGGTAGGAAGGGAGGAGAGACAGCAATGAGTGTGTCACCCTTGCAGTGCTCCCTGTGTGCTGAAGATCCTCAGCAACATCTTTCACTCCTGCCTCTTTGGCTCTGGGAGCAGAGTTCAAACGTTCCTGCTTTACTCAGCTGTGCTCAGAGATGACCAGGCACCAGAGATGATTCAAATGCACTTTGTGGTAGGAAAATGAGGAGAGACAGCAATGTGTGTGTCACCCTTGCAAAGCTCACTGAGTGCTGAAGACGCCCAGAAACATCATTCGCACCTGGATCTTCTGCTCTGGGAGCAGAGTTCAAACATTCGTTTCCTACGCTGCTCTGCTCAGGCAGCTCCAGACTCCACCGATGTCGGATTCGAATGCACTTTGAGGTAGGGAAGTAAGGAGTGACAGCAATGTGTGTGTCACCCTTGAAAGCGCACTGTGTGCAGAAGATGCCCAGACACATCTTTCACTCCTGCCTCTTTTCCTGTGGGAGCAGAGTTCACATGTTTATGCTTCACTCTGCTGAGCTCAGCCGACGGCAGGAAACGGAGATGTTGGATTCAAATGCACTTCGAGGTAGGAAAGTGAGGAGAGACAGCAATGTGTGTGTCACCCTTGCAAAGCTCACTGGGTGCTGAAGATGGCGAGAGAGATCTTTCACTCCTGGCTCTTTGGCTGTGGGAGCAGAGTTCAAACGTTCGTGCCTTACTCTGCTGTGCTCAGAGAGCACCAGGCACCAAAGATGTTGGATTCAATCGCACTTTTAGGTAGGAAGGGAGGAGAGACAGCAATGAGTGTGTCACCCTTGCAGTGCTCCCTGTGTGCTGAAGATCCTCAGCAACATCTTTCACTCCTGCCTCGTTGGCTCTGGGAGCAGAGTTCAAACGTTCCTGCTTTACTCAGCTGTGCTCAGAGATGACCAGGCACCAGAGATGATTCAAATGCACTTTGTGGTAGGAAAATGAGGAGAGACAGCAATGTGTGTGTCACCCTTGCAAAGCTCACTGAGTGCTGAAGACGCCCAGAAACATCATTCGCACCTGGATCTTCTGCTCTGGCAGCAGAGTTCAAACATTCGTTTCCTACGCTGCTCTGCTCAGGCAGCTCCAGACTCCACCGATGTCGGATTCGAATGCACTTTGAGGTAGGGAAGTAAGGAGTGACAGCAATGTGTGTGTCACCCTTGAAAGCGCACTGTGTGCAGAAGATGCCCAGACACATCTTTCACTCCTGCCTCTTTTCCTGTGGGAGCAGAGTTCACATGTTTATGCTTCACTCTGCTGAGCTCAGCCGACGGCAGGAAACGGAGATGTTGGATTCAAATGCACTTTGAGGTAGGAAAGTGAGGAAAAACAGCAATGTGTGTGTCACCCTTGCAAAGCTCACTGGGTGCTGAAGATGGCGAGAGAGATCTTTCACTCCTGTCTCTTTGGCTGTGGGAGCAGAGTTCAAACTTTCGTGCTTTACTCTGCTGTGCTCAGAGAGCACCAGGCACCGGAGATGTTGGATTCAAACGCACTTTTAGGTAGGAAGGGAGGAGAGACAGCAATGAGTGTGTCACCCTTGCAGTGCTCCCTGTGTGCTGAAGGTGCCCAGCAACATCTTTCACTCCTGCCTCTTTGGTTCTGGGAGCAGAGTTCAAACGTTCGTGCTTTACTCTTCTGTGCTCAGCCGGAAATAGGCACCGGAGATATTGAATTCAAATGCACTTTGAGGTAGGGATTGAGGAGAGACAGCAATGTGTGTGTCGCTCTTCAAAGCTCACTCTCTGCTGAAATTGCAAAGCAACATCTTTCATTCCTGCCTCTTTTCCGGTGGGAGCAGAGTTTAAACGTTCGTGCTTTACTCTGCTGTGCTCTGAGAGCACCAGGCACCAAAGATGTTGGATTCAAATGCACTTCGAGGTAGGAAAGTGAGGAGAGACAGCAATGTGTGTGTCACCCTTGCAAAGCTCACTGGGTGCTGAAGATGGCGAGAGAGATCTTTCACTCCTGGCTCTTTGGCTGTGGGAGCAGAGTTCAAACGTTCGTGCCTTACTCTGCTGTGCTCAGAGAGCACCAGGCACCAAAGATGTTGGATTCAATCGCACTTTTAGGTAGGAAGGGAGGAGAGACAGCAATGAGTGTGTCACCCTTGCAGTGCTCCCTGTGTGCTGAAGATCCTCAGCAACATCTTTCACTCCTGCCTCGTTGGCTCTGGGAGCAGAGTTCAAACGTTCCTGCTTTACTCAGCTGTGCTCAGAGATGACCAGGCACCAGAGATGATTCAAATGCACTTTGTGGTAGGAAAATGAGGAGAGACAGCAATGTGTGTGTCACCCTTGCAAAGCTCACTGAGTGCTGAAGACGCCCAGAAACATCATTCGCACCTGGATCTTCTGCTCTGGGAGCAGAGTTCAAACATTCGTTTCCTACGCTGCTCTGCTCAGGCAGCTCCAGACTCCACCGATGTCGGATTCGAATGCACTTTGAGGTAGGGAAGTAAGGAGTGACAGCAATGTGTGTGTCACCCTTGAAAGCGCACTGTGTGCAGAAGATGCCCAGACACATCTTTCACTCCTGCCTCTTTTCCTGTGGGAGCAGAGTTCACATGTTTATGCTTCACTCTGCTGAGCTCAGCCGACGGCAGGAAACGGAGATGTTGGATTCAAATGCACTTTGAGGTAGGAAAGTGAGGAAAAACAGCAATGTGTGTGTCACCCTTGCAAAGCTCACTGGGTGCTGAAGATGGCGAGAGAGATCTTTCACTCCTGGCTCTTTGGCTGTGGGAGCAGAGTTCAAACTTTCGTGCTTTACTCTGCTGTGCTCAGAGAGCACCAGGCACCGGAGATGTTGGATTCAAACGCACTTTTAGGTAGGAAGGGAGGAGAGACAGCAATGAGTGTGTCACCCTTGCAGTGCTCCCTGTGTGCTGAAGGTGCCCAGCAACATCTTTCACTCCTGCCTCTTTGGTTCTGGGAGCAGAGTTCAAACGTTCGTGCTTTACTCTGCTGTGCTCAGCCGGAAATAGGCACCGGAGATATTGAATTCAAATGCACTTTGAGGTAGGGATTGAGGAGAGACAGCAATGTGTGTGTCGCTCTTCAAAGCTCACTCTCTGCTGAAATTGCAAAGCAACATCTTTCATTCCTGCCTCTTTTCCGGTGGGAGCAGAGTTTAAACGTTCGTGCTTTACTCTGCTGTGCTCTGAGAGCACCAGGCACCAAAGATGTTGGATTCAAATGCACTTCGAGGTAGGAAAGTGAGGAGAGACAGCAATGTGTGTGTCACCCTTGCAAAGCTCACTGGGTGCTGAAGATGGCGAGAGAGATCTTTCACTCCTGGCTCTTTGGCTGTGGGAGCAGAGTTCAAACGTTCGTGCCTTACTCTGCTGTGCTCAGAGAGCACCAGGCACCAAAGATGTTGGATTCAATCGCACTTTTAGGTAGGAAGGGAGGAGAGACAGCAATGAGTGTGTCACCCTTGCAGTGCTCCCTGTGTGCTGAAGATCCTCAGCAACATCTTTCACTCCTGCCTCGTTGGCTCTGGGAGCAGAGTTCAAACGTTCCTGCTTTACTCAGCTGTGCTCAGAGATGACCAGGCACCAGAGATGATTCAAATGCACTTTGTGGTAGGAAAATGAGGAGAGACAGCAATGTGTGTGTCACCCTTGCAAAGCTCACTGAGTGCTGAAGACGCCCAGAAACATCATTCGCACCTGGATCTTCTGCTCTGGCAGCAGAGTTCAAACATTCGTTTCCTACGCTGCTCTGCTCAGGCAGCTCCAGACTCCACCGATGTCGGATTCGAATGCACTTTGAGGTAGGGAAGTAAGGAGTGACAGCAATGTGTGTGTCACCCTTGAAAGCGCACTGTGTGCAGAAGATGCCCAGACACATCTTTCACTCCTGCCTCTTTTCCTGTGGGAGCAGAGTTCACATGTTTATGCTTCACTCTGCTGAGCTCAGCCGACGGCAGGAAACGGAGATGTTGGATTCAAATGCACTTTGAGGTAGGAAAGTGAGGAAAAACAGCAATGTGTGTGTCACCCTTGCAAAGCTCACTGGGTGCTGAAGATGGCGAGAGAGATCTTTCACTCCTGGCTCTTTGGCTGTGGGAGCAGAGTTCAAACTTTCGTGCTTTACTCTGCTGTGCTCAGAGAGCACCAGGCACCGGAGATGTTGGATTCAAACGCACTTTTAGGTAGGAAGGGAGGAGAGACAGCAATGAGTGTGTCACCCTTGCAGTGCTCCCTGTGTGCTGAAGGTGCCCAGCAACATCTTTCACTCCTGCCTCTTTGGTTCTGGGAGCAGAGTTCAAACGTTCGTGCTTTACTCTGCTGTGCTCAGCCGGAAATAGGCACCGGAGATATTGAATTCAAATGCACTTTGAGGTAGGGATTGAGGAGAGACAGCAATGTGTGTGTCGCTCTTCAAAGCTCACTCTCTGCTGAAATTGCAAAGCAACATCTTTCATTCCTGCCTCTTTTCCGGTGGGAGCAGAGTTTAAACGTTCGTGCTTTACTCTGCTGTGCTCTGAGAGCACCAGGCACCAAAGATGTTGGATTCAAATGCACTTCGAGGTAGGAAAGTGAGGAGAGACAGCAATGTGTGTGTCACCCTTGCAAAGCTCACTGGGTGCTGAAGATGGCGAGAGAGATCTTTCACTCCTGGCTCTTTGGCTGTGGGAGCAGAGTTCAAACGTTCGTGCCTTACTCTGCTGTGCTCAGAGAGCACCAGGCACCAAAGATGTTGGATTCAATCGCACTTTTAGGTAGGAAGGGAGGAGAGACAGCAATGAGTGTGTCACCCTTGCAGTGCTCCCTGTGTGCTGAAGATCCTCAGCAACATCTTTCACTCCTGCCTCGTTGGCTCTGGGAGCAGAGTTCAAACGTTCCTGCTTTACTCAGCTGTGCTCAGAGATGACCAGGCACCAGAGATGATTCAAATGCACTTTGTGGTAGGAAAATGAGGAGAGACAGCAATGTGTGTGTCACCCTTGCAAAGCTCACTGAGTGCTGAAGACGCCCAGAAACATCATTCGCACCTGGATCTTCTGCTCTGGGAGCAGAGTTCAAACATTCGTTTCCTACGCTGCTCTGCTCAGGCAGCTCCAGACTCCACCGATGTCGGATTCGAATGCACTTTGAGGTAGGGAAGTAAGGAGTGACAGCAATGTGTGTGTCACCCTTGAAAGCGCACTGTGTGCAGAAGATGCCCAGACACATCTTTCACTCCTGCCTCTTTTCCTGTGGGAGCAGAGTTCACATGTTTATGCTTCACTCTGCTGAGCTCAGCCGACGGCAGGAAACGGAGATGTTGGATTCAAATGCACTTCGAGGTAGGAAAGTGAGGAGAGACAGCAATGTGTGTGTCACCCTTGCAAAGCTCACTGGGTGCTGAAGATGGCGAGAGAGATCTTTCACTCCTGGCTCTTTGGCTGTGGGAGCAGAGTTCAAACGTTCGTGCCTTACTCTGCTGTGCTCAGAGAGCACCAGGCACCAAAGATGTTGGATTCAATCGCACTTTTAGGTAGGAAGGGAGGAGAGACAGCAATGAGTGTGTCACCCTTGCAGTGCTCCCTGTGTGCTGAAGATCCTCAGCAACATCTTTCACTCCTGCCTCTTTGGCTCTGGGAGCAGAGTTCAAACGTTCCTGCTTTACTCAGCTGTGCTCAGAGATGACCAGGCACCAGAGATGATTCAAATGCACTTTGTGGTAGGAAAATGAGGAGAGACAGCAATGTGTGTGTCACCCTTGCAAAGCTCACTGAGTGCTGAAGACGCCCAGAAACATCATTCGCACCTGGATCTTCTGCTCTGGGAGCAGAGTTCAAACATTCGTTTCCTACGCTGCTCTGCTCAGGCAGCTCCAGACTCCACCGATGTCGGATTCGAATGCACTTTGAGGTAGGGAAGTAAGGAGTGACAGCAATGTGTGTGTCACCCTTGAAAGCGCACTGTGTGCAGAAGATGCCCAGACACATCTTTCACTCCTGCCTCTTTTCCTGTGGGAGCAGAGTTCACATGTTTATGCTTCACTCTGCTGAGCTCAGCCGACGGCAGGAAACGGAGATGTTGGATTCAAATGCACTTTGAGGTAGGAAAGTGAGGAAAAACAGCAATGTGTGTGTCACCCTTGCAAAGCTCACTGGGTGCTGAAGATGGCGAGAGAGATCTTTCACTCCTGGCTCTTTGGCTGTGGGAGCAGAGTTCAAACGTTCGTGCTTTACTCTGCTGTGCTCAGAGAGCACCAGGCACCGGAGATGTTGGATTCAAACGCACTTTTAGGTAGGAAGGGAGGAGAGACAGCAATGAGTGTGTCACCCTTGCAGTGCTCCCTGTGTGCTGAAGGTGCCCAGCAACATCTTTCACTCCTGCCTCTTTGGTTCTGGGAGCAGAGTTCAAACGTTCGTGCTTTACTCTGCTGTGCTCAGCCGGAAATAGGCACCGGAGATATTGAATTCAAATGCACTTTGAGGTAGGGATTGAGGAGAGACAGCAATGTGTGTGTCGCTCTTCAAAGCTCACTCTCTGCTGAAATTGCAAAGCAACATCTTTCATTCCTGCCTCTTTTCCGGTGGGAGCAGAGTTTAAACGTTCGTGCTTTACTCTGCTGTGCTCTGAGAGCACCAGGCACCAAAGATGTTGGATTCAAATGCACTTCGAGGTAGGAAAGTGAGGAGAGACAGCAATGTGTGTGTCACCCTTGCAAAGCTCACTGGGTGCTGAAGATGGCGAGAGAGATCTTTCACTCCTGGCTCTTTGGCTGTGGGAGCAGAGTTCAAACGTTCGTGCCTTACTCTGCTGTGCTCAGAGAGCACCAGGCACCAAAGATGTTGGATTCAATCGCACTTTTAGGTAGGAAGGGAGGAGAGACAGCAATGAGTGTGTCACCCTTGCAGTGCTCCCTGTGTGCTGAAGATCCTCAGCAACATCTTTCACTCCTGCCTCGTTGGCTCTGGGAGCAGAGTTCAAACGTTCCTGCTTTACTCAGCTGTGCTCAGAGATGACCAGGCACCAGAGATGATTCAAATGCACTTTGTGGTAGGAAAATGAGGAGAGACAGCAATGTGTGTGTCACCCTTGCAAAGCTCACTGAGTGCTGAAGACGCCCAGAAACATCATTCGCACCTGGATCTTCTGCTCTGGCAGCAGAGTTCAAACATTCGTTTCCTACGCTGCTCTGCTCAGGCAGCTCCAGACTCCACCGATGTCGGATTCGAATGCACTTTGAGGTAGGGAAGTAAGGAGTGACAGCAATGTGTGTGTCACCCTTGAAAGCGCACTGTGTGCAGAAGATGCCCAGACACATCTTTCACTCCTGCCTCTTTTCCTGTGGGAGCAGAGTTCACATGTTTATGCTTCACTCTGCTGAGCTCAGCCGACGGCAGGAAACGGAGATGTTGGATTCAAATGCACTTTGAGGTAGGAAAGTGAGGAAAAACAGCAATGTGTGTGTCACCCTTGCAAAGCTCACTGGGTGCTGAAGATGGCGAGAGAGATCTTTCACTCCTGGCTCTTTGGCTGTGGGAGCAGAGTTCAAACTTTCGTGCTTTACTCTGCTGTGCTCAGAGAGCACCAGGCACCGGAGATGTTGGATTCAAACGCACTTTTAGGTAGGAAGGGAGGAGAGACAGCAATGAGTGTGTCACCCTTGCAGTGCTCCCTGTGTGCTGAAGGTGCCCAGCAACATCTTTCACTCCTGCCTCTTTGGTTCTGGGAGCAGAGTTCAAACGTTCGTGCTTTACTCTGCTGTGCTCAGCTGGAAATAGGCACCGGAGATATTGAATTCAAATGCACTTTGAGGTAGGGATTGAGGAGAGACAGCAATGTGTGTGTCGCTCTTCAAAGCTCACTCTCTGCTGAAATTGCAAAGCAACATCTTTCATTCCTGCCTCTTTTCCGGTGGGAGCAGAGTTTAAACGTTCGTGCTTTACTCTGCTGTGCTCTGAGAGCACCAGGCACCAAAGATGTTGGATTCAAATGCACTTCGAGGTAGGAAAGTGAGGAAAAACAGCAATGTGTGTGTCACCCTTGCAAAGCTCACTGGGTGCTGAAGATGGCGAGAGAGATCTTTCACTCCTGGCTCTTTGGCTGTGGGAGCAGAGTTCAAACGTTCGTGCCTTACTCTGCTGTGCTCAGAGAGCACCAGGCACCAAAGATGTTGGATTCAATCGCACTTTTAGGTAGGAAGGGAGGAGAGACAGCAATGAGTGTGTCACCCTTGCAGTGCTCCCTGTGTGCTGAAGATCCTCAGCAACATCTTTCACTCCTGCCTCGTTGGCTCTGGGAGCAGAGTTCAAACGTTCCTGCTTTACTCAGCTGTGCTCAGAGATGACCAGGCACCAGAGATGATTCAAATGCACTTTGTGGTAGGAAAATGAGGAGAGACAGCAATGTGTGTGTCACCCTTGCAAAGCTCACTGAGTGCTGAAGACGCCCAGAAACATCATTCGCACCTGGATCTTCTGCTCTGGGAGCAGAGTTCAAACATTCGTTTCCTACGCTGCTCTGCTCAGGCAGCTCCAGACTCCACCGATGTCGGATTCGAATGCACTTTGAGGTAGGGAAGTAAGGAGTGACAGCAATGTGTGTGTCACCCTTGAAAGCGCACTGTGTGCAGAAGATGCCCAGACACATCTTTCACTCCTGCCTCTTTTCCTGTGGGAGCAGAGTTCACATGTTTATGCTTCACTCTGCTGAGCTCAGCCGACGGCAGGAAACGGAGATGTTGGATTCAAATGCACTTTGAGGTAGGAAAGTGAGGAAAAACAGCAGTGTGTGTCACCCTTGCAAAGCTCACTGGGTGCTGAAGATGGCGAGAGAGATCTTTCACTCCTGGCTCTTTGGCTGTGGGAGCAGAGTTCAAACTTTCGTGCTTTACTCTGCTGTGCTCAGAGAGCACCAGGCACCGGAGATGTTGGATTCAAACGGACTTTTAGGTAGGAAGGGAGGAGAGACAGCAATGAGTGTGTCACCCTTGCAGTGCTCCCTGTGTGCTGAAGGTGCCCAGCAACATCTTTCACTCCTGCCTCTTTGGTTCTGGGAGCAGAGTTCAAACGTTCGTGCTTTACTCTGCTGTGCTCAGCCGGAAATAGGCACCGGAGATATTGAATTCAAATGCACTTTGAGGTAGGGATTGAGGAGAGACAGCAATGTGTGTGTCGCTCTTCAAAGCTCACTCTCTGCTGAAATTGCAAAGCAACATCTTTCATTCCTGCCTCTTTTCCGGTGGGAGCAGAGTTTAAACGTTCGTGCTTTACTCTGCTGTGCTCTGAGAGCACCAGGCACCAAAGATGTTGGATTCAAATGCACTTCGAGGTAGGAAAGTGAGGAGAGACAGCAATGTGTGTGTCACCCTTGCAAAGCTCACTGGGTGCTGAAGATGGCGAGAGAGATCTTTCACTCCTGGCTCTTTGGCTGTGGGAGCAGAGTTCAAACGTTCGTGCCTTACTCTGCTGTGCTCAGAGAGCACCAGGCACCAAAGATGTTGGATTCAATCGCACTTTTAGGTAGGAAGGGAGGAGAGACAGCAATGAGTGTGTCACCCTTGCAGTGCTCCCTGTGTGCTGAAGATCCTCAGCAACATCTTTCACTCCTGCCTCGTTGGCTCTGGGAGCAGAGTTCAAACGTTCCTGCTTTACTCAGCTGTGCTCAGAGATGACCAGGCACCAGAGATGATTCAAATGCACTTTGTGGTAGGAAAATGAGGAGAGACAGCAATGTGTGTGTCACCCTTGCAAAGCTCACTGGGTGCTGAAGATGGCGAGAGAGATCTTTCACTCCTGGCTCTTTGGCTGTGGGAGCAGAGTTCAAACTTTCGTGCTTTACTCTGCTGTGCTCAGAGAGCACCAGGCACCGGAGATGTTGGATTCAAACGGACTTTTAGGTAGGAAGGGAGGAGAGACAGCAATGAGTGTGTCACCCTTGCAGTGCTCCCTGTGTGCTGAAGGTGCCCAGCAACATCTTTCACTCCTGCCTCTTTGGTTCTGGGAGCAGAGTTCAAACGTTCGTGCTTTACTCTGCTGTGCTCAGCCGGAAATAGGCACCGGAGATATTGAATTCAAATGCACTTTGAGGTAGGGATTGAGGAGAGACAGCAATGTGTGTGTCGCTCTTCAAAGCTCACTCTCTGCTGAAATTGCAAAGCAACATCTTTCATTCCTGCCTCTTTTCCGGTGGGAGCAGAGTTTAAACGTTCGTGCTTTACTCTGCTGTGCTCTGAGAGCACCAGGCACCAAAGATGTTGGATTCAAACGCACTTTTAGGTAGGAAGGGAGGAGAGACAGCAATGTGTGTGTCACCCTTGCAAAGCTCACTGGGTGCTGAAGATGGCGAGAGAGATCTTTCACTCCTGGCTCTTTGGCTGTGGGAGCAGAGTTCAAACGTTCGTGCCTTACTCTGCTGTGCTCAGAGAGCACCAGGCACCAAAGATGTTGGATTCAATCGCACTTTTAGGTAGGAAGGGAGGAGAGACAGCAATGAGTGTGTCACCCTTGCAGTGCTCCCTGTGTGCTGAAGATCCTCAGCAACATCTTTCACTCCTGCCTCGTTGGCTCTGGGAGCAGAGTTCAAACGTTCCTGCTTTACTCAGCTGTGCTCAGAGATGACCAGGCACCAGAGATGATTCAAATGCACTTTGTGGTAGGAAAATGAGGAGAGACAGCAATGTGTGTGTCACCCTTGCAAAGCTCACTGAGTGCTGAAGACGCCCAGAAACATCATTCGCACCTGGATCTTCTGCTCTGGGAGCAGAGTTCAAACATTCGTTTCCTACGCTGCTCTGCTCAGGCAGCTCCAGACTCCACCGATGTCGGATTCGAATGCACTTTGAGGTAGGGAAGTAAGGAGTGACAGCAATGTGTGTGTCACCCTTGAAAGCGCACTGTGTGCAGAAGATGCCCAGACACATCTTTCACTCCTGCCTCTTTTCCTGTGGGAGCAGAGTTCACATGTTTATGCTTCACTCTGCTGAGCTCAGCCGACGGCAGGAAACGGAGATGTTGGATTCAAATGCACTTTGAGGTAGGAAAGTGAGGAAAAACAGCAGTGTGTGTCACCCTTGCAAAGCTCACTGGGTGCTGAAGATGGCGAGAGAGATCTTTCACTCCTGGCTCTTTGGCTGTGGGAGCAGAGTTCAAACTTTCGTGCTTTACTCTGCTGTGCTCAGAGAGCACCAGGCACCGGAGATGTTGGATTCAAACGGACTTTTAGGTAGGAAGGGAGGAGAGACAGCAATGAGTGTGTCACCCTTGCAGTGCTCCCTGTGTGCTGAAGGTGCCCAGCAACATCTTTCACTCCTGCCTCTTTGGTTCTGGGAGCAGAGTTCAAACGTTCGTGCTTTACTCTGCTGTGCTCAGCCGGAAATAGGCACCGGAGATATTGAATTCAAATGCACTTTGAGGTAGGGATTGAGGAGAGACAGCAATGTGTGTGTCGCTCTTCAAAGCTCACTCTCTGCTGAAATTGCAAAGCAACATCTTTCATTCCTGCCTCTTTTCCGGTGGGAGCAGAGTTTAAACGTTCGTGCTTTACTCTGCTGTGCTCTGAGAGCACCAGGCACCAAAGATGTTGGATTCAAATGCACTTCGAGGTAGGAAAGTGAGGAGAGACAGCAATGTGTGTGTCACCCTTGCAAAGCTCACTGGGTGCTGAAGATGGCGAGAGAGATCTTTCACTCCTGGCTCTTTGGCTGTGGGAGCAGAGTTCAAACGTTCGTGCCTTACTCTGCTGTGCTCAGAGAGCACCAGGCACCAAAGATGTTGGATTCAATCGCACTTTTAGGTAGGAAGGGAGGAGAGACAGCAATGAGTGTGTCACCCTTGCAGTGCTCCCTGTGTGCTGAAGATCCTCAGCAACATCTTTCACTCCTGCCTCGTTGGCTCTGGGAGCAGAGTTCAAACGTTCCTGCTTTACTCAGCTGTGCTCAGAGATGACCAGGCACCAGAGATGATTCAAATGCACTTTGTGGTAGGAAAATGAGGAGAGACAGCAATGTGTGTGTCACCCTTGCAAAGCTCACTGGGTGCTGAAGATGGCGAGAGAGATCTTTCACTCCTGGCTCTTTGGCTGTGGGAGCAGAGTTCAAACTTTCGTGCTTTACTCTGCTGTGCTCAGAGAGCACCAGGCACCGGAGATGTTGGATTCAAACGGACTTTTAGGTAGGAAGGGAGGAGAGACAGCAATGAGTGTGTCACCCTTGCAGTGCTCCCTGTGTGCTGAAGGTGCCCAGCAACATCTTTCACTCCTGCCTCTTTGGTTCTGGGAGCAGAGTTCAAACGTTCGTGCTTTACTCTGCTGTGCTCAGCCGGAAATAGGCACCGGAGATATTGAATTCAAATGCACTTTGAGGTAGGGATTGAGGAGAGACAGCAATGTGTGTGTCGCTCTTCAAAGCTCACTCTCTGCTGAAATTGCAAAGCAACATCTTTCATTCCTGCCTCTTTTCCGGTGGGAGCAGAGTTTAAACGTTCGTGCTTTACTCTGCTGTGCTCTGAGAGCACCAGGCACCAAAGATGTTGGATTCAAACGCACTTTTAGGTAGGAAGGGAGGAGAGACAGCAATGTGTGTGTCACCCTTGCAAAGCTCACTGGGTGCTGAAGATGGCGAGAGAGATCTTTCACTCCTGGCTCTTTGGCTGTGGGAGCAGAGTTCAAACGTTCGTGCCTTACTCTGCTGTGCTCAGAGAGCACCAGGCACCAAAGATGTTGGATTCAATCGCACTTTTAGGTAGGAAGGGAGGAGAGACAGCAATGAGTGTGTCACCCTTGCAGTGCTCCCTGTGTGCTGAAGATCCTCAGCAACATCTTTCACTCCTGCCTCTTTGGCTCTGGGAGCAGAGTTCAAACGTTCCTGCTTTACTCAGCTGTGCTCAGAGATGACCAGGCACCAGAGATGATTCAAATGCACTTTGTGGTAGGAAAATGAGGAGAGACAGCAATGTGTGTGTCACCCTTGCAAAGCTCACTGGGTGCTGAAGATGGCGAGAGAGATCTTTCACTCCTGGCTCTTTGGCTGTGGGAGCAGAGTTCAAACTTTCGTGCTTTACTCTGCTGTGCTCAGAGAGCACCAGGCACCGGAGATGTTGGATTCAAACGCACTTTTAGGTAGGAAGGGAGGAGAGACAGCAATGAGTGTGTCACCCTTGCAGTGCTCCCTGTGTGCTGAAGGTGCCCAGCAACATCTTTCACTCCTGCCTCTTTGGTTCTGGGAGCAGAGTTCAAACGTTCGTGCTTTACTCTGCTGTGCTCAGCCGGAAATAGGCACCGGAGATATTGAATTCAAATGCACTTTGAGGTAGGGATTGAGGAGAGACAGCAATGTGTGTGTCGCTCTTCAAAGCTCACTCTCTGCTGAAATTGCAAAGCAACATCTTTCATTCCTGCCTCTTTTCCGGTGGGAGCAGAGTTTAAACGTTCGTGCTTTACTCTGCTGTGCTCTGAGAGCACCAGGCACCAAAGATGTTGGATTCAAATGCACTTCGAGGTAGGAAAGTGAGGAGAGACAGCAATGTGTGTGTCACCCTTGCAAAGCTCACTGGGTGCTGAAGATGGCGAGAGAGATCTTTCACTCCTGGCTCTTTGGCTGTGGGAGCAGAGTTCAAACGTTCGTGCCTTACTCTGCTGTGCTCAGAGAGCACCAGGCACCAAAGATGTTGGATTCAATCGCACTTTTAGGTAGGAAGGGAGGAGAGACAGCAATGAGTGTGTCACCCTTGCAGTGCTCCCTGTGTGCTGAAGATCCTCAGCAACATCTTTCACTCCTGCCTCTTTGGCTCTGGGAGCAGAGTTCAAACGTTCCTGCTTTACTCAGCTGTGCTCAGAGATGACCAGGCACCAGAGATGATTCAAATGCACTTTGTGGTAGGAAAATGAGGAGAGACAGCAATGTGTGTGTCACCCTTGCAAAGCTCACTGGGTGCTGAAGATGGCGAGAGAGATCTTTCACTCCTGGCTCTTTGGCTGTGGGAGCAGAGTTCAAACGTTCGTGCTTTACTCTGCTGTGCTCAGAGAGCACCAGGCACCGGAGATGTTGGATTCAAACGCACTTTTAGGTAGGAAGGGAGGAGAGACAGCAATGAGTGTGTCACCCTTGCAGTGCTCCCTGTGTGCTGAAGATCCTCAGCAACATCTTTCACTCCTACCTCTTTGGCTCTGGGAGCAGAGTTCAAACGTTCGTGCTTTACTCTGCTGTGCTCAGCTGGAAATAGGCACCGGAGATATTGAATTCAAATGCACTTTGAGGTAGGGATTGAGGAGAGACAGCAATGTGTGTGTCGCTCTTCAAAGCTCACTCTCTGCTGAAATTGCAAAGCAACATCTTTCATTCCTGCCTCTTTTCCGGTGGGAGCAGAGTTTAAACGTTCGTGCTTTACTCTGCTGTACTCTGAGAGCACCAGGCACCAAAGATGTTGGATTCAAATGCACTTTGAGGTAGGAAAGTGAGGAGAGACAGCAATGTGTGTGTCACCCTTGCAAAGCTCACTGTGTGCTAAAGATGGCGAGAGAGATCTTTCACTCCTGGCTCTTTGGCTGTGGGAGCAGAGTTCAAACGTTCGTGCTTTACTCAGCTGTGCTCAGAGATGACCAGGCACCAGAGATGATTCAAATGCACTTTGTGGTAGGAAAATGAGGAGAGACAGCAATGTGTGTGTCACCCTTGCAAAGCTCACTGAGTGCTGAAGACGCCAAGAAACATCATTCGCACTTGGATCTTCTGCTCTGGGAGCAGAGTTCAAACATTCGTTTCCTACGCTGATCTGCTCAGGCAGCTCCAGACTCCACCGATGTCGGATTCGAATGCACTTTGAGGTAGGGAAGTAAGGAGTGACAGCAATGTGTGTGTCACCCTTGAAAGCGCACTGTGTGCAGAAGATGCCCAGACACATCTTTCACTCCTGCCTCTTTTCCTGTGGGAGCAGAGTTCACATGTTTATGCTTCACTCTGCTGAGCTCAGCCGACGGCAGGAAACGGAGATGTTGGATTCAAATGCACTTTGAGGTAGGAAAGTGAGGAAAAACAGCAATGTGTGTGTCACCCTTGCAAAGCTCACTGGGTGCTGAAGATGGCGAGAGAGATCTTTCACTCCTGGCTCTTTGGCTGTGGGAGCAGAGTTCAAACGTTCGTGCTTTACTCTGCTGTGCTCAGAGAGCACCAGGCACCGGAGATGTTGGATTCAAACGCACTTTTAGGTAGGAAGGGAGGAGAGACAGCAATGAGTGTGTCACCCTTGCAGTGCTCCCTGTGTGCTGAAGGTGCCCAGCAACATCTTTCACTCCTGCCTCTTTGGTTCTGGGAGCAGAGTTCAAACGTTCGTGCTTTACTCTGCTGTGCTCAGCCGGAAATAGGCACCGGAGATATTGAATTCAAATGCACTTTGAGGTAGGGATTGAGGAGAGACAGCAATGTGTGTGTCGCTCTTCAAAGCTCACTCTCTGCTGAAATTGCAAAGCAACATCTTTCATTCCTGCCTCTTTTCCGGTGGGAGCAGAGTTTAAACGTTCGTGCTTTACTCTGCTGTGCTCTGAGAGCACCAGGCACCAAAGATGTTGGATTCAATCGCACTTTTAGGTAGGAAGGGAGGAGAGACAGCAATGAGTGTGTCACCCTTGCAGTGCTCCCTGTGTGCTGAAGATCCTCAGCAACATCTTTCACTCCTGCCTCGTTGGCTCTGGGAGCAGAGTTCAAACGTTCCTGCTTTACTCAGCTGTGCTCAGAGATGACCAGGCACCAGAGATGATTCAAATGCACTTTGTGGTAGGAAAATGAGGAGAGACAGCAATGTGTGTGTCACCCTTGCAAAGCTCACTGAGTGCTGAAGACGCCCAGAAACATCATTCGCACCTGGATCTTCTGCTCTGGGAGCAGAGTTCAAACATTCGTTTCCTACGCTGCTCTGCTCAGGCAGCTCCAGACTCCACCGATGTCGGATTCGAATGCACTTTGAGGTAGGGAAGTAAGGAGTGACAGCAATGTGTGTGTCACCCTTGAAAGCGCACTGTGTGCAGAAGATGCCCAGACACATCTTTCACTCCTGCCTCTTTTCCTGTGGGAGCAGAGTTCACATGTTTATGCTTCACTCTGCTGAGCTCAGCCGACGGCAGGAAACGGAGATGTTGGATTCAAATGCACTTTGAGGTAGGAAAGTGAGGAAAAACAGCAATGTGTGTGTCACCCTTGCAAAGCTCACTGGGTGCTGAAGATGGCGAGAGAGATCTTTCACTCCTGGCTCTTTGGCTGTGGGAGCAGAGTTCAAACTTTCGTGCTTTACTCTGCTGTGCTCAGAGAGCACCAGGCACCAGAGATGTTGGATTCAAACGCACTTTTAGGTAGGAAGGGAGGAGAGACAGCAATGAGTGTGTCACCCTTGCAGTGCTCCCTGTGTGCTGAAGGTGCCCAGCAACATCTTTCACTCCTGCCTCTTTGGCTCTGGGAGCAGAGTTCAAACGTTCCTGCTTTACTCAGCTGTGCTCAGAGATGACCAGGCACCAGAGATGATTCAAATGCACTTTGTGGTAGGAAAATGAGGAGAGACAGCAATGTGTGTGTCACCCTTGCAAAGCTCACTGAGTGCTGAAGACGCCCAGAAACATCATTCGCACCTGGATCTTCTGCTCTGGGAGCAGAGTTCAAACATTCGTTTCCTACGCTGCTCTGCTCAGGCAGCTCCAGACTCCACCGATGTTGGATTCAAATGCACTTTGAGGTAGGAAAGTGAGGAGAGACAGCAATGTGTGTGTCACCCTTGCAAAGCTCACTGTGTGCTAAAGATGGCGAGAGAGATCTTTCACTCCTGGCTCTTTGGCTGTGGGAGCAGAGTTCAAACGTTCGTGCTTTACTCAGCTGTGCTCAGAGATGACCAGGCACCAGAGATGATTCAAATGCACTTTGTGGTAGGAAAATGAGGAGAGACAGCAATGTGTGTGTCACCCTTGCAAAGCTCACTGAGTGCTGAAGACGCCAAGAAACATCATTCGCACCTGGATCTTCTGCTCTGGGAGCAGAGTTCAAACATTCGTTTCCTACGCTGCTCTGCTCAGGCAGCTCCAGACTCCACCGATGTCGGATTCGAATGCACTTTGAGGTAGGGAAGTAAGGAGTGACAGCAATGTGTGTGTCACCCTTGAAAGGGCACTGTGTGCAGAAGATGCCCAGACACATCTTTCACTCCTGCCTCTTTTCCTGTGGGAGCAGAGTTCACATGTATATGCTTCACTCTGCTGAGCTCAGCCGACGGCAGGAAACAGAGATGTTGGATTCAAATGCACTTTGAGGTAGGAAAGTGAGGAAAAACAGCAATGTGTGTGTCACCCTTGCAAAGCTCACTGGGTGCTGAAGATGGCGAGAGAGATCTTTCACTCCTGGCTCTTTGGCTGTGGGAGCAGAGTTCAAACGTTCGTGCTTTACTCTGCTGTGCTCAGAGAGCACCAGGCACCGGAGATGTTGGATTCAAACGCACTTTTAGGTAGGAAGGGAGGAGAGACAGCAATGAGTGTGTCACCCTTGCAGTGCTCCCTGTGTGCTGAAGATCCTCAGCAACATCTTTCACTCCTACCTCTTTGGCTCTGGGAGCAGAGTTCAAACGTTCGTGCTTTACTCAGCTGTGCTCAGAGATGACCAGGCACCAGAGATGATTCAAATGCACTTTGTGGTAGGAAAATGAGGAGAGACAGCAATGTGTGTGTCACCCTTGCAAAGCTCACTGAGTGCTGAAGACGCCAAGAAATATCATTCGCACCTGGATCTTCTGCTCTGGGAGCAGAGTTCAAACATTCGTTTCCTACGCTGCTCTGCTCAGGCAGCTCCAGACTCCACGGATGTCGGATTCGAATGCACTTTGAGGTAGGGAAGTAAGGAGTGACAGCAATGTGTGTGTCACCCTTGAAAGCGCACTGTGTGCAGAAGATGCCCAGACACATCTTTCACTCCTGCTTCTTTTCCTGTTTGAGCAGAGTTCACATGTATATGCTTCACTCTGCTGAGCTCAGCCGACGGCAGGAAACAGAGATGTTGGATTCAAATGCACTTTGAGGTAGGAAAGTGAGGAAAAACAGCTATGTGTGTGTCACCCTTGCAAAGCTCACTGGGTGCTGAAGATGGCGAGAGAGATCTTTCACTCCTGGCTCTTTGGCTGTGGGAGCAGAGTTCAAACGTTCCTGCTTTACTCAGCTGTGCTCAGAGATGACCAGGCACCAGAGATGATTCAAATGCACTTTGTGGTAGGAAAATGAGGAGAGACAGCAATGTGTGTGTCACCCTTGCAAAGCTCACTGAGTGCTGAAGACGCCCAGAAACATCATTCGCACCTGGATCTTCTGCTCTGGGAGCAGAGTTCAAACATTCGTTTCCTACGCTGCTCTGCTCAGGCAGCTCCAGACTCCACCGATGTCGGATTCGAATGCACTTTGAGGTAGGGAAGTAAGGAGTGACAGCAATGTGTGTGTCACCCTTGAAAGCGCACTGTGTGCAGAAGATGCCCAGACACATCTTTCACTCCTGCCTCTTTTCCTGTGGGAGCAGAGTTCACATGTTTATGCTTCACTCTGCTGAGCTCAGATGACGGCAGGAAACGGAGATGTTGGATTCAAATGCACTTTGAGGTAGGAAAGTGAGGAAAAACAGCAGTGTGTGTCACCCTTGCAAAGCTCACTGGGTGCTGAAGATGGCGAGAGAGATCTTTCACTCCTGGCTCTTTGGCTGTGGGAGCAGAGTTCAAACTTTCGTGCTTTACTCTGCTGTGCTCAGAGAGCACCAGGCACCGGAGATGTTGGATTCAAACGGACTTTTAGGTAGGAAGGGAGGAGAGACAGCAATGAGTGTGTCACCCTTGCAGTGCTCCCTGTGTGCTGAAGGTGCCCAGCAACATCTTTCACTCCTGCCTCTTTGGTTCTGGGAGCAGAGTTCAAACGTTCGTGCTTTACTCTGCTGTGCTCAGCCGGAAATAGGCACCGGAGATATTGAATTCAAATGCACTTTGAGGTAGGGATTGAGGAGAGACAGCAATGTGTGTGTCGCTCTTCAAAGCTCACTCTCTGCTGAAATTGCAAAGCAACATCTTTCATTCCTGCCTCTTTTCCGGTGGGAGCAGAGTTTAAACGTTCGTGCTTTACTCTGCTGTGCTCTGAGAGCACCAGGCACCAAAGATGTTGGATTCAAATGCACTTCGAGGTAGGAAAGTGAGGAGAGACAGCAATGTGTGTGTCACCCTTGCAAAGCTCACTGGGTGCTGAAGATGGCGAGAGAGATCTTTCACTCCTGGCTCTTTGGCTGTGGGAGCAGAGTTCAAACGTTCGTGCCTTACTCTGCTGTGCTCAGAGAGCACCAGGCACCAAAGATGTTGGATTCAATCGCACTTTTAGGTAGGAAGGGAGGAGAGACAGCAATGAGTGTGTCACCCTTGCAGTGCTCCCTGTGTGCTGAAGATCCTCAGCAACATCTTTCACTCCTGCCTCGTTGGCTCTGGGAGCAGAGTTCAAACGTTCCTGCTTTACTCAGCTGTGCTCAGAGATGACCAGGCACCAGAGATGATTCAAATGCACTTTGTGGTAGGAAAATGAGGAGAGACAGCAATGTGTGTGTCACCCTTGCAAAGCTCACTGGGTGCTGAAGATGGCGAGAGAGATCTTTCACTCCTGGCTCTTTGGCTGTGGGAGCAGAGTTCAAACTTTCGTGCTTTACTCTGCTGTGCTCAGAGAGCACCAGGCACCGGAGATGTTGGATTCAAACGGACTTTTAGGTAGGAAGGGAGGAGAGACAGCAATGAGTGTGTCACCCTTGCAGTGCTCCCTGTGTGCTGAAGGTGCCCAGCAACATCTTTCACTCCTGCCTCTTTGGTTCTGGGAGCAGAGTTCAAACGTTCGTGCTTTACTCTGCTGTGCTCAGCCGGAAATAGGCACCGGAGATATTGAATTCAAATGCACTTTGAGGTAGGGATTGAGGAGAGACAGCAATGTGTGTGTCGCTCTTCAAAGCTCACTCTCTGCTGAAATTGCAAAGCAACATCTTTCATTCCTGCCTCTTTTCCGGTGGGAGCAGAGTTTAAACGTTCGTGCTTTACTCTGCTGTGCTCTGAGAGCACCAGGCACCAAAGATGTTGGATTCAAACGCACTTTTAGGTAGGAAGGGAGGAGAGACAGCAATGTGTGTGTCACCCTTGCAAAGCTCACTGGGTGCTGAAGATGGCGAGAGAGATCTTTCACTCCTGGCTCTTTGGCTGTGGGAGCAGAGTTCAAACGTTCGTGCCTTACTCTGCTGTGCTCAGAGAGCACCAGGCACCAAAGATGTTGGATTCAATCGCACTTTTAGGTAGGAAGGGAGGAGAGACAGCAATGAGTGTGTCACCCTTGCAGTGCTCCCTGTGTGCTGAAGATCCTCAGCAACATCTTTCACTCCTGCCTCTTTGGCTCTGGGAGCAGAGTTCAAACGTTCCTGCTTTACTCAGCTGTGCTCAGAGATGACCAGGCACCAGAGATGATTCAAATGCACTTTGTGGTAGGAAAATGAGGAGAGACAGCAATGTGTGTGTCACCCTTGCAAAGCTCACTGGGTGCTGAAGATGGCGAGAGAGATCTTTCACTCCTGGCTCTTTGGCTGTGGGAGCAGAGTTCAAACTTTCGTGCTTTACTCTGCTGTGCTCAGAGAGCACCAGGCACCGGAGATGTTGGATTCAAACGCACTTTTAGGTAGGAAGGGAGGAGAGACAGCAATGAGTGTGTCACCCTTGCAGTGCTCCCTGTGTGCTGAAGGTGCCCAGCAACATCTTTCACTCCTGCCTCTTTGGTTCTGGGAGCAGAGTTCAAACGTTCGTGCTTTACTCTGCTGTGCTCAGCCGGAAATAGGCACCGGAGATATTGAATTCAAATGCACTTTGAGGTAGGGATTGAGGAGAGACAGCAATGTGTGTGTCGCTCTTCAAAGCTCACTCTCTGCTGAAATTGCAAAGCAACATCTTTCATTCCTGCCTCTTTTCCGGTGGGAGCAGAGTTTAAACGTTCGTGCTTTACTCTGCTGTGCTCTGAGAGCACCAGGCACCAAAGATGTTGGATTCAAATGCACTTCGAGGTAGGAAAGTGAGGAGAGACAGCAATGTGTGTGTCACCCTTGCAAAGCTCACTGGGTGCTGAAGATGGCGAGAGAGATCTTTCACTCCTGGCTCTTTGGCTGTGGGAGCAGAGTTCAAACGTTCGTGCCTTACTCTGCTGTGCTCAGAGAGCACCAGGCACCAAAGATGTTGGATTCAATCGCACTTTTAGGTAGGAAGGGAGGAGAGACAGCAATGAGTGTGTCACCCTTGCAGTGCTCCCTGTGTGCTGAAGATCCTCAGCAACATCTTTCACTCCTGCCTCTTTGGCTCTGGGAGCAGAGTTCAAACGTTCCTGCTTTACTCAGCTGTGCTCAGAGATGACCAGGCACCAGAGATGATTCAAATGCACTTTGTGGTAGGAAAATGAGGAGAGACAGCAATGTGTGTGTCACCCTTGCAAAGCTCACTGGGTGCTGAAGATGGCGAGAGAGATCTTTCACTCCTGGCTCTTTGGCTGTGGGAGCAGAGTTCAAACGTTCGTGCTTTACTCTGCTGTGCTCAGAGAGCACCAGGCACCGGAGATGTTGGATTCAAACGCACTTTTAGGTAGGAAGGGAGGAGAGACAGCAATGAGTGTGTCACCCTTGCAGTGCTCCCTGTGTGCTGAAGATCCTCAGCAACATCTTTCACTCCTACCTCTTTGGCTCTGGGAGCAGAGTTCAAACGTTCGTGCTTTACTCTGCTGTGCTCAGCTGGAAATAGGCACCGGAGATATTGAATTCAAATGCACTTTGAGGTAGGGATTGAGGAGAGACAGCAATGTGTGTGTCGCTCTTCAAAGCTCACTCTCTGCTGAAATTGCAAAGCAACATCTTTCATTCCTGCCTCTTTTCCGGTGGGAGCAGAGTTTAAACGTTCGTGCTTTACTCTGCTGTACTCTGAGAGCACCAGGCACCAAAGATGTTGGATTCAAATGCACTTTGAGGTAGGAAAGTGAGGAGAGACAGCAATGTGTGTGTCACCCTTGCAAAGCTCACTGTGTGCTAAAGATGGCGAGAGAGATCTTTCACTCCTGGCTCTTTGGCTGTGGGAGCAGAGTTCAAACGTTCGTGCTTTACTCAGCTGTGCTCAGAGATGACCAGGCACCAGAGATGATTCAAATGCACTTTGTGGTAGGAAAATGAGGAGAGACAGCAATGTGTGTGTCACCCTTGCAAAGCTCACTGAGTGCTGAAGACGCCAAGAAACATCATTCGCACTTGGATCTTCTGCTCTGGGAGCAGAGTTCAAACATTCGTTTCCTACGCTGCTCTGCTCAGGCAGCTCCAGACTCCACCGATGTCGGATTCGAATGCACTTTGAGGTAGGGAAGTAAGGAGTGACAGCAATGTGTGTGTCACCCTTGAAAGCGCACTGTGTGCAGAAGATGCCCAGACACATCTTTCACTCCTGCCTCTTTTCCTGTGGGAGCAGAGTTCACATGTTTATGCTTCACTCTGCTGAGCTCAGCCGACGGCAGGAAACGGAGATGTTGGATTCAAATGCACTTTGAGGTAGGAAAGTGAGGAAAAACAGCAATGTGTGTGTCACCCTTGCAAAGCTCACTGGGTGCTGAAGATGGCGAGAGAGATCTTTCACTCCTGGCTCTTTGGCTGTGGGAGCAGAGTTCAAACGTTCGTGCTTTACTCTGCTGTGCTCAGAGAGCACCAGGCACCGGAGATGTTGGATTCAAACGCACTTTTAGGTAGGAAGGGAGGAGAGACAGCAATGAGTGTGTCACCCTTGCAGTGCTCCCTGTGTGCTGAAGGTGCCCAGCAACATCTTTCACTCCTGCCTCTTTGGTTCTGGGAGCAGAGTTCAAACGTTCGTGCTTTACTCTGCTGTGCTCAGCCGGAAATAGGCACCGGAGATATTGAATTCAAATGCACTTTGAGGTAGGGATTGAGGAGAGACAGCAATGTGTGTGTCGCTCTTCAAAGCTCACTCTCTGCTGAAATTGCAAAGCAACATCTTTCATTCCTGCCTCTTTTCCGGTGGGAGCAGAGTTTAAACGTTCGTGCTTTACTCTGCTGTGCTCTGAGAGCACCAGGCACCAAAGATGTTGGATTCAAATGCACTTCGAGGTAGGAAAGTGAGGAGAGACAGCAATGTGTGTGTCACCCTTGCAAAGCTCACTGGGTGCTGAAGATGGCGAGAGAGATCTTTCACTCCTGGCTCTTTGGCTGTGGGAGCAGAGTTCAAACGTTCGTGCCTTACTCTGCTGTGCTCAGAGAGCACCAGGCACCAAAGATGTTGGATTCAATCGCACTTTTAGGTAGGAAGGGAGGAGAGACAGCAATGAGTGTGTCACCCTTGCAGTGCTCCCTGTGTGCTGAAGATCCTCAGCAACATCTTTCACTCCTGCCTCGTTGGCTCTGGGAGCAGAGTTCAAACGTTCCTGCTTTACTCAGCTGTGCTCAGAGATGACCAGGCACCAGAGATGATTCAAATGCACTTTGTGGTAGGAAAATGAGGAGAGACAGCAATGTGTGTGTCACCCTTGCAAAGCTCACTGAGTGCTGAAGACGCCCAGAAACATCATTCGCACCTGGATCTTCTGCTCTGGGAGCAGAGTTCAAACATTCGTTTCCTACGCTGCTCTGCTCAGGCAGCTCCAGACTCCACCGATGTCGGATTCGAATGCACTTTGAGGTAGGGAAGTAAGGAGTGACAGCAATGTGTGTGTCACCCTTGAAAGCGCACTGTGTGCAGAAGATGCCCAGACACATCTTTCACTCCTGCCTCTTTTCCTGTGGGAGCAGAGTTCACATGTTTATGCTTCACTCTGCTGAGCTCAGCCGACGGCAGGAAACGGAGATGTTGGATTCAAATGCACTTTGAGGTAGGAAAGTGAGGAAAAACAGCAATGTGTGTGTCACCCTTGCAAAGCTCACTGGGTGCTGAAGATGGCGAGAGAGATCTTTCACTCCTGGCTCTTTGGCTGTGGGAGCAGAGTTCAAACTTTCGTGCTTTACTCTGCTGTGCTCAGAGAGCACCAGGCACCGGAGATGTTGGATTCAAACGCACTTTTAGGTAGGAAGGGAGGAGAGACAGCAATGAGTGTGTCACCCTTGCAGTGCTCCCTGTGTGCTGAAGGTGCCCAGCAACATCTTTCACTCCTGCCTCTTTGGTTCTGGGAGCAGAGTTCAAACGTTCGTGCTTTACTCTGCTGTGCTCAGCCGGAAATAGGCACCGGAGATATTGAATTCAAATGCACTTTGAGGTAGGGATTGAGGAGAGACAGCAATGTGTGTGTCGCTCTTCAAAGCTCACTCTCTGCTGAAATTGCAAAGCAACATCTTTCATTCCTGCCTCTTTTCCGGTGGGAGCAGAGTTTAAACGTTCGTGCTTTACTCTGCTGTGCTCTGAGAGCACCAGGCACCAAAGATGTTGGATTCAAATGCACTTCGAGGTAGGAAAGTGAGGAGAGACAGCAATGTGTGTGTCACCCTTGCAAAGCTCACTGGGTGCTGAAGATGGCGAGAGAGATCTTTCACTCCTGGCTCTTTGGCTGTGGGAGCAGAGTTCAAACGTTCGTGCCTTACTCTGCTGTGCTCAGAGAGCACCAGGCACCAAAGATGTTGGATTCAATCGCACTTTTAGGTAGGAAGGGAGGAGAGACAGCAATGAGTGTGTCACCCTTGCAGTGCTCCCTGTGTGCTGAAGATCCTCAGCAACATCTTTCACTCCTGCCTCTTTGGCTCTGGGAGCAGAGTTCAAACGTTCCTGCTTTACTCAGCTGTGCTCAGAGATGACCAGGCACCAGAGATGATTCAAATGCACTTTGTGGTAGGAAAATGAGGAGAGACAGCAATGTGTGTGTCACCCTTGCAAAGCTCACTGAGTGCTGAAGACGCCCAGAAACATCATTCGCACCTGGATCTTCTGCTCTGGGAGCAGAGTTCAAACATTCGTTTCCTACGCTGCTCTGTTCAGGCAGCTCCAGACTCCACCGATGTCGGATTCGAATGCACTTTGAGGTAGGGAAGTAAGGAGTGACAGCAATGTGTGTGTCACCCTTGAAAGCGCACTGTGTGCAGAAGATGCCCAGACACATCTTTCACTCCTGCCTCTTTTCCTGTGGGAGCAGAGTTCACATGTTTATGCTTCACTCTGCTGAGCTCAGCCGACGGCAGGAAACGGAGATGTTGGATTCAAATGCACTTTGAGGTAGGAAAGTGAGGAAAAACAGCAATGTGTGTGTCACCCTTGCAAAGCTCACTGGGTGCTGAAGATGGCGAGAGAGATCTTTCACTCCTGGCTCTTTGGCTGTGGGAGCAGAGTTCAAACTTTCGTGCTTTACTCTGCTGTGCTCAGAGAGCACCAGGCACCGGAGATGTTGGATTCAAACGGACTTTTAGGTAGGAAGGGAGGAGAGACAGCAATGAGTGTGTCACCCTTGCAGTGCTCCCTGTGTGCTGAAGGTGCCCAGCAACATCTTTCACTCCTGCCTCTTTGGTTCTGGGAGCAGAGTTCAAACGTTCGTGCTTTACTCTGCTGTGCTCAGCCGGAAATAGGCACCGGAGATATTGAATTCAAATGCACTTTGAGGTAGGGATTGAGGAGAGACAGCAATGTGTGTGTCGCTCTTCAAAGCTCACTCTCTGCTGAAATTGCAAAGCAACATCTTTCATTCCTGCCTCTTTTCCGGTGGGAGCAGAGTTTAAACGTTCGTGCTTTACTCTGCTGTGCTCTGAGAGCACCAGGCACCAAAGATGTTGGATTCAAATGCACTTCGAGGTAGGAAAGTGAGGAGAGACAGCAATGTGTGTGTCACCCTTGCAAAGCTCACTGGGTGCTGAAGATGGCGAGAGAGATCTTTCACTCCTGGCTCTTTGGCTGTGGGAGCAGAGTTCAAACGTTCGTGCCTTACTCTGCTGTGCTCAGAGAGCACCAGGCACCAAAGATGTTGGATTCAATCGCACTTTTAGGTAGGAAGGGAGGAGAGACAGCAATGAGTGTGTCACCCTTGCAGTGCTCCCTGTGTGCTGAAGATCCTCAGCAACATCTTTCACTCCTGCCTCTTTGGCTCTGGGAGCAGAGTTCAAACGTTCCTGCTTTACTCAGCTGTGCTCAGAGATGACCAGGCACCAGAGATGATTCAAATGCACTTTGTGGTAGGAAAATGAGGAGAGACAGCAATGTGTGTGTCACCCTTGCAAAGCTCACTGGGTGCTGAAGATGGCGAGAGAGATCTTTCACTCCTGGCTCTTTGGCTGTGGGAGCAGAGTTCAAACTTTCGTGCTTTACTCTGCTGTGCTCAGAGAGCACCAGGCACCGGAGATGTTGGATTCAAACGGACTTTTAGGTAGGAAGGGAGGAGAGACAGCAATGAGTGTGTCACCCTTGCAGTGCTCCCTGTGTGCTGAAGGTGCCCAGCAACATCTTTCACTCCTGCCTCTTTGGTTCTGGGAGCAGAGTTCAAACGTTCGTGCTTTACTCTGCTGTGCTCAGCCGGAAATAGGCACCGGAGATATTGAATTCAAATGCACTTTGAGGTAGGGATTGAGGAGAGACAGCAATGTGTGTGTCGCTCTTCAAAGCTCACTCTCTGCTGAAATTGCAAAGCAACATCTTTCATTCCTGCCTCTTTTCCGGTGGGAGCAGAGTTTAAACGTTCGTGCTTTACTCTGCTGTGCTCTGAGAGCACCAGGCACCAAAGATGTTGGATTCAAATGCACTTCGAGGTAGGAAAGTGAGGAGAGACAGCAATGTGTGTGTCACCCTTGCAAAGCTCACTGGGTGCTGAAGATGGCGAGAGAGATCTTTCACTCCTGGCTCTTTGGCTGTGGGAGCAGAGTTCAAACGTTCGTGCCTTACTCTGCTGTGCTCAGAGAGCACCAGGCACCAAAGATGTTGGATTCAATCGCACTTTTAGGTAGGAAGGGAGGAGAGACAGCAATGAGTGTGTCACCCTTGCAGTGCTCCCTGTGTGCTGAAGATCCTCAGCAACATCTTTCACTCCTGCCTCTTTGGCTCTGGGAGCAGAGTTCAAACGTTCCTGCTTTACTCAGCTGTGCTCAGAGATGACCAGGCACCAGAGATGATTCAAATGCACTTTGTGGTAGGAAAATGAGGAGAGACAGCAATGTGTGTGTCACCCTTGCAAAGCTCACTGGGTGCTGAAGATGGCGAGAGAGATCTTTCACTCCTGGCTCTTTGGCTGTGGGAGCAGAGTTCAAACGTTCGTGCTTTACTCTGCTGTGCTCAGAGAGCACCAGGCACCGGAGATGTTGGATTCAAACGCACTTTTAGGTAGGAAGGGAGGAGAGACAGCAATGAGTGTGTCACCCTTGCAGTGCTCCCTGTGTGCTGAAGATCCTCAGCAACATCTTTCACTCCTACCTCTTTGGCTCTGGGAGCAGAGTTCAAACGTTCGTGCTTTACTCTGCTGTGCTCAGCTGGAAATAGGCACCGGAGATATTGAATTCAAATGCACTTTGAGGTAGGGATTGAGGAGAGACAGCAATGTGTGTGTCGCTCTTCAAAGCTCACTCTCTGCTGAAATTGCAAAGCAACATCTTTCATTCCTGCCTCTTTTCCGGTGGGAGCAGAGTTTAAACGTTCGTGCTTTACTCTGCTGTACTCTGAGAGCACCAGGCACCAAAGATGTTGGATTCAAATGCACTTTGAGGTAGGAAAGTGAGGAGAGACAGCAATGTGTGTGTCACCCTTGCAAAGCTCACTGTGTGCTAAAGATGGCGAGAGAGATCTTTCACTCCTGGCTCTTTGGCTGTGGGAGCAGAGTTAAAACGTTCGTGCTTTACTCAGCTGTGCTCAGAGATGACCAGGCACCAGAGATGATTCAAATGCACTTTGTGGTAGGAAAATGAGGAGAGACAGCAATGTGTGTGTCACCCTTGCAAAGCTCACTGAGTGCTGAAGACGCCAAGAAACATCATTCGCACTTGGATCTTCTGCTCTGGGAGCAGAGTTCAAACATTCGTTTCCTACGCTGCTCTGCTCAGGCAGCTCCAGACTCCACCGATGTCGGATTCGAATGCACTTTGAGGTAGGGAAGTAAGGAGTGACAGCAATGTGTGTGTCACCCTTGAAAGCGCACTGTGTGCAGAAGATGCCCAGACACATCTTTCACTCCTGCCTCTTTTCCTGTGGGAGCAGAGTTCACATGTTTATGCTTCACTCTGCTGAGCTCAGCCGACGGCAGGAAACGGAGATGTTGGATTCAAATGCACTTTGAGGTAGGAAAGTGAGGAAAAACAGCAATGTGTGTGTCACCCTTGCAAAGCTCACTGGGTGCTGAAGATGGCGAGAGAGATCTTTCACTCCTGGCTCTTTGGCTGTGGGAGCAGAGTTCAAACGTTCGTGCTTTACTCTGCTGTGCTCAGAGAGCACCAGGCACCAGAGATGTTGGATTCAAACGCACTTTTAGGTAGGAAGGGAGGAGAGACAGCAATGAGTGTGTCACCCTTGCAGTGCTCCCTGTGTGCTGAAGGTGCCCAGCAACATCTTTCACTCCTGCCTCTTTGGTTCTGGGAGCAGAGTTCAAACGTTCGTGCTTTACTCTGCGGTGCTCAGCTGGAAATAGGCACCGGAGATATTGAATTCAAATGCACTTTGAGGTAGGGATTGAGGAGAGACAGCAATGAGCGTGTCACCCTTGCAGTGCTCCCTGTGTGCTGAAGATCCTCAGCAACATCTTTCACTCCTGCCTCTTTGGCTCTGGGAGCAGAGTTCAAACGTTCCTGCTTTACTCAGCTGTGCTCAGAGATGACCAGGCACCAGAGATGATTCAAATGCACTTTGTGGTAGGAAAATGAGGAGAGACAGCAATGTGTGTGTCACCCTTGCAAAGCTCACTGAGTGCTGAAGACGCCCAGAAACATCATTCGCACCTGGATCTTCTGCTCTGGGAGCAGAGTTCAAACATTCGTTTCCTACGCTGCTCTGCTCAGGCAGCTCCAGACTCCACCGATGTCGGATTCGAATGCACTTTGAGGTAGGGAAGTAAGGAGTGACAGCAATGTGTGTGTCACCCTTGAAAGCGCACTGTGTGCAGAAGATGCCCAGACACATCTTTCACTCCTGCCTCTTTTCCTGTGGGAGCAGAGTTCACATGTTTATGCTTCACTCTGCTGAGTTCAGCCGACGGCAGGAAACGGAGATGTTGGATTCAAATGCACTTTGAGGTAGGGATTGAGGAGAGACAGCAATGTGTGTGTCGCTCTTCAAAGCTCACTCTCTGCTGAAATTGCAAAGCAACATCTCTCATTCCTGCCTCTTTTCCGGTGGGAGCAGAGTTTAAACGTTCGTGCTTTACTCTGCTGTGCTCTGAGAGCACCAGGCACCAAAGATGTTGGATTCAAATGCACTTTGAGGTAGGAAAGTGAGGAGAGACAGCAATGTGTGTGTCACCCTTGCAAAGCTCACTGTGTGCTAAAGATGGCGAGAGAGATCTTTCACTCCTGGCTCTTTGGCTGTGGGAGCAGAGTTCAAACGTTCGTGCTTTACTCAGCTGTGCTCAGAGATGACCAGGCACCAGAGATGATTCAAATGCACTTTGTGGTAGGAAAATGAGGAGAGACAGCAATGTGTGTGTCACCCTTGCAAAGCTCACTGAGTGCTGAAGACGCCCAGAAACATCATTCGCACCTGGATCTTCTGCTCTGGGAGCAGAGTTCAAACATTCGTTTCCTACGCTGCTCTGCTCAGGCAGCTCCAGACTCCACCGATGTCGGATTCGAATGCACTTTGAGGTAGGGAAGTAAGGAGTGACAGCAATGTGTGTGTCACCCTTGAAAGGGCACTGTGTGCAGAAGATGCCCAGACACATCTTTCACTCCTGCCTCTTTTCCTGTGGGAGCAGAGTTCACATGTATATGCTTCACTCTGCTGAGCTCAGCCGACGGCAGGAAACAGAGATGTTGGATTCAAATGCACTTTGAGGTAGGAAAGTGAGGAAAAACAGCAATGTGTGTGTCACCCTTGCAAAGCTCACTGGGTGCTGAAGATGGCGAGAGAGATCTTTCACTCCTGGCTCTTTGGCTGTGGGAGCAGAGTTCAAACGTTCGTGCTTTACTCTGCTGTGCTCAGAGAGCACCAGGCACCAGAGATGTTGGATTCAAACGCACTTTTAGGTAGGAAGGGAGGAGAGACAGCAATGAGTGTGTCACCCTTGCAGTGCTCCCTGTGTGCTGAAGGTGCCCAGCAACATCTTTCACTCCTGCCTCTTTGGTTCTGGGAGCAGAGTTCAAAAGTTCGTGCTTTACTCTGCTGTGCTCAGCTGGAAATAGGCACCGGAGATATTGAATTCAAATGCACTTTGAGGTAGGGATTGAGGAGAGACAGCAATGTGTGTGTCGCACTTCAAAGCTCACTCTCTGCTGAAATTGCAAAGCAACATCTTTCATTCCTGCCTCTTTTCCGGTGGGAGCAGAGTTTAAACGTTCGTGCTTTACTCTGCTGTGCTCTGAGAGCACCAGGCACCAAAGATGTTGGATTCAAATGCACTTTGAGGTAGGAAAGTGAGGAGAGACAGCAATGTGTGTGTCACCCTTGCAAAGCTCACTGTGTGCTGAAGATGGCGAGAGAGATCATTCACTCCTGGCTCTTGGGCTGCGGGAGCAGAGTTCAAACGTTCGTGCTTTACTCAGCTGTGCTCAGAGATTACCAGGCACCAGAGATGATTCAAATGCACTTTGAGATAGGAAAGTGAGGAGAGACAGCAATGTGTGTGTCACCCTTGCAAAGCTCACTGAGTGCTGAAGACGCCCAGAAACATCATTCGCACCTGGATCTTCTGCTCTGGGAGCAGAGTTCAAACATTCGTTTCCTACGCTGCTCTGCTCAGGCAGCTCCAGACTCCACCGATGTCGGATTCGAATGCACTTTGAGGTAAGGAAGTAAGGAGTGACAGCAATGTGTGTGTCACCCTTGAAAGGGCACTGTGTGCAGAAGATGCCCAGACACATCTTTCACTCCTGCCTCTTTTCCTGTGGGAGCAGAGTTCACATGTTTATGCTTCACTCTGCTGAGCTCAGCCGACGGCAGGAAACGGAGATGTTGGATTCAAATGCACTTTGAGGTAGGAAAGTGAGGAAAAACAGCAATGTGTGTGTCACCCTTGCAAAGCTCACTGGGTGCTGAAGATGGCGAGAGAGATCTTTCACTCCTGGCTCTTTGGCTGTGGGAGCAGAGTTCAAACGTTCGTGCTTTACTCTGCTGTGCTCAGAGAGCACCAGGCACCGGAGATGTTGGATTCAAACGCACTTTTAGGTAGGAAGGGAGGAGAGACAGCAATGAGTGTGTCACCCTTGCAGTGCTCCCTGTGTGCTGAAGGTGCCCAGCAACATCTTTCACTCCTGCCTCTTTGGTTCTGGGAGCAGAGTTCAAACGTTCGTGCTTTACTCTGCTGTGCTCAGCTGGAAATAGGCACCGGAGATATTGAATTCAAATGCACTTTGAGGTAGGGATTGAGGAGAGACAGCAATGTGTGTGTCGCTCTTCAAAGCTCACTCTCTGCTGAAATTGCAAAGCAACATCTTTCATTCCTGCCTCTTTTCCGGTGGGAGCAGAGTTTAAACGTTCGTGCTTTACTCTGCTGTGCTCTGAGAGCACCTGGCACCAAAGATGTTGGATTCAAATGCACTTTGAGGTAGGAAAGTGAGGAGAGACAGCAATGTGTGTGTCACCCTTGCAAAGCTCACTGTGTGCTGAAGATGGCGAGAGAGATCATTCACTTTTGGCTCTTGGGCTGCGGGAGCAGAGTTCAGACGTTCGTGCCTTACTCTGCTGTGCTCAGAGATTACCAGGCACCAGAGATGATTCAAATGCACTTTGAGATAGGAAAGTGAGGAGAGACAGCAATGTGTGTGTCACCCTTGCAAAGCTCACTGAGTGCTGAAGACGCCCAGAAACATCATTCGCACCTGGCTCTTCTGCTCTGGGAGCAGAGTTCAAACATTCGTTTCCTACGCTGCTCTGCTCAGGCAGCTCCAGACTCCACCGATGTCGGATTCGAATGCACTTTGAGGTAAGGAAGTAAGGAGTGACAGCAATGTGTGTGTCACCCTTGAAAGGGCACTGTGTGCAGAAGATGCCCAGACACATCTTTCACTCCTGCCTCTTTTCCTGTGGGAGCAGAGTTCACATGTTTATGCTTCACTCTGCTGAGTTCAGCCGACGGCAGGAAACGGAGATGTTGGATTCAAATGCACTTTGAGGTAGGGATTGAGGAGAGACAGCAATGTGTGTGTCGCTCTTCAAAGCTCACTCTCTGCTGAAATTGCAAAGCAACATCTCTCATTCCTGCCTCTTTTCCGGTGGGAGCAGAGTTTAAACGTTCGTGCTTTACTCTGCTGTGCTCTGAGAGCACCAGGCACCAAAGATGTTGGATTCAAATGCACTTTGAGGTAGGAAAGTGAGGAGAGACAGCAATGTGTGTGTCACCCTTGCAAAGCTCACTGTGTGCTAAAGATGGCGAGAGAGATCTTTCACTCCTGGCTCTTTGGCTGTGGGAGCAGAGTTCAAACGTTCGTGCTTTACTCAGCTGTGCTCAGAGATGACCAGGCACCAGAGATGATTCAAATGCACTTTGTGGTAGGAAAATGAGGAGAGACAGCAATGTGTGTGTCACCCTTGCAAAGCTCACTGAGTGCTGAAGACGCCCAGAAACATCATTCGCACCTGGATCTTCTGCTCTGGGAGCAGAGTTCAAACATTCGTTTCCTACGCTGCTCTGCTCAGGCAGCTCCAGACTCCACCGATGTCGGATTCGAATGCACTTTGAGGTAGGGAAGTAAGGAGTGACAGCAATGTGTGTGTCACCCTTGAAAGCGCACTGTGTGCAGAAGATGCCCAGACACATCTTTCACTCCTGCCTCTTTTCCTGTGGGAGCAGAGTTCACATGTTTATGCTTCACTCTGCTGAGCTCAGCCGACGGCAGGAACCGGAGATGTTGGATTCAAATGCACTTTGAGGTAGGAAAGTGAGGAAAAACAGCAATGTGTGTGTCACCCTTGCAAAGCTCACTGGGTGCTGAAGATGGCGAGAGAGATCTTTCACTCCTGGCTCTTTGGCTGTGGGAGCAGAGTTCAAACTTTCGTGCTTTACTCTGCTGTGCTCAGAGAGCACCAGGCACCGGAGATGTTGGATTCAAACGCACTTTTAGGTAGGAAGGGAGGAGAGACAGCAATGAGTGTGTCACCCTTGCAGTGCTCCCTGTGTGCTGAAGGTGCCCAGCAACATCTTTCACTCCTGCCTCTTTGGTTCTGGGAGCAGAGTTCAAACGTTCGTGCTTTACTCTGCTGTGCTCAGCCGGAAATAGGCACCGGAGATATTGAATTCAAATGCACTTTGAGGTAGGGATTGAGGAGAGACAGCAATGTGTGTGTCGCTCTTCAAAGCTCACTCTCTGCTGAAATTGCAAAGCAACATCTTTCATTCCTGCCTCTTTTCCGGTGGGAGCAGAGTTTAAACGTTCGTGCTTTACTCTGCTGTGCTCTGAGAGCACCAGGCACCAAAGATGTTGGATTCAAATGCACTTCGAGGTAGGAAAGTGAGGAGAGACAGCAATGTGTGTGTCACCCTTGCAAAGCTCGCTGGGTCCTGAAGATGGCGAGAGAGATCTTTCACTCCTGGCTCTTTGGCTGTGGGAGCAGAGCTCAAACGTTCGTGCCTTACTCTGCTGTGCTCAGAGAGCACCAGGCACCAGAGATGATTCAAATGCACTTTGAGATAGGAAAGTGAGGAGAGACAGCAATGTGTGTGTCACCCTTGCAAAGCTCACTGAGTGCTGAAGACGCCCAGAAACATCATTCGCACCTGGCTCTTCTGCTCTGGGAGCAGAGTTCAAACATTCGTTTCCTACGCTGCTCTGCTCAGGCAGCTCCAGACTCCACCGATGTCGGATTCGAATGCACTTTGAGGTAAGGAAGTAAGGAGTGACAGCAATGTGTGTGTCACCCTTGAAAGGGCACTGTGTGCAGAAGATGCCCAGACACATCTTTCACTCCTGCCTCTTTTCCTGTGGGAGCAGAGTTCACATGTTTATGCTTCACTCTGCTGAGCTCAGCCGACGGCAGGAAACGGAGATGTTGGATTCAAATGCACTTTGAGGTAGGAAAGTGAGGAAAAACAGCAATGTGTGTGTCACCCTTGCAAAGCTCACTGGGTGCTGAAGATGGCGAGAGAGATCTTTCACTCCTGGCTCTTTGGCTGTGGGAGCAGAGTTCAAACGTTCGTGCTTTACTCTGCTGTGCTCAGAGAGCACCAGGCACCGGAGATGTTGGATTCAAACGCACTTTTAGGTAGGAAGGGAGGAGAGACAGCAATGAGTGTGTCACCCTTGCAGTGCTCCCTGTGTGCTGAAGGTGCCCAGCAACATCTTTCACTCCTGCCTCTTTGGTTCTGGGAGCAGAGTTCAAACGTTCGTGCTTTACTCTGCTGTGCTCAGCTGGAAATAGGCACCGGAGATATTGAATTCAAATGCACTTTGAGGTAGGGATTGAGGAGAGACAGCAATGTGTGTGTCGCTCTTCAAAGCTCACTCTCTGCTGAAATTGCAAAGCAACATCTTTCATTCCTGCCTCTTTTCCGGTGGGAGCAGAGTTTAAACGTTCGTGCTTTACTCTGCTGTGCTCTGAGAGCACCTGGCACCAAAGATGTTGGATTCAAATGCACTTTGAGGTAGGAAAGTGAGGAGAGACAGCAATGTGTGTGTCACCCTTGCAAAGCTCACTGTGTGCTGAAGATGGCGAGAGAGATCATTCACTTTTGGCTCTTGGGCTGCGGGAGCAGAGTTCAGACGTTCGTGCCTTACTCTGCTGTGCTCAGAGATTACCAGGCACCAGAGATGATTCAAATGCACTTTGAGATAGGAAAGTGAGGAGAGACAGCAATGTGTGTGTCACCCTTGCAAAGCTCACTGAGTGCTGAAGACGCCCAGAAACATCATTCGCACCTGGCTCTTCTGCTCTGGGAGCAGAGTTCAAACATTCGTTTCCTACGCTGCTCTGCTCAGGCAGCTCCAGACTCCACCGATGTCGGATTCGAATGCACTTTGAGGTAAGGAAGTAAGGAGTGACAGCAATGTGTGTGTCACCCTTGAAAGGGCACTGTGTGCAGAAGATGCCCAGACACATCTTTCACTCCTGCCTCTTTTCCTGTGGGAGCAGAGTTCACATGTTTATGCTTCACTCTGCTGAGTTCAGCCGACGGCAGGAAACGGAGATGTTGGATTCAAATGCACTTTGAGGTAGGGATTGAGGAGAGACAGCAATGTGTGTGTCGCTCTTCAAAGCTCACTCTCTGCTGAAATTGCAAAGCAACATCTCTCATTCCTGCCTCTTTTCCGGTGGGAGCAGAGTTTAAACGTTCGTGCTTTACTCTGCTGTGCTCTGAGAGCACCAGGCACCAAAGATGTTGGATTCAAATGCACTTTGAGGTAGGAAAGTGAGGAGAGACAGCAATGTGTGTGTCACCCTTGCAAAGCTCACTGTGTGCTAAAGATGGCGAGAGAGATCTTTCACTCCTGGCTCTTTGGCTGTGGGAGCAGAGTTCAAACGTTCGTGCTTTACTCAGCTGTGCTCAGAGATGACCAGGCACCAGAGATGATTCAAATGCACTTTGTGGTAGGAAAATGAGGAGAGACAGCAATGTGTGTGTCACCCTTGCAAAGCTCACTGAGTGCTGAAGACGCCCAGAAACATCATTCGCACCTGGATCTTCTGCTCTGGGAGCAGAGTTCAAACATTCGTTTCCTACGCTGCTCTGCTCAGGCAGCTCCAGACTCCACCGATGTCGGATTCGAATGCACTTTGAGGTAGGGAAGTAAGGAGTGACAGCAATGTGTGTGTCACCCTTGAAAGCGCACTGTGTGCAGAAGATGCCCAGACACATCTTTCACTCCTGCCTCTTTTCCTGTGGGAGCAGAGTTCACATGTTTATGCTTCACTCTGCTGAGCTCAGCCGACGGCAGGAACCGGAGATGTTGGATTCAAATGCACTTTGAGGTAGGAAAGTGAGGAAAAACAGCAATGTGTGTGTCACCCTTGCAAAGCTCACTGGGTGCTGAAGATGGCGAGAGAGATCTTTCACTCCTGGCTCTTTGGCTGTGGGAGCAGAGTTCAAACTTTCGTGCTTTACTCTGCTGTGCTCAGAGAGCACCAGGCACCGGAGATGTTGGATTCAAACGCACTTTTAGGTAGGAAGGGAGGAGAGACAGCAATGAGTGTGTCACCCTTGCAGTGCTCCCTGTGTGCTGAAGGTGCCCAGCAACATCTTTCACTCCTGCCTCTTTGGTTCTGGGAGCAGAGTTCAAACGTTCGTGCTTTACTCTGCTGTGCTCAGCCGGAAATAGGCACCGGAGATATTGAATTCAAATGCACTTTGAGGTAGGGATTGAGGAGAGACAGCAATGTGTGTGTCGCTCTTCAAAGCTCACTCTCTGCTGAAATTGCAAAGCAACATCTTTCATTCCTGCCTCTTTTCCGGTGGGAGCAGAGTTTAAACGTTCGTGCTTTACTCTGCTGTGCTCTGAGAGCACCAGGCACCAAAGATGTTGGATTCAAATGCACTTCGAGGTAGGAAAGTGAGGAGAGACAGCAATGTGTGTGTCACCCTTGCAAAGCTCGCTGGGTCCTGAAGATGGCGAGAGAGATCTTTCACTCCTGGCTCTTTGGCTGTGGGAGCAGAGCTCAAACGTTCGTGCCTTACTCTGCTGTGCTCAGAGAGCACCAGGCACCAGAGATGATTCAAATGCACTTTGAGATAGGAAAGTGAGGAGAGACAGCAATGTGTGTGTCACCCTTGCAAAGCTCACTGAGTGCTGAAGACGCCCAGAAACATCATTCGCACCTGGCTCTTCTGCTCTGGGAGCAGAGTTCAAACATTCGTTTCCTACGCTGCTCTGCTCAGGCAGCTCCAGACTCCACCGATGTCGGATTCGAATGCACTTTGAGGTAAGGAAGTAAGGAGTGACAGCAATGTGTGTGTCACCCTTGAAAGGGCACTGTGTGCAGAAGATGCCCAGACACATCTTTCACTCCTGCCTCTTTTCCTGTGGGAGCAGAGTTCACATGTTTATGCTTCACTCTGCTGAGTTCAGCCGACGGCAGGAAACGGAGATGTTGGATTCAAATGCACTTTGAGGTAGGGATTGAGGAGAGACAGCAATGTGTGTGTCGCTCTTCAAAGCTCACTCTCTGCTGAAATTGCAAAGCAACATCTCTCATTCCTGCCTCTTTTCCGGTGGGAGCAGAGTTTAAACGTTCGTGCTTTACTCTGCTGTGCTCTGAGAGCACCAGGCACCAAAGATGTTGGATTCAAATGCACTTTGAGGTAGGAAAGTGAGGAGAGACAGCAATGTGTGTGTCACCCTTGCAAAGCTCACTGTGTGCTAAAGATGGCGAGAGAGATCTTTCACTCCTGGCTCTTTGGCTGTGGGAGCAGAGTTCAAACGTTCGTGCTTTACTCAGCTGTGCTCAGAGATGACCAGGCACCAGAGATGATTCAAATGCACTTTGTGGTAGGAAAATGAGGAGAGACAGCAATGTGTGTGTCACCCTTGCAAAGCTCACTGAGTGCTGAAGACGCCCAGAAACATCATTCGCACCTGGATCTTCTGCTCTGGGAGCAGAGTTCAAACATTCGTTTCCTACGCTGCTCTGCTCAGGCAGCTCCAGACTCCACCGATGTCGGATTCGAATGCACTTTGAGGTAGGGAAGTAAGGAGTGACAGCAATGTGTGTGTCACCCTTGAAAGCGCACTGTGTGCAGAAGATGCCCAGACACATCTTTCACTCCTGCCTCTTTTCCTGTGGGAGCAGAGTTCACATGTTTATGCTTCACTCTGCTGAGCTCAGCCGACGGCAGGAACCGGAGATGTTGGATTCAAATGCACTTTGAGGTAGGAAAGTGAGGAAAAACAGCAATGTGTGTGTCACCCTTGCAAAGCTCACTGGGTGCTGAAGATGGCGAGAGAGATCTTTCACTCCTGGCTCTTTGGCTGTGGGAGCAGAGTTCAAACTTTCGTGCTTTACTCTGCTGTGCTCAGAGAGCACCAGGCACCGGAGATGTTGGATTCAAACGCACTTTTAGGTAGGAAGGGAGGAGAGACAGCAATGAGTGTGTCACCCTTGCAGTGCTCCCTGTGTGCTGAAGGTGCCCAGCAACATCTTTCACTCCTGCCTCTTTGGTTCTGGGAGCAGAGTTCAAACGTTCGTGCTTTACTCTGCTGTGCTCAGCCGGAAATAGGCACCGGAGATATTGAATTCAAATGCACTTTGAGGTAGGGATTGAGGAGAGACAGCAATGTGTGTGTCGCTCTTCAAAGCTCACTCTCTGCTGAAATTGCAAAGCAACATCTTTCATTCCTGCCTCTTTTCCGGTGGGAGCAGAGTTTAAACGTTCGTGCTTTACTCTGCTGTGCTCTGAGAGCACCAGGCACCAAAGATGTTGGATTCAAATGCACTTCGAGGTAGGAAAGTGAGGAGAGACAGCAATGTGTGTGTCACCCTTGCAAAGCTCACTGGGTGCTGAAGATGGCGAGAGAGATCTTTCACTCCTGGCTCTTTGGCTGTGGGAGCAGAGCTCAAACGTTCGTGCCTTACTCTGCTGTGCTCAGAGAGCACCAGGCACCAAAGATGTTGGATTCAATCGCACTTTTAGGTAGGAAGGGAGGAGAGACAGCAATGAGTGTGTCACCCTTGCAGTGCTCCCTGTGTGCTGAAGATCCTCAGCAACATCTTTCACTCCTGCCTCGTTGGCTCTGGGAGCAGAGTTCAAACGTTCCTGCTTTACTCAGCTGTGCTCAGAGATGACCAGGCACCAGAGATGATTCAAATGCACTTTGTGGTAGGAAAATGAGGAGAGACAGCAATGTGTGTGTCACCCTTGCAAAGCTCACTGAGTGCTGAAGACGCCAAGAAACATCATTCGCACCTGGATCTTCTGCTCTGGGAGCAGAGTTCAAACATTCGTTTCCTACGCTGCTCTGCTCAGGCAGCTCCAGACTCCACCGATGTCGGATTCGAATGCACTTTGAGGTAGGGAAGTAAGGAGTGACAGCAATGTGTGTGTCACCCTTGAAAGGGCACTGTGTGCAGAAGATGCCCAGACACATCTTTCACTCCTGCCTCTTTTCCTGTGGGAGCAGAGTTCACATGTATATGCTTCACTCTGCTGAGCTCAGCCGACGGCAGGAAACGGAGATGTTGGATTCAAATGCACTTTGAGGTAGGAAAGTGAGGAAAAACAGCAATGTGTGTGTCACCCTTGCAAAGCTCACTGGGTGCTGAAGATGGCGAGAGAGATCTTTCACTCCTGGCTCTTTGGCTGTGGGAGCAGAGTTCAAACGTTCGTGCTTTACTCTGCTGTGCTCAGAGAGCACCAGGCACCAGAGATGTTGGATTCAAACGCACTTTTAGGTAGGAAGGGAGGAGAGACAGCAATGAGTGTGTCACCCTTGCAGTGCTCCCTGTGTGCTGAAGGTGCCCAGCAACATCTTTCACTCCTGCCTCTTTGGTTCTGGGAGCAGAGTTCAAAAGTTCGTGCTTTACTCTGCTGTGCTCAGCTGGAAATAGGCACCGGAGATATTGAATTCAAATGCACTTTGAGGTAGGGATTGAGGAGAGAGAGCAATGTGCGTGTCGCTCTTCAAAGCTCACTCTCTGCTGAAATTGCAAAGCAACATCTTTCATTCCTGCCTCTTTTCCGGTGGGAGCAGAGTTTAAACGTTCGTGCTTTACTCTGCTGTGCTCTGAGAGCACCAGGCACCAAAGATGTTGGATTCAAATGCACTTTGAGGTAGGAAAGTGAGGAGAGACAGCAATGTGTGTGTCACCCTTGCAAAGCTCACTGTGTGCTGAAGATGGCGAGAGAGATCATTCACTCCTGGCTCTTTGGCTGTGGGAGCAGAGTTCAAACGTTCGTGCTTTACTCAGCTGTGCTCAGAGATTACCAGGCACCAGAGATGATTCAAATGCACTTTGAGATAGGAAAGTGAGGAGAGACAGCAATGTGTGTGTCACCCTTGCAAAGCTCACTGAGTGCTGAAGACGCCCAGAAACATCATTCGCACCTGGATCTTCTGCTCTGGGAGCAGAGTTCAAACATTCGTTTCCTACGCTGCTCTGCTCAGGCAGCTCCAGACTCCACCGATGTCGGATTCGAATGCACTTTGAGGTAAGGAAGTAAGGAGTGACAGCAATGTGTGTGTCACCCTTGAAAGGGCACTGTGTGCAGAAGATGCCCAGACACATCTTTCACTCCTGCCTCTTTTCCTGTGGGAGCAGAGTTCACATGTTTATGCTTCACTCTGCTGAGCTCAGCCGACGGCAGGAAACGAAGATGTTGGATTCAAATGCACTTTGAGGTAGGAAAGTGAGGAAAAACAGCAATGTGTGTGTCACCCTTGCAAAGCTCACTGGGTGCTGAAGATGGCGAGAGAGATCTTTCACTCCTGGCTCTTTGGCTGTGGGAGCAGAGTTCAAACGTTCGTGCCTTACTCTGCTGTGCTCAGAGAGCACCAGGCACCAAAGATGTTGGATTCAATCGCACTTTTAGGTAGGAAGGGAGGAGAGACAGCAATGAGTGTGTCACCCTTGCAGTGCTCCCTGTGTGCTGAAGATCCTCAGCAACATCTTTCACTCCTGCCTCTTTGGCTCTGGGAGCAGAGTTCAAACGTTCGTGCTTTACTCAGCTGTGCTCAGAGATGACCAGGCACCAGAGATGATTCAAATGCACTTTGTGGTAGGAAAATGAGGAGAGACAGCAATGTGTGTGTCACCCTTGCAAAGCTCACTGAGTGCTGAAGACGCCCAGAAACATCATTCGCACCTGGATCTTCTGCTCTGGGAGCAGAGTTCAAACATTCGTTTCCTACGCTGCTCTGCTCAGGCAGCTCCAGACTCCACCGATGTTG